>NC_050071.1:77229187-77535412 GCF_009764565.3 Dermochelys coriacea | reverse complement strand
CAAAAGTAGAGCACAGCTGTCTTATTTCTATATATTTTGACTAAGGACACAATCAGCCTTTAAATGATGTGACACAGTTAAAAATAAAAAAAAATATTTTCATCGCATTTGTCATTCAAAGTCATTACTGAACATATGTGTCCAAATGAGTAGGCACCAGTTACCCATACCTAAGGGCAATTCATCATAGGAAAATCAATGTGAACTGCAGTATATTTTCTAATAAAGGAGAGGGATACTCTTGTCAGATAAAGAAGGCTTGGTCGTAGAGTTAGCTCAACATAAGGCAGCTTACAGTGACCTATTTATGTCAGTGTCTACACTACAGCTTTTCTCCCACCGATGTATGTGCCCTACTACACCAACATGATAATTCCACCTCCATGAGAGCCATAGGGCTTGTGTCAGTGTAGTTAGGGCAATGCAGTGTCCATGTAGACACTGCTTCACTTATATCGGCTGTTGGCTGTCATTCTTCTCAATTTCATGGCTTCAGCCAGGAGCCAAGAAATTGACAAGAAAGCCGGGCTGTTACCCTGAGGCAGGTGAGGGGCCCCAGCTAGAGCATGTCTGTCCCCAGGCTCCTCGCTCCCAACTGGGCTGCATCCACCCCATTCAGAGCTGCCCTCTGAGTCCTGGATCCCCCAACCTGGTTGCTACCTGGCCTCCCGACTCCCTGCTCCCAGCTGTGCCTGCCTAGCTGCCCGCTCCCAGCTGTGGTGCACCCTGTGATCCTAGTTGGGAGCCCAGGTGCTGTCCAGAGGCTCCCAGCTCCCTGTGGGGAGTCCAGCAGCTGCACCAAGGCTCCCCGCTCCCCACTGGGAGCCACCTGGACTCTGTGCATGCAGCTCCCCACCTGGAGCCTTGCTGTGCTAGACAGTAGGGAGCCAAGAGCCTGGGGGAGCAGCTGGACTCTTGGAGGCTGTCATAAATATAAAGGGAAGGGTAAACACCTTTAAATCCCTCCTGGCCAGAGGAAAAACCCTTTCACCTGTAAAGGGTTAAGAAGCTAAGACAACCTCACTGGCACCTGACCAAAATGACCATGAGGAGACAAGATACTTTCGGGGAGGGGGGGGACAAAGGGTTCTCTCTGTCTGTTGCTTTTGCTGGGACCAGAGCAGGAATGCAGGTTAGAACTCCTGTAAAAAGTCAGTAAGCAATCTAGTTAGATATGCGTTAGATTCTGTTTTGTTTAAATGGCTGATAAAATGAGTTGTGCTGAATGAATGTATATTCCTGTTTTTGTGTCTTTTTGTAACTTAAGGTTTAGCCTAGAGGGATTCTCTATGTTTTGAATCTGATTACCCTGTATGGTATTTACCATCCTGATTTTACAGAGGTGATTCTTTTACTTTTTCTTTAATTAAAATTCTTCTTTTAAGAACCTGATTGCTTTTCAATTGTTCTTAAGATCCAAGGGTTTGGGGCTGTGTTCACCTATGCAAATTAGTGAAGATTTTTATCAAGCCTTCCCCAGGAAAGGGGGTGTAGGAGTTGTGGGGGATTTGGGGGGAAAGACGTTTCCAAGTGGGCTCTTTCCGTGTTATATTTGTTAGATGCTTGGTGGTGGCAGCAATAAAGTCCAGGGACAAAAGGTAAAATAGTTTGTACCTTGGGGAAGTTTTAACCTAAGCTGGTAAAAATAAGCTTAGGGGGTTTTTCATGCAAGTCCCCACATCTGTACCCTAGAGTTCAGAGTAGGAAAGGAACCTTGACAGCAGGGGAGAGCGGGGAGCCCAGAGCTGGAGGGACAGCCAGGCTCCCAGAGGCGGGAAGCAGGGAGCTGAGGTGGGGTGCTGTGTGTGGAGCTGAGAGCCCGCACTCTCAGCCTTTCCCACTGCCCCTCTTAAGTCTGTGGAAGTGCTTCTGGTGAAAATGCACACCACTGACAGAAGAAGGGCAGTGTGGTCCTGAACCACCGCAGTAATTTCTGCTGTGGTTGTAAATCAACCTAACATAGCTCAAGTAAAGTTTCTCATGTAGACATGCCTGAAGTCTAAAGCCCTAAGGTGTAATCAAAATTATAACCGACTGCCACAAGCTTACAGCAAACATAAAGCACTAACGGTTACATGAAACTTTGATCAGACCATGATCACATTATTTTTAGAGATATGCAGAATATGTCAGATTGCAATTATCCACAGCTCTGTTACCTGAAGGAAATTCTGTTTGCTCACTGCCTAGAACCTTTTCTGTATGGAATGCTGCTACAAAGTGCACTTTCTCTTAAAGAAAATAAATTTTGTTCCCCTTTCAGTTATAACAAATATTTCATTTGACTTCAGCACAGCCCCCAAAAGAAAGCCCAAGTATCAATATATTAAGTACCAACATATTTTAAAATTCTCAAATAATGGGCTTTATTCAAAGCACATGATTGCAAAGCTCTTCTGCATTATCCAGAAAATAATTTTATTTCCTCCAGACAAGTTTATTTTATTTTCTCAGTATACAATGGGAGCACTTATCAAGTTTTCTTTTACATTTTTACCAATAAGATGTTACCAGTTCTAGTGCTATCCTTCATTCTAATTAGGGGAAATACCAGCTCAAACCAGCAATTGCTTACTTATTAGTAAAAAGATAAAGAAAACATGTAATTGTATCTAAGCTATATTACTTACCTTCCTGATGTCTGGCTTCTCTTTCCTACACTCTGTCTCTTCCTTACTTACTCTTCTTCTGTTGACTTCTGAATCTATGATTTCTTTTTTTCTCTTAGCTTGATGCCCTCCTCTATTTTCTCTTCTTTTCTCGTACAATTTTTTCTGTTTTTCATCTGTTGTCACTGTTCCCTTTCAGTGTACATTGCTAAGACCCCAGAAAACACAAAGACAACCATCAGCCAGGCTACCTCCTTACCATTACTAACTCCTCATCTTCTCCTTCAAGAAACAATTTGTGAGGTTAGTAAAAGCTTAGAGATTCTGTGATGAGCACCACGACACTCTTTGCCCTTTTTACTCGTTTATCAGTCCTTAGCTTTTAGAAGTTTTAAAACCACATTTTCTTTCCAGGCAGCTCCATTGTTTTTGAGGTGAAGGAATCATTTATTAATTAAAAGGAACTGCCTTCCTCACCTTTTTATTCATAATAGATGTGATGGATCACAATATTACAAGCTCATAATAATGTCAAGAATAGATTAATATCATCTTTGAATTCTAAGATGCCAATAAAAGTTCAGTAGTTGAAGAGCAAGGAAGAAACAGGGAGTTTTAATTTTTTTAAAAGGAGATTCATCTGTGAGTTACTGTACGGACTGAGTGAGGGCACAATTGTCAGAGCTACAATCTGCGTTCCAGTGTTCCCCTGTTCTGGGATGAAAGTTATGTACTCCCAGCACACTGACATAATTGCACAGACAGGTGGGTTGGAGACCACAGAGCCAAGGCTCCACTTGTACTCTGCCCCTTCTCAATCACTCCCTGACTAAGGGCAGGTCTACACTAGAAGCACTACAAACTGTCCTCAGTGATTTTCCACACAGCCAATACCATCCTGTCATTATGCATATTAGTCTCCAAGTCCCCTTATTCACACTGCTACCAATGCCACATTGGAACTTTAGGAAGGTTGACTGGACCAGCTACACAGAAACCACAGACAAAGTGGTTACCAAAATAGATATGAATGTAGCCAACTACAACAGGGTCAACCACCTCCTTAAAGTTGCTGCTAAAAGGAAAATCCCCATGGCTACAGGAAAGTCTATACTGGGGTGACCAGATGTCCCAATTTTATAGGGACAGTCCCTATATTTGGGGCTTTGTCTTTTATAGGCTCTTATTACCCCCCACTCCCTGTCCCGATTTTTCACATTTGCTGTCTGGTCACCCTAGTCTATACTCCCTGCTGGTTGGCAGACAGTGAGAGACTCTGAAAGGAGTACAGGACAACAAGTAATTCTGTTGCTGCAACCACACTCCTGGAATCGTTGAACTCTGTTAGACAAAAGCAATGGACAAAAGCTAAGCAAACCCTAGATTTCACTCATTCAAGCAGGAAAACCTGGAGGCTTTTCCATAATCTTGGCTGTGGTAACCCTCTTCAAAGCAGCATGTCATATGTCACAGCCAATATTGTCACCACCCAAACATTCCTGAATTCCAATGTTTAAATGGATCATCATCACAAAAGGACAGTAAAGAAGGAGCTTCATTCAGCTCCCTACCTAACTGCCCAGCAACATCAAATCTGTGAAAGCCATTCACTAGAGAAGAAGTGGGAAGGCCATAACACTCAGCAAACTTCACAAGGCATCAGGCATTTTCCCTAAGATGGCATCTTCCCAGAATTTCTGAAAAACCTAGTACTTGTGGCACCTTAGAGACTAACAAATTTATTAGAGCATAAGCTTTCGTGAGCTACAGCTCACTTCATCAGATGCATCCGATGAAGTGAGCTGTAGCTCACGAAAGCTTATGCTCTAATAAATTTGTTAGTCTCTAAGGTGCCACAAGTACTGCTTTTCTTTTTGCGAATACAGACTAACACGGCTGCTACTCTGAAACCTGAAAAACCTAAGTAATCCTGGCCACAACTAGCTGAAGTGTTTCTTTATCACCATGTCTTCTCTTGGTGAAACACCCAAGGTATGGCAACAGGCAAAGGTCACTGCCATCCTGAAACCAGAGAAAGCAGCCAATGTTTCAGAAATGTACTGTCCAATATCCTTACTATGCGTAATGTACAGGCTCTTGGAAAGGATACTTCTCCAGAGACATACACCCATCTCTGGGGACTACATCTTTAAAGATTAATCCAGGTGCAGACTGTGAAAAGCCATGTGCAATAAGGTAATCATGCTGATGACCTACATCGAAGCCATGTATCAACACAGGCTCAATACAGGAGCAGCAGGTCCTTGGCATACATAAGTTTTGGAGTATGGCCTGCTTTTGAAAGTGTCAAAAATAGTGCATTGCAGACCACTATTGTGCATACAGTCAATTATGTTCACCAACAGCAAGTTTCATGTCCATCTAAGAGAACGGACCAGAAGACCTCATCTACTGAACAATAAGTTCCCACACGGATCTGTCCTGGCACCATTACTCTTTAATATTTATATCAGTGATATGCCATTGACTCAATCATGGAAATTTGAATACATAGATGACCTCATGTTTTCCATCCAAGCAAGCATGTTCATCCAAATAGAATGCAACCTCACAGAAGATATGGAAAAAAAACTGGAGAAGTACTATTGGTTATGGCAACTTTGACTGAATCCTCAAAAGAGGAGCCATCTCCATGTTCCACCTGAGTAACCATCATGCAAAGAAGTGTCAGAATGTTACCTGTGACACCCAAACTTAGGGACGAGGATGTCCCAAAATATCTCAGAGTAGTTCTGAATCATAGTGTCATATACCACAACCGTCTGACAAGATGGCTGCCAACATAAAGGCTAGGAATAATATAATCTACAAACTAGCCAGGACCAGTTGGGGACCTTATGCTCCCACCTTGTGGACAGCCATCTTGGCCCTACTGTTCTCAGCAGCTGAGTATAGCACACCAGTATGGGCAGTGTGGAGAAGACATCCAAAACATGGAACACCTAGTGAATTGCTTCCCTCTAAGACCCTTCTCCAGAAGGACAGCTCTGATTCATTCCATGTCACTGGTAGCCATAGAGTGAATGACAACCTTGGGCATCAACATTTGATTTTGCCTTTCAAGTTGTCATAGGAAAAGAAAGGAAAGGAAGAAAGCAAGATCATCTATAACAGTGCCTATAACAGAACACATTGGAGATAAGTGTACTGTATATGTCAAGGAATATAACTTAGTATTATAAACTCCAGTGTGTGTTCTTCAAATGCCAGCGCTCATCTCTGCATTTATAGATAGGCAACTAAAACACCAATAATTTCTCAAAGATTTTTATAGTGATTTATCACTCAATTTCTCCCCGAAAAATGCACCCTCTCATGCCAGCATCTATCCTAGAGATGGATGTACAGTAACTACAGAAAAGGGACTCCGTGCTTTTCAAAAGGGAACGCTGAAATGTTTAGCTTTTTAGCAATGGATTTGAGCTTCATTTCAAAGATATTTTAATATAAAGGGAGATGTTCGGTAATGCAGCACTTATAGAGGGATGGATGCAGCACTTAGAGAGGGATGGATATATAGTATCACTTGTCAATAGTTAAGCATATGTCTTAAGCATAAACACTTTTGTTGATTAGATAATTATTTATTATATGCACTTCACTGTGTGAACTGTTAACAGTATAAGCACTTTTAACAATTGCATTCTGTGATTATTTTAATAATGTGTGTATTTATGCATAACACTACATGAACTGTTAATGTTATAAGCACTTTTAAGGACTGTAACCTGTGACATTTTAGTAATGTGGGTATTTATGCACATCACGGTGAATTGTTAATGTAACAAGCAGTTTTAAGGATTGTTTCCTAAGATGTCCTTATCATTGTTTGTATTAACATTTCATAAAGGACTATTAATGACTCTTTTTGCCTTGTTTATTATAATAGAGCTATTTTGCAATGATAGATAATGAATAGCGCTTTTATTTCCCAATTTAATCTTTTTGGAAAATGACTGTATATTGGCAAATTTGGGGAAATCTGTGATCCTGTCTTGGCTAGTTGTGTTGTTTCACCCTCAAAGTGTAGCTTTTGATATGCAGGCCAAATGAAAATTGATATATGTGCTTACCGTTAAAGTTGCCTAAGACTTTCCATTAGAAAATACTATTTTCAGTTGCTTATACCTTTGCCAGACTTTAAACATTCAGGTTGTAATTTTCCATGCCAGGTGCCAGCCTCAGGCTGAAATTTTTGGGAAATGTTTCAGCCAATTCCAAAACAAGTTTAGGGAAATATTTATTGTTTTGCCCATGATAAAAATTTTTTACAGCCATTTCATTGAGAAGCTGTATCAACTCCATATTTTGGAGCAAGGACTTTAAATTTGGTAAGGGGTTTGACCTCATGTCATGCATGTGCCTTTTGTTCTTACTGTATAAATCCACCCAAATTTGGCAAGTTATAAGGCTCTGAAAATCACAATTCAGCCATGCTCTGTTAGAATCTGACAACTAAATTCACCAAAGGTTCCATCTGTGCTGAGTATGTTCCATTCCCTACATGCCGACCAGGCTGTGCATGCATCAGCATAACTGGGGAGTCATGTAACTAAAGACTATATCATAATCCATAGACTCAAGGAGGCTGAATTAAGGTTGAAAGGGCAACCTTAATTCTGGCATTGCCTAACATTTGAGTACTTGACTTTGCAATGTTTTTTTAATTAGTTATTTTGTAGGTCATACCTAGATGCATGTGTACATCATGTACTTACTGCTGAAATCAGTCCCTTATTTCCTTCAATGAGATTTTTATTTTGCATTTTCAATCCTGCCTCAGACCAGGAGGATGGACGACATGACCTTTTGAGGTCCCTTCCAGCTCTACATTTCTCTGGGTCTGTTGTTTCATCCATCATAATATTCTGTGACTGAGCTAATTATGACTTGACTGTAAGTAATCCAATACTGTCAGAGCTAAAACGATTGCTCATTAGTGTCCAAATTTAAGGCCCAGTCGTTAAAGATTCTGAGCATCCTCATTTCCCATTGACTTCAAAGAGAAACTATCAATAGCATAAGGGTTGAAAGACTTAATGTATATGTCAAACCTGCCAGTTGAGAATATCTTGATGCCGAGGCTGCAGATGTTTTTCTTCAGAGGCCAGACACCCAGGAGTTAGGCAACCAAGCTGCTCTTCAGTTAATATTGTTATTTATTTGTTATGTGCTGATAATGGATAGAAAGAACATAGAAACAAATTATCACCTTTTCTGAACCAACCATAGTACTTGGGGAGGGAAGGCAAAGATAGCTTTGGGCCACTTTCATGGCTCTCAAATATGGTGCCAATTGGAGGATAGGGCTGGATCAGGCATAAACTGCTCCTCAAATTTATTGCCAGCTTCTCATGGCCCAAAAGGGATATTCTGGTGCTTGGAAATAGCTGGAATGCACCCTGGCCATGTCTCTTCCCTCCAGAAATGCCCCCAGTGCCCAGGGCTTTGAAGAGTCGCATAGGATCAGTCACTGTGAAAACTCATGTGAGGAAAGTTACCTGTGTACATAGGTGCTGAAAGATTTGGGTCAAAATTTGGATAACTATCCAATATGATGTGTTAGATTCCTTACATGTATTAAATACTTCAAATTCTCAGTTGCAAAGGCTGAACTAGTATTCACTAATAGTATTCCATAATTCATGCTGTAAGTAGTTATTACATTAATTATCACAATGCCCATTTCAAATTGTATACGCAGTTATAATATTCAAAGTAGTTAATATTCCAGACGTTAACCAGAGAACAAACACAAAACCAAGCTATAATCATGAAATATGAACATAAAAGGTTGCAAACACAGTCAAGTAAAAAAAAACCCCAAAAACACCTTTTTGCAATCAATGATTAGTGGAATTTTCTTCTCACTCTTTTATCATCTCTAATCCATATGTACCTCATACACATTCTGGCCAGCATCTGAATTTCCTAGACCATGCATTTCTACTCTTTATCTAGGCAGATATCTGACACAGCATTTAACCTTAGCATTTAAACCACAAACAAATTATACCTAGGTAGCTGATTAGAGGCTCCCAACCTTCATCTAAAACAATTGATATGCCTCTTATATCTTCAGTGATACTGTTACTATGGACAGGTTTCAGAGTAGCAGCCGTGTTAGTCTGTATTCGCAAAAAGAAAAGGAGTACTTGTGGCACCTTAGAGACTAACAAATTTATTAGAGCATAAGCTTTCGTGAGCTACAGCTCACTTCATCGGATGCATTTGGTGGAAAAAAAAGAGGAGAGATTTATATACACACACACACAGAGAACATGAAACAATGGGTTTATCATATACACTGTAAGGAGAGTGATCCACTTAAGATAAGCCATCACCAGCAGCAGGGGGGGGAAAGGAGAAAAAGCTTTCATGGTGACAAGCAAGGTAGGCTAATTCCAGCAGTTAACAAGAATATCAGAGGAACAGTGGGGGGTGGGGTGGGAGGGAGAAATACCATGGGGAAATAGTTTTACTTTGTGTAATGACTCATCCATTCCCAGTCTCTATTCAAGCCTAAGTTAATTGTATCCAGTTTGCAAATTAATTCCAATTCAAACTCTCTCGTTGGAGTCTGTTTTTGAAGCTTTTTTGTTGAAGTATAGCCACTCTTAGGTCTGTGATCGAGTGACCAGAGAGATTGAAGTGTTCTCCAACTGGTTTTTGAATGTTATAATTCTTGACGTCTGATTTGTGTCCATTCATTCTTTTACGTAGAAACTGTCCAGTTTGGCCAATGTACATGGCAGAGGGGCATTGCTGGCACATGATGGCATATATCACATTGGTAGATGCGCAGGTGAACGAGCCTCTGATAGTGTGGCTGATGTGATTAGGCCCTATGATGGTATCCCCTGAATAGATATGTGGACAGAGTTGGCAACGGGCTTTGTTGCAAGGATAGGTTCCTGGGTTAGTGGTTCTGTTGTGTGGTGTGTGATTGCTGGTGAGTATTTGCTTCAGATTGGGGGGCTGTCTGTAAGCAAGGACTGGTCTGTCTCCCAAGATCTGTGAGAGTGATGGGTCGTCCTTCAGGATAGGTTGTAGATCCTTGATGATGCGTTGGAGAGGTTTTAGTTGGGGGCTGAAGGTGATGGTTAGTGGCGTTCTGTTGTTTTCTTTGTTGGACCTGTCCTGTAGTAGGTGACTTCTGGGTACTCTTCTGGCTCTGTCAATCTGTTTCTTCACTCAGCAGGTGGGTATTGTAGTTGTAGGAATGCATGATAGAGATCTTGCAGGTGTTTGTCTCTGTCTGAGGGGTTGGAGCAAATGCGGTTATATCGTAGCGCTTGGCTGTAGACAATGGATCGAGTGGTATGATCTGGATGAAAGCTAGAGGCATGTAGGTAGGAATAGCGGTCAGTAGGTTTCCGATATAGGGTGGTGTTTATGTGACCATCGCTTATTAGCACCGTAGTGTCCAGGAAGTGGATCTCTTGTGTGGACTGGTCCAGGCTGAGGTTGATGGTGGGATGGAAATTGTTGAAAGCATGGTGGAATTCCTCAAGAGCTTCTTTTCCATGGGTCCAGATGATGAAGATGTCATCAATGTAGCGCAAGTAGAGTAGGGGCATTAGGGGACGAGAGCTGAGGAAGCGTTGTTCTAAGTCAGCCATAAAAATGTTGGCATACTGTGGGGCCATGCGGGTACCCATCGCAGTGCCGCTGATTTGAAGGTATACATTGTCACCAAATGTGAAATAGTTATGGGTCAGGACAAAGTCACAAATTTCAGCCACCAGGTTAGCCGTGACAGTATCGGGGATACTGTTCCTGACGGCTTGTAGTCCATCTTTGTGTGGAATGTTGGTGTAGAGGGCTTCTACATCCATAGTGGCTAGGATGGTGTTTTTAGGAAGATCACCAATGGACTGTAGTTTCCTCAGGAAGTCAGTGGTGTCTCAAAGATAGCTGGGAGTGCTGGTAATGAAGGGCCTGAGGAGGGAGTTTACATAGCCAGACAATCCTGCTGTCAGGGTGCCAATGCCTGAGATGATGGGGCGTACAGGATTTCCAGGTTTATGGATCTTGGGTAGCAGATAGAATACCCCAGGTCGGGGCTCCAGGGGTGTGTCTGTGCGGATTTGTTCTTGTGCTTTTTCAGGGAGTTTCTTGAGCAAATACTGTAGTTTCTTTTGGTAACTCTGAGTGGGATCAGAGGGTAATGGCTTGTCGAAAGTGGTGTTGGAGAGCTGCCTAGTAACCTCTTGTTCATACTCCGACCTATTCATGATGACGACAGCACCTCCTTTGTCAGCCTTTTTGATTATGATATCAGAGTTGTTTCTGAGGCTGTGGATGGCACTGTGTTCTGCATGGCTGAGGTTATGGGGTGAGTGATGCTGCTTTTCCACAATTTCAGCTCGTGCACGTCGGCGGAAGCAGTCTATGTAGAAATCCAGGCTGTTGTTTCGACCTTCAGGAGGAGTCCACCCAGAATCCTTCTTTTTGTAGTGTTGGCAGGAAGGTCTCTGTGGGTTAATATGTTGGTCAGAGGTGTGTTGGAAATATTCCTTGAAATATTCCTTGAGTATGAACAAGAAAAAAACTGGCTGAGACTGGAAGCATACCACAAGAAATGTTCTCACTCGGAGTTTTTACTTAGCAAAATTCCAGCTGAGATCTCCTAAGCCCCACCATATTCCTGTCCCAGATAAGACCAAGAAATTTTGTAAACCTCACAAGAAAAACCTGTTCTTATAAGATTGCTAGTCTTGATTTCCAGACCAAATAGCCTTGGATACATTTGGATAAGCATGCAAAAATTCATATGTTTATCCAAATGAAGCCCAACTTCCAAATACATCCAAGTTATATCCCAGCACAGCGGTAAAATAAATAAATAAAATAATAACAATAATAAATAAATAAATAAACACAAAGCCTTTCAGGAGGTGTGGGTAACAACAAACTGTAAACACTCCATTGGACATTGGAAGTATTCTCCAAAATTTTCTACATTACACTTATTGTATTTTATATAATAAACCGACTCTTTGATCAGGTCATTCTAATTCAGGTCATCTTTCTCACTACATTGACATACAGTGTCTCTCTCTCTCTCTCTCTCTTTGTGTGTGTGTGTGTGTGTGTGTGTGTGTGTACCTCACGTACATTTGTTATCAGAGCTATCAAATCCTGATTAAGTAATTATTACAGTAACACCATACCAATCAGCACAGATGAGGGCCCCATTGTGCAAGATATTTTACACACACATAAATCCTTGACCCAAAGAGCTTACAATCTAAATGAATTATGAAATACTGAAGTGGGTCATTTAGCTCAGGAACTACAGACTCATGCTTTTAGATCCAGAGATCCCAGGTTCAATCTCTGCTGTCAATGGCCCACCCAAGCATGATGCATTACAAACAGAGGTCTCTACAGATACCAAATCATAGAAATGTAGCATAGCAAGGGACCTTCATAGGTCATCTAGTCCAATCCCCTGTACTGAGGCAGAACCAGGTATTATCTAGACAATCCCTGACAGGTGTCTCTGTAACCTGAGGTAATTTGTTCCAGTGCTTAACTAACTTAGGTTAGACTTAAGGGAAAATTGTAAATCTCCCTTGCTGCAATTTAAGACCATTACTTCTTGTCCTATCCTCTGTGGTTAAGGAGAACAATTTATCACCCTCTTCTTTATCACAACCTTTTATGTACTTGAAGACTGTTATCATGCCCCCACCCCCATCTTCTCTTCTCCAAACTAAACAAACCTATTTTTTTCAATATTCCTCATAGGTCATGTTTTCTAGATCTTTAATCATTTTTGTTTCTTTTTCCAGGATTTTCTCCAATTTGTCTACCTCTTTAACAAAGTGTGATGCCAGAACTGCACGCAATATTTCAGTTGAGGCCTTATCAGTACTGAGTAGAGTGGAAGAATTACTTCTCGCATCTTGCTTACAACATTCCATTACAATACATCCCAAAATTATCACTTTTTTGCAACAGGATTTCATAGTTGACTCATTTAGTTTGTGATCCATTAGAACCCACAGATCCTTTTCTGCTAAACTCCTTCCTAGGCAGTCATTTCCCGTTTTGATTATTCCATCCAAAGTGTAGTACTTTGCATTTGTCCTTATTGAATTTCATCCTATTTACTTCAAATCGTTTCTCCAGTTTGTCAGAATCATTTTGAATTCTAATCCTGTCCTCAAAAGTGCTTGCAGCCTCTTGCACCTTGGTATCACCTGCAAACTTTATAAGGATACTTTCTTTGCCATTATCCAAATCATTTATGAGGATATTGATTAGAACTGGACCCAGGAATGATCCCTGTGGTACCCCACTCACTATGCCCTTCCGGCTCAGTTGTGAACCATTGATAACTACTCTCTGAGTATGGTTTTCCAGCCAGTTGTGTGCCCACTTACAGAAGGTTCATTAAGGCTATATTACTCTAGTTTGTTTATGAGAGGGTCATGTGACACAATATATCAAAAGCCTTACTAAAGTCAAGATATATCTCATCTACTTCCCCCACTCACCTCCCTTCACAATCTCAACCAAGGAGTCATTACAATGTGCAAAAAACCAAACGGACAACTATAATTTAAGAAAATATTCTACTTTATATGCTGACAAATGTATAAAATATAGAGTACAAAATGGGTATATTCCATTGTATTATGCATAGCTTTATTTTTATAAAAGATACTGGTGATGACAATAAAGACAACAATAGGGAATTGCAAGTATTTTGTACATGCCAGAAGAACTGTGAAATAAAAATGCAGTTATAATGTGTGCCATTTGGGAGTGTATAAATTTTAATGTTTTACAATACTTGGGAATCAAGAAAACACAGAACCTGAATGTCAACATCACAATATTTATCCAACAATTTAAAATACTTACTGACTCTAAATTCTTCTGTGTTTGATTTATTTCCTATATACTTCCCTTTATCATTATCTGATACACTTCCCTTTATGAATACTTTAGAAAACACTTTGCTGCACTATAGTAATTGTTTGTGACATCTTCTGTTTGAACCAGATGGCTGAGCTCAGGCACAGCAGCTGAAGAAAGCAGTGGTTATACCTTATGGGCCATGCCCTCAGTTAGTGTAAACCGGCATAGCTTCATTGACTTACAAAACATATACAAAAAGTGATTTATTAATAAATACTTTCATGCAGACAGCTGGGGAGTTCACTCCACTGTTATCTGTGAGGGGTCAAACTATTGTTTATGAATCCCAAAAATTTAATAGATTTTAGCACAAATTATTATGCATCCAAAAATTTGTGCTTCATGTAGATTATTCAATATTTGCTGACATTATTATTATCTTGTTTCAAAAATACTGGGGATAAAAAACAACAGCATGTGACTTAAATGATCTATCACACACCACAAAAAATGAACAACAAATTGGCAGTCTGGAAAAAAAACAGGCTAAAATTTGTTTACATAAACTATTTGGCAGATGCTTACTAATAATGATTGCATCCAAAGAGTTTTGGATTGGTTCTCAAACAATTCACAAACTAAAAAGGGTACTAAATTCATCAAATAATTTATTTATAGTGAATAAACTGACCAGTTCTAAACAACAGCACTGCCAGCTATATTCTGACTCCACATTATTATTATGTGAGAAGCTAAAAGAACACAAGTTGATTTTTGTTTTGAAAACCATGGCTGAATTTGCAGTGAAAACCTTGCCTGAATTTGCAGGATCTGGGGTCTCGTTTGAACGTATAAAGTGAGCAAGTTTCTTGTGGAAAGCATGATGAAGCATCGGCATGTCACTACAGAGTTTCTCTTCACATAACCACACTTCAAAATGTCATGCTATAGAATATTGCAGTTTTCAAATTTTTCATATTTGAGCTACATATTTTCCATAATATTTGTTATTCAAGTTCTCATAATACCCCTTTACACAAATGCACACAATCCAGTTGCCCAAATCCAGATTATCCTAGGGAAGGCATAAAAAGACAGAGCCCACAGAGCCACTCTGCAGCATCATTTATAATCCCTTAGATTAAAAGTGGGTGTTTCTTTTAATGTCCCTTGAAATTATTATCATCTTCCTTCTTTCCAACATATGCATGGTCTATTACACCAGTAAGCACTTAGCAGCAAACAACGTTAGTTCTACAGTAATCTACTCTCAGAAAAAGCCTAATGCCATAAAGCGTGCTTTGCAAATAGTATATAAAAACTTTACCAGGTGTATTTGAGTGCTCTGTAATCAAGGGATTCCTTAAAATTTAAATCCAAAGTGATAGTAGCAAACATCTTGACACATAAGCAATTACCAATGATGCAAAAAAGAAATTAAGAATAAACAGTACAGTAAATGATTTTCTCTTGTGTTAAAGATAAAATGTGATATACTAGGTGTTCAAAGACTACCTAACAAATCGTGTTTAAAAAGGAAAATCAAATCTTAAAATTGGCTTGGTTTCAAACAATGGTTCAGAGTTGTCAGATCATGAGAAGATATTGTAGCATTTGGGGAAAATATGTTTTTAGAGGATGTTAAAATTGGGGATATCAGTGTCTTGGGATAGGGCACCGAGGAAGTCAGAGGAAAATCTTATTGAGTTCAGGAAGTGATTACTAAGTAGGCAAAAAAAAATATTTAACATGTGAACAATGGACCCACAAAACAGAGAAAGAAATAACATTTTGTCCCAACTGAAAAATCATAAACACACCTAGAGATACTAGTAAATGTAGGCATATCCGGGGGACCAGATGGTCAAAAGATATACATTTGAGAAGGTAACATATCACCATCTGCTCTCATGAGTGTGATAGCTTTTCATATTGTTTTAATAATATACACTGACAGTGGATGTAACTGGTTAATTTAAGATGTGAAGGGTGAAGAAGGAAAATATACAGTTGGCCACTGATTTCAGAATATGCTTTTAGGGCCTGATCTAAAGCCCAGCAAAGTCTATGGAAGGACTTCCACTGGAATCAACAGGCATTAGATCAGACCCTGAGAGCAGGAACCATGGCTGTTTATCCTGCATTCCAAGACAGACGGATTTGAGATTTTTATTTATTTATTTATTATAGTATGAACGCTACATTTTCTGTTTTAGATTTGTTTTCAGAGAATACAATGTTACATACACTCCTGCTAAGTACTAATTTATTTCTGTATTGTTTTGCACCCCATATATGTTTATGAATACTTTACCTGTAAAAATTAAATATTATTTTTAAGCTAATCACTAGTTTGATATTGTGGTTCAATTCATCTAATAGTAAAATTTCAGAGAAATCAATTAATGAGAATCTTTACAATATAAAAAGATGGTAAGCCTTTTTTCAAAGGAATCGCTGTAGCAAAGTTAACACAGAAGCTCTTTGCAACTTGTTTCCTACAGACAGCACAAAAGAAATTCATGAGGAATGTATTCTTTAAAACCAAATAATTTTCTAATAGCATTACTGGAGGAAAATGTTGCAATTTATCACACTGCTCACACCCAAGATTATTCATGGGGATCTCAAACCCATTCTGTGCATTGCAACCTCAACATGAGTCAACAATGTGATGTCATTACAAAAGAAGTAAATGCAATTGTGGGTTGCATTAGCAGAGGCATAGCATGCAAGTCATGAGAGCTGATAGTACTGCTCTACTTGGCACTGGTTAGCCCTCAGATGGAATACTGTGTCCAGTTTTGGTCATCGCTGCATAGAAAAGATGCACAGAAACTGAAAAGGATCCAGAGGCAAGCGACAAAGATGATCCATGGGGATAGAATGCAATCAATATGAGCAAAGGCTATAGAACTGGTTATGTTTACTTTGGAAAAGAGGAGATTAAGGAGGAATATGATAGTGATCTTCAAATACTGGAAAGGCTGCCATAAAAAAAGTTCTCTCTTGCTACAGAGAGCAGGAAAAGAGGCAATGGGTTCAAACTACAGCATAGCAGATTTAGATTAAATCTCAGGAAAAACTTCCTAACTGTAAGAACAGTAGGAAAGCTGTGGAATCTCCTTCACTGGAGGTTTTCAAAAGGAGGCGGGATAGCCATCTGTCTTGGATGGTTTAGACACAACAAATTCTCCATCTTTGCAAGGGGGGTAGACTAGATGACTCTCACTGTTCCCTTTAACCCTATGCTTCTTTGTTACAGAATGCTTACATGCATCTTTACTACTCTTAAAAATCAGCTCTTTTCTGACACAAGTCTACTCCTTCTTTCAGTAGTTTTCTATTTCTCTTTGAGTCTTTGCATCAAACTCCATAAATCTCTGCTCCATCTCTCTTTAAAGTGCATTTAGACTGGCATTTTCAAAGAGGTCCAGAGGAGACAGGTCCCAGCTCTCAGGCATAATGATTGTTTGCAAAAAAGAGGTTGTCTAAAATCAATTCTTATTGTATTACAAGGCATGTTTGTTTCATGTTGCCATAAAATTCATTCACCCAAAATATCACCTTGTGTATTCAGTTCTTCCAGAAACAAAAGTGTAATGGGCTGGGTGTAATGTCAATGATGAACACCATTTTATTAACTGCACATATCTTAATTATATGTGAACACATCTATTAGTTATTAGGGGATATCTAGAGTGGTGTAAAAATCTTTATAGACAGAGATTTTAGATGTTTCAAGGAGCAAACTATTGTAGTTACAGAAATATGTTATAAGGTTCTTGACAACATAAGAGCAACTAGACTATAAACTAAAAAAGAAAAGGAGTACTTGTGGCACCTTAGAGACTAACAAATTTATTTGAGCATCAGCTTTCGTGAGCTACAGCTCACTTCATGGGATGCATTTGGTGCATTTCCGATGAAGTGAGCTGTAGCTCACGAAAGCTTATGGTCAAATAAATTTGTTAGTCTCTAAGGTGCCACAAGTACTCCTTTTCTTTTTGCGAATACAGACTACATGGCTGCTACTCTGAAACTAGACTATACACTGATAGAAAAAAACCAAAAACTATAAAAAGGTCATAGTGGTAGTAAGAAAAGGGAAATTTTTTACTACGTAGGCAAAGCCTGGAGTACACTAACATGTGCTAATGAGACTGAAAGTATGGAAAATGTACAAATACAACACCAAATAGCATTCAATTTAAACTATGTAATCCCACAAACAAATAAAAGAGCAACTTGGTAAGGAGTAATACAGAGGATATTTTGGAAAACAAAGATAAAAAGAATCTGAGGAATGGAGTTACTCTTGTTAGGTTTGTAAAAATACAGCAGGAATACAACTTAGCGTGGAGATAAATAAGACATTGAACAGTGTGTGTAGAGAAAAATATATGCTTTATTGAACATCTAAGGGTCCAGGGAAGAAAGACAACGAAAAGTATGTGGAAAAATATTAAAGAGGTGTTATAAATTAATAAGGAAGGCTAAAGGATCTAATAAAGATAGCATATAAGTCAAGATACACAACAAGAAGTTCTTTTATTTATTTACCTGTAGGAAGCAAACAGGCAAAGACATAGAATAGGGAATAGGCCATCCAGGAACAAAGCATGAAGTCTCAGAAACTGAGATACCTAAGTACATTTGCCCCCTCAATAACATGACCCTGAAACTAAGAGACTGAGATATACAATTTGGGAGACGACAGTGAAACTTTAAAAGTCTTTCCTGTTGTGCACTGAACAGGGAATTAGGCAATTAGAACTATAAAAAGCAGTGAAAACTCCAGGCTCAGAGGAATTACATTTTAGAGTTCTGTGTGAAGCAATAAGAGAAATAGGAACCCATTGGCAAAGTTTAATAGCATACCCAGGGTAGGAAGCACCAGAGGGCTGTTAATGCCATATCCATGTTTAAGAATGGTACTGAAGAGGACACATAAAAATCTAAAACCCATGGGGAAGAAGATATTGGACAAATGTAGACACTGAACACAGTTATATTATAAAAACACTAATGTACAATTGAGAAAGGGACAGTCAGCATAGTTTTATCCAGTAAAGTTCATGACTGAATTCATAAACAAGGGTAAAACAGTGAATATCCAGGCTTCAGATTTTGGGGAAGCATTTGCTATATTACAAAAGAGATTGAATAACAATTATACTTTAAAATGTGGCTTCTCTTTCTCTGTGTACTACTTTGTATGCTTTTTTCCTTGAAGAATCAGTTTTACATGCAAATAACGGAAATTTCAGGAATGAATCTCACTTAAACACAAAGAAAGGTTTTGCTTTAGTAAATTGATAATTAGAGGTGCTCTTGTAGCTAAGGCACAAGTGTGGAACTCCTAAAACCAACTCTGCCACAGTCTTCCTATGTGATGTTGAACAAGTCACTTAGGCCCTCATTCAGCAAAATGCTTAAGGATGTGCTCACCTTTAAGCACATAAGTAATCCCAGCCATATTTAATAAGAGCTCAGGGCTGAATTCTTCACTGTGGCATAGATCCTGCAAAACATTTACGCATGTGAGTCGTCCCATCAACTCCAATTAAATTTACACAGCACACACTTGAGTGCTTTGCTGAATAAGGATGAGATTAATCATGCATTTAAAATTAAGCATGTTCTTAATTAAGTGCTTTGCTGAATTGGGCCATAATCTGTGCCTCAGTTCCCCATTTATGCAAGGTAAATAATAATACTTCATTTCTCTTCTGTTCCCTTTAAAAATAAACATGAATATACCATATGGGCCACATAAATGCATCAGGCAGGCTGGATCCAGCATATGGGCCATATGTTTGTCACCCCTTCCATACATTGTAACTTCACTGGAGCAGGGACTGTCTGTTACAATGTGTATGCAACTTCTAGGGTAATGGGTCTCCTCCCAGCTCATTTGGGGCCTTTAGGGCCTATTGTGACAGCAAGCAATAATTTCAATGCACAAACTATTGTGCATGTCAATTTGTTCACACACAATTGGAGACTGGGCCATGACGTCAGGAAATATGTTTGGGTGGGAGAAAATAACTAATGAAACTAATACAAAACTGAGTCTGAGTCATGAAAGAGAATGACAGTTAAACAAAACAGTAGAGAATGATCAAAGGTGACAATCAGGCATCACTTTTGGACACCCAGTACATTTAAGCATGAGCTGTTTGTAATTTAAAATCTGTCTAAATTTAATGGCAACACAAAATTATGGTGGTGAGATAATACATGGACACAAATTAATTATTTTAATAGATATAGTTTATGGGCTGATAAATTGTTCTTGTGGTTTAATTCACAAAAGTATAAAGTAATGACCAGACCAGAGAGAAAATATTATCACAAAGATTAAACTAAAAGGAATCACAAAGTGAAGTACAGGCCAAAAAAAAAAAAGGGGGAAGGGGGGGTTTATGTCATTATGGATAATACATTAAAACATGAAAAGCATCTGTGTAATGTTTTAACATGAGTTTTGTTTTCTCTGTGTAGATATATCCAGCAGGCAATAGCAGGACCTAAGAAATGACTCCATCAGACAGACTGTTGCAGTAAATAGACTTATGTAAACATTCAGCTTCTAAAAAATTGTGTCACAACTGACAACCAGCATTTTTCCAATATTTAACTGTTAAACCTAACATAAAAACAGAACTAGCAAGAGAACTATCTGTAATAGAGCCATTTGGCGATGCTCAGTAATTTTGTATTCTGTAATTTAGCTGCACAATCAAAAACGCAAACAATGGAATCCCTCAACACTTTGTCTGCAGTCTCAGAGGTGAAAAGGCTTTATCTGGGCAGTAGGGAACAGAAAACCCTTGGGTTTTACTCCCCCACAACTAAAGTTCAAATGTACCTTCCCAGGTACTGTTGTTTGCTCCTTGGATATGATTCCTCTTCCGTGCAGTTCAGATACACTGCTGGGCTCTGGCTTGGCTCCTTTTTAATTGGAGGAAAAGGAAGTAGAGGTGGTGTCTCTCAAGTACCACCAACTCATGGCACAAAAATCAGATATCACTCAAGTAGATTGTGCAGATTTTCTTCTACTTATGCTATTTTTCTTTCCAACGTGTTTTGATCAGAAAACAATTAACAATATTGACATTTAAAGGACCAACAACAAGCATCTAAGTTAGCATCTAACAGATAAACAGGAACAGCGCATACCTCTCAAAGCTATTGATTTAGTCCATCTGCTGGTTTAGGCAGACATCACAATATCGGTTATGCTTCCTCCATTTTTTGAAGGTTATCCTCACAACCATGAGGCCTAAAAACTTTTTAAAATGAAAACTTAGATTCTGAAGTACAAGAAGGCAACTTGAAAGAAGTGCTAGCAATATGTTCTTCCTTCCTTGTGGGAAGCAATAAAAATAATAGCCTTGACACTTACAACTAAACAAATGATAAACGTGTTTTAGACAGAGTGATCCATAGCAATAAAATAAGCCAATAAAGGAGATGGGAGGGATGTGCAATACTTGATAGGAAAGCTTAAAGTAGTACGGGGTCTAATTGAAGCATCACTGAGGAAGATAGGTTGGGAGATAACTTGCTCTTGATGCAGCATTTGAGACTTGATGACTCATGAGGTCCTTTCTAACCCTAACCTCTATTGTATACTTAGGCTCCAGAAAACATTGTATACAGTACTGATAAATAAAGGGGCAAGGATTTGTTAAAATTTTGTCCCTCTTGACAACGATTAAGTCTTTTTAAAAAAATTTCTAGTACTGCATGAAGCAGTGTTGCCAAAAGAGACCTTCAGTTTAAAAAAAAAAAAGAAACTTTAATTTTCTTTTTAAAAATACTTTAGTAGTAGGAGTAGTTGCCCCACAAAAGTGGAATACAACCTTAAACCTTTCATTTCCTGGTCTCTGATTCCCTAGCAAGGCCATGTAATTAGAACCAAAATATTTCCTCCCTCCCCCTCTCTTGATGGGTATTTGGAGACCAATATGAAGTTGATAGACCAGCTCCCAGTGGACAGGTGTCCATATCACACAAAGTACCATCATATTTGGAAATAATTAGCACCTTTATTGATAGTGTCAGCAATGACCACAAGGACTAAACCATCTTGAAAACTGAACTATGCTATTACTCGCCAGAAGTGGTCCCTCCAGAGTAGGGTTCAAGCACATTAGCAGGGCAGGTTAGCAAAGTTTGTCTACCTGTTTTGTAGATATATGGAAGGCTTCATTCTCAAGGTATGTCAATTTGACACTTTTCATTAACTCTATAAATACACTAAATTATATATGTGGTATTTATTTTGTTTTGTTTTGTTTTTGGAAGAGTGTTACCTGCAGTTCTTTGTCTTTCATTTAAGCATATTGTATGTTGACTGATATTGTGGCTAGTACTAGAGACAAAGAGGGAACAGACTTCTTGAAAACTTGTACGTGAATTCCCAAAACTTCCTAACAATTGCATACGCCTGGGAGACCACTAAATGTATAATTAGCACACCTTTGTTTAGTGATCCAGCTTCTCTTGCTAGAATGAGTTCAGGAGGCCACGCAGAACGAGACACCTCATTTTTTTAACTTTGTTGTTCTTCTGTTATATCCTTCCCTCCCTTTCTGTCTTATATCCTTTCCCCCAGTCATCAGCTGTTTGCATGGTGCATTCTCATTGAACATAAGAACGGCCATACTGGGTCAGACCAAAGGTCCATCTATCCCAGTATGCTGTCTTCATACAGTGGCCAATGCCAGGTACCCCAGAGGGAATGAACAGAACAAGTAATCCTCAAGTGATCCATCCCCTGTTGCCCATTCCCCGCTTCTGACATTGATAAGAACAGCTGAACGGCATATACTATAAAGTACTTTTTGGCCAGTATTTTTAACATACTAATATATACACCCTACCTGAAAGCCTGTCAATAATACTTTTAATAGAAACTCATATTGGTACCAAAATAGGATTTTAAAAGTTCAAGTTAGCTGAAAGAAGCAGATGTTTACATTGGTGCCCAAGGGTACCTTATCACTTCCGTATTATGTTATTATTGCCTGCAATTTACTTCAGACTCTTACATAAAACTGAGGAACTCTCTGATGGTTGGAATAGTCAGCATCATTGTTTGATAACATGACCAAGTGCAGTCACATTTCTGATCTGTAGCCCTAAAATATGTAGAACTGTTATTTCGTTTTGTTACACTACTTCTGAATTGTCAAGCCTAATATAAAGGAAGATCAAATTAACGGATATTGTTCTTGACATCATCATTACACATGGGTTAAGACTGTCAGTAAAGATGATAAAATCCATGACATGTTTCTTTGACTCATAATCTTGGTTCTTTCTAACTTCCCCCCCCTTGTTTTATTTAACTGTACAAATGTAAATATCAGTTTTCCAGGAGGAAGTCTATGGCAAGGTCATTAGCCCATTGGACTGTTGCATAGACCTAATGTGAGCCTTTAGGAAATAAGTAAACCTCCTATGTGTCTGAGCAATAAAACTTCACCTTAAGCAAATTGCTTGTTACATATAGATCTCTCCAAGTAAAACCTCAGGTTGCCAAAGCTTATATTATCAGAGCAGACTATGTTTCCATAAATTACAACACTTCAGATTTATTTCTTAGATATGTTTAAAGTGACTTCTAGCATTTTATATAAAAAAATGTACTCTGAGGGGAATGAATCCATTTTTAAGATGTTTTAATAATTGCTTTATTGGAAAGAAAAGTCACTGTTTCTAACAGGCTGATTGAAAGGAAAGTGCAGTTTCCTTAAGGGAGAGCATGGTCATTTAATTTAATTATCTTGTTTCAGCTGGTGATGATATCCAAAGGGAAACTCTTTGTCATTTCTAAATTTAGTTTTTATTGAAACTGAACTCAAGTATGACTAGCAATATTTACATCTATTGCAAATGTATTGTGACTTCAGCACTGTGAACATGGACTCATTACCTATCATATCAGCAACTGATTAAAGACAAAGGGCTATTATTCTAAAATATTAAAAATGACACATATGCAAAATGCTCGTCCTATAAGGGGTAGGTGGCCTCTCAATATTTATCATGAAACAAAGTGACATGAAGTACTCTGGGGGTAGGTGTAGGAATCAGAGTTTGCTCTAATTTCCTTGACACTTAGGTATTTATTGATACATTCAAAATAGGAATTGATTATAAATTAGAGTAGCCCATGTAGTCTTTTTTTCATTTTTCAGTGAAATATTAAATTGTCAAAGGCAATTTACTTCAGTATTTTCAAATCTAAGCCTCAGTTGTGAGTAATTGGTGTATAGCAGTGATCTCCTAAGAGACATGATCGTACTGGTTTGAAGATAAAATCCCCTTCAAGGTCTATTAGGAGCAAATTTCAGAGCAAGATCAGATTGTTATACAGTATTGTATTGCTTTTACTATACTGCTTTTGCTCCTGACCCTAAATTGAAAGCAATGTTAGTTATAAATAATATTCATTTGAGATTGAGGATACTCACTTCAGCAAACATTTAAAAATAAAAGTGGGCAAGGTCTTCAGGAAGCTGCGGCAACAGACCATTTGAAAGTTCTTAAGCTATAATGATGCTATTCTTAGTCAGAGAACACCTACTCCCTGCAGTTACACAAAAGAGTATTTCTTGTTCTTCTATACAGCAAATAGCTGTTTTTCCCCGCCTTCAAGGTGACATCTCACACAGCATAGAGCAGTTTTAAGATGAGAGATATTTTTAGCACTCCTTATAGCTAACTTAATGCAGTTATGGCCATTACACAGCACATTAGTTTCTTGCAGGGTTGTTCTTAGCTATAACACAGACTTGAGGCCTATCACACTTCATGATTTTAATGTAAAATACCTAGAGTCAGAAGAGTCTCTTCTGTTACATCTCTATTCCACCACACCATCCCATTCTTTTCTTTTACATATAGCCAGTTGCCTTCTTATTTGTTCTATTTTTAGTCAGTTTTCTCTATTTCCTGCTACTACTCTTTCATTTATATCAAAAATTTTAGGAACTATTTGCAGTAGCTTCATTATTTTACTAAAAAAAAAAACAAAAAAAGGAATCTGGTGACACCTTAAAGACTAACAGATTTATTTGGGTATAAGCTTTCGTGGGTAAAAAAAGATGCATGGAGTGAAAATTACAGATATAGGCATAAATATATATTGGCACATGAAGAGAAGGGAGTTACCTTACAAGTGGAGAACCAGTGTTGACAAGGCCAGTTCAGTCAGGGTGGATGGGGTTCACTCCCAATAACTGATGATGAGGTGTCAATACCAAGAGAGAGGGAAAATTGCTTTTGTAGTGAGCCAGCCACTCCCAGTCCCTATTCAAGCCCAAATTAATGGTGTTAAATCTGCAAATGAATTGTAGCTCTGCAGTTTCTCTTTGAAGTCTGTTTTTGAATTTTTTTTTTTGTTGAAGGATGGCTACTTTTAAATCTGTTATTGAATGTCCAGGGAGATTGAAGTGTTCTCCTACTGGCTTTTGTATGTTACCATTCCTGATGTCTGATTTGTGTCCATTTATTCTTTTACGTTATTTTACTGACTCTGTAGAGCTAGGATCATATTTCCAAAAGGGTGAAAGCTGAGAACAGATGCACAAAGATGCATCTGCATGCACAAAGCTACGTAAATGTATGCAAAATATTTACAGATGTATAGAGTTTAAGGCCAGAAGAGACCATTAGATCATCTGGTCTTGCATTCTGTATGTCACGGCCCCTAAATATCATTTAATAACTTGTATTTGACTATAGCATATCTACCAATAACTTGTATTTGACTATAGCATATCTTCCAAAAAGGCATCTAGTCTTGATTCGAAGACATCAAGAGATGGAGAATCCACCACTTCCCTTGATAGTTTGTCCGGGGTTAATCAACTTCCTGGTTAAAAATATGTGTCTTATTTCCTATTTGAATTTGTCTGGCTTCAAACTTCCAGCCATTGATTCTTGATATGCCTTTTTCTGCTAGATAAAAGAGCCCTATACTAACCAGTATTTTCTCCCTACATATTGTAATCATATTACCTCTAAATCTTCTTTTTGATAAGCTAAACAGATTGAGCTCTTTAAGTCTCTCATAGTAAAGCATTTTTACCAGCCCTCAAATAATATTTTTGGCTCTTTTCTGTATCCTGTTCAATTTTTCAACATCCTTTTAAAAATGTTGACACCAGAACTGGATACAATATTTCAATGCCAGTCTAACCAATGCCATATACAAGGTGAAAAATCACCTCCCTATTCCTGCTCACTTCTCTCTTTATACCTTCAAGGATTCCTTTAATCCTTTTTGTCACAGCATTATCCTAGGAGCTCACGTTCAGCTACTTCTCCACTATGAACACTAAATCCTTTTTCAGAGTCACAGGTGTCCAGGATTCCTGCATTCCTTGTTCTTATGTTCTTGCATGTTATGACTGTATTAAACAGCATTTTGTTTGAACAGGCGCAGTTTCCCAAGCACACTAGATCGCTTTTAGTAACTGCTCTGCTCTCATCATTATCTACCATTCCACCAATCTTCATGTCATCTGAAAATGTTATCAGCAATGATTTTATATTTACTTCCAGGTCATTAGTGAATACGTTGAATATCATGGAGCCTAGTACCAATCCCTGCAGAACCTCGCTAGACACACCTCCATTCAATAATTACTCCCTGCCAACAACTACCTATTGAAATCTGTCAGTTAGCTACTTCTTAATGCATTTACTGTGTACGCTAATCTGTGTACATTCTGTTTTAATCAGAATATTTTGCAGTGCTAAAAGTCTAAGTATATAATATCTGTGCAGTTATTTTTATTAACCAAATTTATAATCTCAAAGAATGAAATCAGCTTTGTTTAACAAAGCTATTTTCTGTAAAACCATGTTGAATTGCATTCATTATATTCCTCCCTTCTTTATTAATTGAATCCTGTATCAGTTGTTCCATTATTTTGCCCAGGATTGATATCAGGCTAACCAGTCTATAGTTAGCGAGATCTGCAAGGAGTCAACATGGTCAGCTGGAAAGATGTGATGTAAGCTGTCCACACCAAGCAAACAGGAAGTGAAATTTCAAAAATTCCCAGGGATTTAAAGGGGGAGGGTTACATGCCTGAGTACCTGGCTGCAAGGCAGTGGCATCTAGGTTATAATTTTCAGTAGATGATAATTTAGAATAAAGAAGTAAGATGACAAAGTAGAAGCCTATTCACTATTTTCGAAGAAGCCATTTGTCAAAACTGAACTTTCTGTGTGGAAAAAATTGACAATTATTAGTTGACTCAGGTATAACATCAAAGCATGGAGATTCAACTAGTCATTTTTTCTTTTGCCTTAACAGCAGCCTCAGAAGGAATTATAACCGTTCATTTGGCTATTACACACTGTATGGAAACCCAATGGTGACTACAGAAGTATTCAAACAGCAGCCTAGCTTCAATACTGTAGCATAAACTAAGGGCTGGTTCCCTACTTCCCCCAGCTACCAGCATCTACATCCTGAACACAAAGGAAACCCTGCTTCAGCCACCAGGGAGAGCAAGCCTGTTGAGATGCCCCCATGCCCCCACTCCCTAAGGGGTTTTCCTTTCGTTCCATGGAGCAGTACTCTGCAGCACACAATCTTAAGGAGGGGCACTGTGGGGACTTGTGGTCACTGAACCACCACACTTCATGTAGCCACTAGACAATAAACCTTTGTGGGGAGGGGCACAGCAGGGTTCAATCATTGGGAGCACTGGGTCCTACTTGCAGATTGCAGGAAGACTTCCAGCATGCCCCCTTTTGATAGGGTGTCCACACCACACAAGGCCTGGAAGGCTTAAAGTGGTTAGGTGGGCCCATTAAGTTGTCCAGGCTGCACCTGGAGGAAAAGCCACAGAGCAGGGATTAATTAGACACGGCTCAGCTCGACAGAAACATGAGGGGTCTGCTAAATAAAAGAGCCCTATACTACCTGGTATTTTCTCCCTACATATTGTAATCATATCAGCTCACCTGCCCAGGAGCAGAGAGAAGTATTCTGTAGTCACTCCCTGTGAGAAGGGAGGGGTGTTTGGGGCTGTAGAGGCAAATATCCTACAGTTACTTCCTCAGAGGAGGGAGTTTGGGCTGGTAAACTCTGAGGGGGGAGAGCCATAAAGGCTTAAGGGAAAACAGAGATAGTGTGGACAGTGTGGATGCAAATGCATCCGATGAAGTGAGCTGTAGCTCACGAAAGCTTATGCTCTAATAAATTTGTTAGTCTCTAAGGTGCCACAAGTACTCCTTTTCTTTTTGCGAATATAGACTAACACGGCTGCTACTCTGAAAAGTGTGGACCTTGACTGCTGAAGATAGGACCCCTGAGCTGGAACCTGGAGTAGAGGCTTGGACTGGGTTCCCCTACCAGCCACTGGGGAAGGGGCACAGACCAGGCTGTGGAGAGTAGACTGTATGTGACAATTTGCTCTGAAAGACTTTGATACCCTGGAAGTGGAGGACCATAGTGACCTGGCCAGAGGGCTAAATCATGAAGAGGAAGCTGCAGCTCCTGGAGAAAGAGAAAGGGCTGAAGGGGAAGAGCGGGATGATGGGTGGAAAGACCAGCAGAGGAGGGCACAGCACCTGAAAGGAGCTAATTCCCCTACATATGCACAATAACACCCCATGACTCACCTTTTTTATTAGCCTTTGCCTGGTAAATCAGAATTGAAATTTTATTTAAAAGGGCTCAAGCTGCATAATGGACCTAGATTTTGAGCTTTTAAAGTGTGGGAGTTTTTAGCTGGGGATTCTTGGTACAGGACCATCTCTTTTAAAAATGATTATTTAGTAGGAAATGAACTTGAATTGATGGTAACAAATGTTTAAACTACAAAAAACAAATGGATTGATATGTGTAAATAACGAAAATGGAGTTTGCATGGGGAAAAAAAGCCCTCCAATTGTCAACTTGTCTAAATTCCATCATCAAAAAGACTGTAGCAGTCATTAAAAAACACAAATCACATATTTGCAAAGGATGAAGAATGAAAATTACTAAAGGTCAGTGAGCCCTGGCAATACCAAAAAAAAAAAAAAAAAAAAAAAAAAAAGCTAATAAAACAAAGTTTATAAAGCATTAACAGGAAAAAAACACAGATGAATATGAAAACAATTCACGGCCCAAAAAGCTAAGATCTGGGGGCTGAAGACTGCAATAAAGATGCATGTGTACCTTTGAAACAGCATTTATTCATGAAAACATGTTTTTGCACACAAAATGGCTTTTTATGTATGAATAACCATTGTGCACATAATTAGTTTTCTAACACAAAAGGCATTGCATCCAGCAAGAGGTATTTTGCATTGCATTTATGATTAATAAAGATTAATTAATTACTGGAATGGCATTAATTACTGCAAGTTGCTAGTTGCCTAGGGACCAGTGATCATGACCTGATTATAAGCAATATGAGCAAACATAGGGCAGTCCCAACCAGTAATATATATTCTTGGTGCGTCAAAAGAGTTAGTTTCCCAAAGCTCAGGAAAATTATGAGTGAAATTGATTGGGAGGGAAAAGTTCAGACAGAAAAATATGAATAAAATTCAGGAGTTCTTTAAGTATTGTTCTTCAGATGCTCAAAAAGCCATGATTCCACAATTAAGAAAGAGAACAACTTTTTTCTCATTCATTCTGGTTCTATGGGAAAATAAAGGCAGCAATTAGAAATAAAAAGCAATATATGACAGAAAAAAGGTAAAATAGATAGCAATCACTATAAATTATAAGTTATGAAGTACAGAAAACAGATAAGGGAAGCTCAAGACACCAGGGAATGGTTATGGCTGGCAGGGCTAACGACAAAAAGAAGAATTATTTTAAGTCTATTAGAACAACAAGAAATCCTAGCAGTGGTTTCGGCCCATTACTCGATGGAGATAGTAAAATAGCTGTTAATGATGCAGAAGAGGCAGAAGTATGTAGTACATATTCCTGTTCTGTATTTGGAAAGAAGCAGGAAGAGGTACTCATATCATATGATAATGAAATACTGGTCTGGAAAGACAGTCCCTGCTTGCAGCTTTCTGTACAGGTCAGTGTTCATGATGATACATCATGCACCTTCCCTGACCATCCCATGTTGATGTCAGTGAAACGACCCCAGTGATTCACCAGAACTTGCAATGCCATAGAGATGTAGCCCTTTCTGTTGATGTACTCTGTCACAAAACGGCCACAATAGGAATATGTGTGCCATCTGTCACCCCACTGCAGTTAGGGAATCCCATTGCCACAGAGCCATCCACTATTTCTTGCACATTGCCCAGAGTCACAGTCCTTTGTAGCAGAATATGATTAATGGCCCTGAACATTTGTATCACTGCAAACCCCACGATGGACTTCCCAACTCCAAACTGATTCACGACTGATTGGTAGCAGTCTGGAGTTGCCAGCTTCCACACAGCAATCACCACTCACTTCTTCACCATGAGGGCAGCTCTAAAGCTCTCATTTTGGTATCCTGGAGCCACAGGGATGAGCTCTCCACACAGTTTCAGAAAGGTGGCTTTGGGCATCCAAAAGTTCTGCAGCCACTGCTCGCCATCCCAGACCTGAATCATGATGCGATCCCACCACTCAGTGTTTATTTTCTGAGCCCAGTAGCGATGGTCCACCATGTGCAGCTGCTCCATGAATGCCAGCAGCAATCTTAAATTGTTTCTTCCCATAACACATAGCAAGGCAGGCACCACGGATTCTTGTTCAGATTTGCAGCTCATGAAATACTGCAGGACCAGCCGCATTGTGTTCATAATGCTCATCACAAAACTAGAGAGCAATGCTGGATCCATGCTTTCAGACAGAGGTGGTGGGTACACAGTTTACAGGGGCTGTTAGAAAGCAATGCAAAACAAAAATTGGAAGTCCATGGAATGATGGGACAGATTAAAATACATCATAGGATGCTGAGCCCACCCCCAGGAGGAACTGTGATCCATTCCCAGAACACGCAGATGGTAGTAAGTTGCACAGTGGGATAGCTACCCACGGTGTACAGCTGTCTCTGTCCATGCAGGAGCACTAACTGTGGATGCGCACTGCCGTCAAAAGGAATTTTGTGGATGTGCAAAAGTGGTTTAATTACAGCAGTGGATGATCATCGACATAACTTAAGTTGACTTATCTTTGTAGTGTAGACATAGTCTAATTCATTAATATGCAGAGGTTAGTTGACTTGCCAAAGGTCACAGAGTGAATCAATGTCCCAATTTAGAACAAAAATACAGTACATAAAATATATATAGCAATTTCTATACTAGGATCTCAAATATATAACAAAGTAGATATATTATAATCTTCCTTTTACTTATCCTCTGTGATCCAGTTTTCATAAGTGACCTTTCCAAGGTTATACCACAAGTCAAAGTAAGAAATAGGAGCTAGGAATTTTGACTCCCAATCATCTGCTCTGTAATGAGAGCACACTCCTCTGCATAATTCAGTGATACGTATTCATAGAAAAACTGTTTACAAGGAAAGCTCTCAAGCACATCAATGCAACCCTATTTTCTTCAGATCATCCCCTCAGTAAAGCTTGTGCTACCCCATTTACAACAATGGATTTGCAAATTGGAACTTAGTAAACAACTGTAAGGCACAAGAAAGAATAGAAACCAGCACAGTCTTTTTTGATTATGCTGGCTCTGCAGTTTTAACCTGACTAAAAAGCAGTAAAACTTATATTTGCCACTAAAGAAAGCAGATAGATTCTGAATATACTCAGAAAGCAGATCTGCTGAGCGACCTGGTGCCATTTTACACAGTAATTTTTCAAAGTAGAATAGCATTTTAAGCTGATTAAACTAGGATAGGTCCTGAAGATACTCCTCAAGACATCACAGTTCTGTATCTAACAAAGAAATTACTTTGGTCTCTCAACCCCCATAAATAAATGGTTTTCTACAGGAACCACTGGTGCACCAGTGACTTTGCAGGTTTTGTTTGTTTATACAGGATACCATATCTAGTTCTGGAACTCTTCAATTCATTCAGATGCATTTGTTCAGTAATATTGTAGAGGAAATATTAGAAAATGATTCAGGTCTCAATCTTGCATTCACGGTCCACTCAAAATTCTCATTGACATCAGTGTGAGTCACAGTAGGTGCACAAGGAATGTAGGATTATGCCAATACTTTCCTTTAAGCACATAAATGGTAGGGCTGTGCTTTGTATTTTGGGACTAAATACAAATAGGCCTTCAAATGCATGAGGAGTGAGAACAAACGGGATGAAACAGGAAAATAAATATTGCATTCCAAATCCATACATGAGTCTGAAAAATTGCCTTATTCTCCACTGTCAATAAATTACATGAAAGCAGATCCTATCAAATTAAAGGGCTTGCAAGTCCAAGGAATACATGTCAGAGACCTTTTCCAATCCTATGTCCCCCTGCAAAGCACATACAGCTTAGCACTCTCATCTCACTCAAAGAATGAAAACAAAAAAACATTTATGAGAGCCATCATTCCACCCCACACATTCCTACCTTAGTCCTCAATGTTCTGTCTTACTCACATTACCTTAAGCAGGAGGATGTTGACTATGATTACCAGGCAGTCACTGCAGTAGACTTCAACTACAATCAGTTTTATTTAAAGAGATTGTCACCTTCAAATTATATATTGCCTCCTCTCCGTATTCACGTATGTCTTCTATTTTATTCCTGTTACCCCCACCTTCTCATATTACATCTATGTCATATTCTCTGGTTTTGTATTATTGTCTGGTCTTGCAGCTTTGAAATAATAAAATTGCATAATTCTATTGTCAATCCTGTGAAGTGTGTAGTATTCGAAAGTGTATACAAGCTTAAGTCGAAAAAAGAAAAGGAGGACTTGTGGCACCTTACAGACTAACAAATTTATTTGAGCATAAGCTTTCATGAGCTACAGCTCACTTCATTGAATGCATGCAATGGAAAATACAGTGGGGAGATTTATATACATAGAGAACATGAAACAATGGGTGTTACCATACACACTGTAAGGAGAGTGATCACTTAAGGTGAGCTATTACCAGCAGGAGAGCGGCGGGGAAGGGGGGAGCTTTTTGTAGTGATAATCAAGATGGGCCATTTCCAGCAGTTGACAAGTACATCTGAGGAACAGTGGGAGGTGGAGGGGTGGGGGATAAACATGGGGAAATAGAAAAGGAGTACTTGTGGCACCTTAGAGACTAACAAATTTATTAGAGCATAAGCTTTCGTGAGCTACAGCTCACATGGGGAAATAGTTTTACTTTTTGTAATGACCCATCCACTCCCAGTCTCTATTCAAGCCTAAGTTAATTGTATCCAGTTTGCAAATTAATTCCAATTCATCAGTCTCTCGCTGGAGTCTGTTTTTGTTGAAGTTTTTTTGTTGAAGTATTGCCACTTTTAGGTCTGTAATTGAGTAACCAGAGAGATTGAAGTGTAAGTCATTTACCTTTTTGTACCTTTGTCTCTTTATGAAAATAAATACAAAATTAATCACAAAAAACCCTTATTTGATATATTACTGATCTCACACTAAAATATTAAACTCACTGAATTTTTAAAGTCCAGCTTACTTTCCTCTAGGTTGTTTGTTTACTCATTGCTTTTATCTCAACTTCAGCAATGAAAAGCAACTAAGCCATTTGTGTGTGACTCTGTGTGTGTGTGTGTGTATTCAGATTCACTTTCAAGTTCTCAGTGCTGCAATGTTCAGACTGCAGAAACTGCATGAGGTCTGTGTATTTTTCAGAACTGTTTTACCTGGATTGTTTGGTGGTGATTTTTTGTTTGTTTTGTAATATTGGAAACATTTTATTTGATCTAAGGTTTTGTAAATAAGTATTTTTACCTAATCTAAAAGTGGCCAAATTTGTATTGATGCTGTCTCTTTGAACATGTGCAATTGAATTATTAATGGTTAACTGGCTGAGAGGCTTTTTTTAAACATTTTTCCACACTTCTGTGAATTAACTGTGTTATGATTGGTTAATGTTTACTTAATTTAACTGTTATTTTTATATAATAATCATCTAATCAGTACTCTGATTAACTGGTTTACATTCTGTTTTGTATGATAGCAAGTAATTTCATATACATTTTATATTAACTATGTATATATGACCATTTATTATTCTAATACTGAAACAATTACCATTTATGATTTGACTGTTCTCTTGCAATTTTAGTAATTATGTTGTACTTAGTTTTTGTCATCTCTCTGTAAATGTAGGTTGGAATATATCAACATTACCACAATGATAGTAAGCACAAAGATAATAATGCTCTAATAAATTTGTTAGTCTCTAAGGTGCCACAAGTACTCCTTTTCTTTTTGCGAATACAGACTAACAATGATAGTAAGTGCCTTAAGATTTCAAATAAGATCATTGTAGGTACTATGCAATTACCTTTGGGTTTTCTATACTCCCCATCAATGTAGAGTCCGAGGGCCTGATCCAAAACTAAAGTCAATGGGAATCTTTCCACTGAGTCAATTATCCTTGGATCAGGCTCTAAGAATTTTACAGAGATATAAGAGTCCTTGCTGGACTTCATGAGTTCTGTGAGTGATCTGTATGCATGTTATGCATATTAGGTACATAAATAAAAACACTCTGCAAGTTCTCAAACATTTTACAACCAATAGTTAAATACTTTTAACATTTATATTCATAAATTCATAGATTCCAAGGCCAGAAGGGACCATTGTGGTCACCTAGTCTGACCTCTTGTATAGCACAGGCCCTAGAACTTCCCTAGAATAATTCCTAGAGGAGATCTTTCAGAAAAGCATCCAATCTTGATTTAAAAATTGCCAGTGATAAAGAATCCACCACAACCCTTAATAAACAGTTCCAATGATTAATTACTCACTTGTTAAAAATGTACACCTTATTTCCAGTCTGAATTTGTCTAGCTTCAATCAGAGGCAGTTTCGTAAATCTCAGTAGATAGCTATAGTGGATATCTGTAAATATTTAGCATGATATCTGGCTGAAAGGAGGCTGACTTGCATATTGGTTGTTCAATTATTTCCAAATAACCATAAAGTGATGATATCTTTACTCTGGTTATAAATCCCACCTTTGACCCTGGATATTGGATTACAGTTGTGTTTTTAAAGGAATCACTAGTATTTTGGGTGTCAGAACTAAGCGTTTCTGAACAAGGTAAAGAAAAGGAGGGGAGATATCCAGAAAAGTGGGGTTCAGTAGGATGAAGGTGTAGGGAGAGGCTCTGAAATTGAAAATGCCATATCAGTTGTAGGCATATGGATAAGGCACTATAAGGGAGAAGCTAATCAGAACAGAAGGATTTTTAGCAGGCAAACAGAATTCAGGAAGCATTTGTGTATAAGTTATACTAGCATACCAATAACTCCAGAGTTCTTCCTTTATACTCAGTAACAGTCATTTTTCTTTAGCTCAGGAATATACTGCAACTCTGCCTTATGAACAGGAAGTACTCTCAAATTATTTAAATAATTACATAATAGTTACACTGCTGTTGAAGTTGGCAGACTTACAGTATGATGTCAGCAATCCACAGGTAAAGTAAAATGTAAGTAATTACAGTCAGTAGATTAATCTGAAAAAAATCAAATACATTTTACTGTATTCCACTATATGTCAGTTGACTATACTGTGATGCTGAAAGATGCATCAGTGGGGGAGGTCTTGGCTCCACAGATCCCATTAAAGCTAGTACGGATTCAAAGAACTCTCAAGCCCAAATGAAGGCGCAATCAAGCCCCTTTATATGTAATGTCAGATGCAGACAATGAGAGCATCTACCCAAGTGTATGGCCAGGGCAAAAGTAAGCCAGAAGTTTCCCTGGTCACAAATGCAGGCTATGTTTGTTGGAGGGAGGAAACTGGCAAAAGTAGTTGTGAGCATGGCTGGAAAGGAAGCAGAGAGACAGACCTTCTTTGGCACAGAGCTCACTGAAGCAGGATACTTGGGGATTTCTGAGCAAGAAAGTGCCTGTTCTGCAGTTCCTACTGCTTTCGTGCGTGTATAAACAAGATTACACTAAAAATATACTTGACTTGTGTCACCGATTTTTCATCCAAACAGAAATAATGCAGCAAGACCCCAAATTTTTGGCTGACTTCTCACACCAAAAGGGGAAAATATATAAGGAAAGGAGTACTTGTGGCACCTTAGAGACTAACAAATTTATTTGAGCATAAGCTTTCGTGAGCTACAGCTCACTTCATCGGATGCATTTGGTGGAAAATACAGTGGGGAGATTTATATACACACACAGAGAACATGAAACAATGGGTTTTATCATACATACTGTAAGGAGAATGATCACTTAAGATGAGCCATCACCAGCAGCATGGCTCATCTTCAGTCTCTAAGGTGCCACAAGTACTCCTTTTCTTTTTGCGAATACAGACTAACATGGCTGCTACTCTGAAAAATATAAGGGTAAACTTTAACAAATATCTACTAAGTAAAATATTTCTTAAATCACAAATATATTTTAAATAGCTGATTGTATATTACAAATGAAACAACAACAGCTTATAAAATTGAAATTTGTCACATGGAAAAAAAATCTTGTTTTCTTGACAGTGGTCAAATCATAAACTGTCACTTTACCTCTGTAACTGGAGTCCTTTTCCCTTTTTTTATCAGAACAATAATAGTGTTAACTAAAGTCCATGTAATCTTATTGAAATCATTGTTACGTCTGTCTGTCTGTCGGGCTGTCACATTAAGGCATCCCTATGAACAGGAAAGAGTCTATTCTTGAATAAATATTTGACAATTTCCAGTGAATACCAATCCTAAACTATGTATTACAAAAGATTTACAAAGGTTTCATACCTTTTTGTCAAAACTTTAATTGCATGAAATTAACGCACATTTTTAGAGAAGGCATTAGAAATGCTTCCCTTGTCAAAATTCTTCTGTTAACAGTTATCTGCAGCATGCTATAATAGGGGAAATGTGGGCCTTGAATAATTCTTCAGTGAGAATTACTGCACTTAGATTTCTTTTTTTTAAACAGGCCTATTATTTTTGCAATAGTGTATTCGAGTGGTTGAGAGTGATTAAAAAAAATCAATCTAAATCAATAAATGTGTCTGCCACCTGCCTGTCTTAATATCTACCACTGTGATGGTGGTGGATATATTATTTTATGACAAAAATTCTGAAATCCAGCTGTATCAAGCAACCTTGGTCAGATCTAGTTCACTATGGGCATGATCCAAAGTTCACTGAAGTTAATAGGAGTCTTTCCATTGATTTCAATGAGTTCTGGATAAGGCTGGAAGTCCAAAGATCTGCGGTTTAATACTGCATTCAGAAAATCCACTGTAGTGAGGATCAAATAGTGGAATTTAAAAAATAATATGTAACAACCAGATTTTCAGTGAGGTCCTGAAATATTTGCTGTTCTTTCTTAAAGTTAAGATCATTGTCATACCTATACTTTCAGTGTACACAATTGCTAGGCATATAGTATTGATAGTTAATACAATATTTTGGATATTACAGCTACCTGTGTTTCAAAAGATGTCTGTTTTAAATATAAAACAACATATCATCTGCATTTATCTTTCAGATAAAGAATGACTTCACTTTGTCACACTAGTGAATATATATCAGTTTAAAATTTAAAAAAATGCAAAGTATGCAAATATATTTGATCTAAAGTATATATGCTATTCTACAATCTAGGTACTGTACACAACATGGTTTTTCCTTGTCTATAAAGCAAAGCTTGTTAAATTTAGTTTGTGGTAGGTTTTTATGAAGCACACTGATAATTTATCACTGCAAGTCTGTTCAATTCAGTCATTGTTAATGTATAACATCCAAACACTCAGACATCTCAGCACTTTTTAATATTCCGATTTATCAGCAACTAAGCAAAGATATCTCATTTTCTTACTTTTTAACTGACTATTTTTTTGAATTAGAGATGGATGAGACCAAAATACATGACTACCACAATGGCCTGCTCAACATCTAGTTGACAAATTGGCATGCAGAACCTCAGAAACCCGCTTTCTCCTCCCCTCCCCCAACACACTTCTAAAAACCAGTCTTTTGAGGAGAAGGTGTCACAGGATCAAGGAGTGAGCAGGTGTGATAAAAATGATCTTATTGTCAACACCAGCAGGCTGCTGTTTAGAGCTGGAGCTTAGCACATCTGCAGTTTGAATCAAACATTGCCCTTCTTATTTAAGATTTAGATATTGTGAAATCCCCCACAGTGCTCAGTCAGGACTGGGGTTCCATCACGCTGGGCAAGCATAGTATATATTTCTTACAAAACTCAAACATATGTGAAAACTTCAGTAAGATAAAGATGTTCTCTTGTCTCCTTTAACTTTAGCCTTAGGATTTATTCTAGTCAAAAGGAAAGTCTTCGTGTCCTGACCCTTTGATTTACAGTATGTAAGAGGAGGATGAATTGGAAACTAGAAATGGGTGTATTGTGAACATTTTCTTTGGTTTCAAATAGCTGCTCTATTAACTCATCACATTGTCAACCACCACTTTCACTCCAACAGTGTCCCACCCTTCAGTTCCCCCCCCCCCCAACACTTCTGTGGTGTCCACATCTGTCCAATATTCTTGGGAAAAATTCCCCAAGAAAATCTGGTGACCACCTTCATCCTCAGATTTTTCCTTAAAACTCACCTCTGCTATGATATCCATAAGACACTGTCAGATGACAATGGTGAGGAAGGTGGCAAGCCATGACTAACCCTCAGGCTAAAATATACTTTTTTCTTTTCCCTCATGCTCCACCTATCTGAACATCCTGATAGCTCTTTAGGGCAGGAAGTATGTTGTCAATAAGTGATTGTACAGTGCCTAGCACAATAAGCTTTGATTGGGGCCCTTAGGTACTATGATAATAAATAAAATAATAATAAATATAACATAGGTTTACATGCCAAGTTTTGCTTTAATTTTCTGGGTAGAAAATGTAGAATCTCAAAGCACAACTCAGTTGGTACCATATTATCCTTGTTTCATTTCAGAAAAATTTCATATGATTGCAGTGCAAAACCATAAAACTTAACCCCCTTATCCTGGGCCTGGATTTACTCAACAAGAACCTTTCAACAAAATTAATCTGAGTTTGGAGTCCAGGACAAAACCTGAAACTATGTGATTTTCACCTGGTTTCCAGATTCAGTGCAGATTTTATTGTACAGTTCTATACTGAACTAATATTAAAAGGTCTAGCTGAAATCTAAAAAGTGAAGAACTTCAAAGTTATTACTCATACTATGTCTTTTAACATGATTTCATCTTGCCTAAATTTTTCAGTTCATATGAAGCAACCCAGAAATTGAGGGCAATATCACTGTAATACATTTGTAAAACCTAAGGAACTAGATAATAAGTTTAAATGTTTTTCAATCTTGAATTTGATTTTCTTAACTTTGATCAATTTAAACCAGTTATTTACAAATATTTTAACTAAAGTTTTTACAGAACTGTGTAAAATTCATTATACTCATCAATGGATTATTTAAATGGTTACTCCATTATCCTGTCAATGTCTGCTGAAAAAATGTCAGCTAGAAAGGTTCAATCATTTCACTGTTCCAGACAAAAGCAAATGGAAAAACAACAAAGTAATATTGAGAACGGCTCTAAGAAGCATTCACGTACTTATAAAGATCTCGCAATTTATACGTGGGCAGATGAATAGGCCACGTTGTAGCAGAACAGGTAGAAAATTCTAAAAGTAGCTCATTGCAAGTTTGGAACCAATAATTGGGGACAGGAAAGAAATCAAAAACTGTTTTGGAATTGTTGGGAACTGATATGTCAAACCAGCAGTATAACCTTTCTGTAGTTAAACTACTGAGACAGGCTAGAAGGAAATGGGCCAAATCCTCAGCTGGTGCAAATGGTGAAATTTCATTGAAGTTAATGGAGCTGAAGTCATTTATACTAGCAGAAAATCTGGCCCAATATTTTGCCTTGTACTGGAGTCTGAGAGGATTCAAAACTGTTACCTCAGACCAAGTCCTCAGTCCAAGACTTAGCCAAAGAAGGCAGGCTAGGTATACGTAGCTAATGGGAGAAGGAATTCTTCCCCCATTAAATTATGAGCAGTTGCAGAAAAGAAGATGACATGTGCAGCTCTCCATCAAGTAATTAGAGATACAATTTTTTTTGCCTGGAAGCAGTGTCTCATTTATTGTTTCATTTATTTAAATTGGAGGAAGTATGATCTAGTGAGTCTTTTCCAGGATTTCCCAGAATAATGTTCCAATATAATCAAAGTCTAGCTTTGGAACCCCTCTCCTTTTAACAATACAGAAAGCGTGCAAAGCCCCAGCCCCAGCCCCAGCACCCATTCATGACCCCCCGCTTGAGTATTTTATGATCAAATGTGTCACTTTGTATTTATTATTGTTTGTATTATTGTAACATGTTAAATCCCCAGTCAGTATTGGGCCCCAGTATGCTAGGGGGTGTACAGAGAGAATTATAAAAAGACAGTCCAAGCCCTAAAGATCTTACAGTTTAGTGGCACATTTAAAGTAAATATAAACAACTGTGTAATAATGATTCACTACAGCCCACCATATAAACATTGGGATTTTATTTATATAGGGCTTCTGGGCATATTTGGTGCTAGGAAGTCCAGGATCATTTGAGATCTGAATAGATCGGGCTGGATCCTGAACCAATAGATACTGGCACACTTGCTGAGACTCCACACTGGAAATATCAAAAAAGCTGCAAAGCCAGATTCAGATCTCATGTGAGTAGGTACAACTCAATGGAATTTCACCTGATTTTATCGGGGTGTATTTAATAAGCTGTGTGCTTCACTTTTTAATAGACTTCCATCAGACCTTTGTTTCTGTGCATTGAACAAGCTTTGTGGGATCTGATGAGGCAACCTGGAATCCCTGAGAACATATTTTCATTGACAAAAGACCTCTCTATAATGGAATGGAAAGCTGTGTTCGAGTCAGTCATAGATACACAGCACCATTTCCTAGTTCCATGGGTGTTCGACAAGTCTGTCCAGTCATCAACATTACAATATCAGTATTGATTGGTTGATGGATAAGCTTAAGGAGGCAACTGGCAATAGTGTGGATCTGAATGCCATTTTGTGTTGAGACCTCAAAAACACGAATGGCATTGCCTTGTTGGTGCAATATGGTGAATCATTGCAGCTGAAGGCCGATCAGGTCAGCCAAGAAGTAGCACGTGTTGGTCTGGTTATTAATCAAGATAAAGCTAAGTCCCTGGATGTTACCATAAAGCAGCCAGTTTATGATCAGCTCAGTATTAACCTGTCTGGATGGGATATCAGCAGGTCGTGACTGTCAAATATGTAAGAAGCATTATATACAGTACTGGAGGATGTTGGAAAGATGTGGACACTCATATTGCAGCACCATCAAGTTCCAGACACTTCAGTGGCTTCTGTAGGGACATCAAGCATGTTACAAAGTTGCAGATCCATAGGCTGATAGCTACATCAGCTCAAGTGTATGGCAGTGAAACTTGGGCACAGAGGAAGGCTAATTCTTATGATCTTTGAAAGCTGTTCCATATTACATAGCAGGACAAGATCACCCATGAAGATATTTGTAGCCAAATCCAGAGATTGCTTTCATCAGCATTGGTTTGGTTTTGGCAGTTTTCTTAGTACAGACATAATATTAGCATGGAAGACCAATGACTACCCAAGAATGATACTACATGGTTGGCAATCCATTGGTCACCAAAAGTCTGGTGGCACAATAAGATTGCCACTTATGGACACAGGCTGAACATCCAGCCAGATTGTCTTAAGGACCTGGTTAGAATTCAATCCAGATGGTGCTCGATCTGGAAAGAAGTTACATTCCTAAGGGATAGGCCTTAATGACAATGGTGACAATACCTGAATTCAAACTGAGAAAGACGAGTTGGAATGCTGTAGACCATGAATATTGTATATGTTGAGGGAGGGAGCTGAGGATCAGATAGTACAGACAGAGGGCACTGAGAAAATGGAGTATGATTTGATCAGATTAAAGAAGAGCAAAGCAAGGTTTGAATTAGTTAAGAAAAATAATACACACCACTTTTTGAAGTAAGCAGTATTGAAAAAGATCTGCAACAGAGCTTTATTCACAGGGAGCAGCATTTAACAATGCAGGGGATACCCTTTCCCTTGCACAGATGTTCTGTTAAGTTATAGCAGAGAGAATTAGTAGCAGAAAGTGGTAAGTTTTGTTTCCTAATTTTTCTATCTACATTCCCACACAGTGACTGAAATGTGGGGCAGCAGGATAAAACAAAATTAAATAAAAAAGTAAGATTTGTTTGTGTTATGATTCAGGCTTAATTGTTTTTAGAACTGAGTTCTAAATCCCTGAAAATAGGGAGTCAGCAATAGAAATGCTGACAAACTTAATTATAATGATATAAGCAAGTGCCTCTATCCTTAGGTGTATGCAAACTGATGCTTTTAAAAGCACTCATCTCCTACTATGGGACCAATGTGTCACTGGTTCACATTAAGCCAAAGAAATCAAAACTTGGGTGGCTCAGCTCTTATTACTGTTGTACAGAGCCCTGATTTTCCTATTTCTTTTGCTTCATATTTATAGCACTGCAGGCTATGTAGTGACACTCAAACCCAGAATAAATATTTTTACTTTTTTTTATCTTGAGCTGAATGGCAAACAGCACAGGCAGAAAATAATACAGTGTTGCTCAAATCTAGTGTGAAAATGAACGAGTCACAAGCAAGCATTTCTTTCAAGCTTAGCTTTTGATGTGTTAATGTTTTCTACTGAAAACTGACAAGGCATAGTTTGTTTTTTTAGGAGTCTGGTGGAGCCCCAGCAAGGTAGGTGACAGGAGCAAAGGCAAACAACAGAAACAACAGTGGTGTTTGGCCTGTTTTGGTAAGTTTTGTCCTGGTACATCATGGTCCTTTTGTGGGGAGATGGGGGGGTTGTGTGCTCATTTTTCCTGTTTCGGTTTTGGCTGGCTGTGTTCCTTAAGTACGGACCTGTGTGTTCTTTTCAGAAGTTAATGCCATGTTTGGAGGTAAGGGGGTTGTGTGTAATAACATATATTACACATACATGTGAAGGGGAGGGAGAGGTTAAATCCCATTCACCCAGAGAGCAGGAAAGAGGTGAATGCAGGCCTAGGAAGAGGTAGGAAATGGACAAGCTAGATTCAGTTACCACTTCACTTTGAAGGGACTTTGTTTTCATCACACAGAGGCTCTGAGAGAAGGGAGAAAGAATCTCTTCCTGAAAGCCCTGTGTGAACCACCTGCTAATAACTAGGGGAGAGAATAAGGACTGCCCTTTAAACACAAATTGGGAATTGAGTGATTTTCTTATTTAAGATACAGAATCTATTGAGGGAGACACCTGCAGGGGGGGAATCCTCCCCAACGTGTGTGATAGCAGTATTGCCCACCGCAAGTATTCAAACATCTTGAGTCAGGCTACAAAAATCATGAGAGTGGTTTAAAATATTATTTAAAATAGCAAGGGTTGGCAATGCTGAACATGAATATGTATTCCTGTGAACTCACGTATGCACATACCACAAATTGGCCAGACTGCAAGAGTATTTAGACAAGGGCATGGTTGAAGGAAATCATACAAAGAATCTAGCCTTTGTGTGAAGTTTTGTCAAAGACCTGTAAGAATTACAATCCCTGCATTCAGGGGAGGACAGGATATGCCCCCTCAGTGTACCCCTGTGGTATGCACACAGCACTCCAAAGTGCATAGGTAGGACAGGCCGAGAAAAAAATTAACAGAAAGGATGCCAGATGTCCCATTACTGGGTGTGTTTAAGAAAAAGCTAGTTAATCAGATGCAAGAAATTAAAAAACTGATGCAGTACTTTCATTATTCAGCTCCAGAAAATAGTTGTATAATTGTCAGCTTCTGTGTTTGCCCAAAATGATGGGTAAAAAAAAAAATTGGTGGGGAAAAAGGGAGGGGGGGAACAGCTTTTGTATGCATTATCATAACATCCTTAATAACGTGCCCTTGAAATATCAGACAATTCATATTATGGTTGGGTTTATTGGGAAGGTTAGGAGTAGGTGGGGTTTTTTGGTTTTTGTTTTGTTTTGCCTAAAGATCAAAATTTCCTAGTTTTTGGGGGTGGAAGCAGTGATCCCTGACAAATATCTTTATCATTTGGTGTTTGTACTAAATCAGCATTCGGAAGGTATCAGGTCAGTCAAACTCTTCTGGCAAAGTTTCATTTGTGGGGTTTGCTATCCTGATCCTGCAACAACATATGGGCATATTTAATTTTTTGCATGTACGCATATAAATGGTTACAGGATCAAGGCCTATATTTGCAACAACGTCATTATAAACACAAACCACCCATACATCCACAATACATAAAAAAAGTGGAATACTTCCATCAAAACTGTTAAATTGGCAATGTTAATGTCACAATAGCTCGTCGTTGGGGTTTGTTTGTTTGTTTTGAAAGATTATAAAATAAATGGGTCCAATCCTGCTTTTAACTCAATAGCAAAAATTTGCATGAGCAGGCTAACCCTAAATAATGCCTTAAATGTATGTACAGTTTAGGACACCACTAATGGTGATATTTTCCATCTGAAAGTCATTGTGGCAGTATTATTAAGTACAGGCAATATCTGTAATATCATGGTACCAGTATTACGTTACTAATATGTGGCATGATGCTGACCATGATAACTGTACCCTTAATAAGTCTATCAAAGATTAATCATTACCTGACTGGCTTGGATATGCTACTTTTTCCATACTTTATCCCCCATTACATTTTTTACCTATTCCCATTGTGATTTTGAATGTGGTTCTGCAGTTTACATTTTGCAGCTCCATTTTTTCCATTTTTGAGGAAATCCCAAGAAATAATGGAGGACTGAGAAGGAGAAAATAGAAGGGATGGGAAATCATCAAAATTGGCCATATCCCCCTGTTTTTCACATCAGTCACTATTCACAAGAAGAAAAAATACGGTAGTTGTTTAGGCAAATTTACTGGGAATATGAGTTGGTCCACCATTTAGAATCACCAAACAAGATAGCTACAGAATCCATTTTGTATTTTGGAATGTGAGTGCAAGTTAGAATTAGGATCTTCATAAAGTTAAATGAGAGTAGAACTCTGCTCCTAAAGAGAAGATTCTTAAAAGCAAATAGAGTTTACTTATGAATGAGCAGGAGTGGAGTCTAGTCAGAGAGGTCATTAGAATTTTTTGTAATGGAGAACTCATCAAGAGCTGAGTGTATAATTTGCAAAACATATTTTTTCCCTTTTTAATGGTGTTTGCTGATTGTGCTATAATAGGATGAATCACTTAAAAAAAAAGAGGTAAACAAAGTAAAGTGGATGAGATAGACTCCAGAAGAAGAATGTGCCAGAATGAATAATCAGAATACATATGTGACAGATGGTCCACTGGCATTAAGGTGCATCCTATGTAGCAAAATATTATTTGGAGGTATTATTCTTATTGGATTATCTTAATGAATTCCCCAAAAGTATGGTAGGCACCTCCCAATGCAGATAAGAGCCCCATGCTCCAAAATGGGGATTACCAGAGTGCTGCTGTGCTCCTGTGATGCACGGGCAGTAGACAACCAAATGCAATGCACAGGTTGCCCCAGCCAACCCCAGGATTAGGGAGCCACAAAGATGGCAAAAGCCACCTATGTTCCCAGCACACAGTGTCAAGCACAGCTCAGCTGAACCAAAGGAATCAGCCCCTTTTTGTATACTCTAGAGAAATACAACATGAATACCTAGTTTCTGAGAAAATAAAACGAGGACTTGTGGCATCTTACAGACTAACAAATTTATTTGAGCATAAGCTTTTGTGAGCTACAGCTCACTTCATTGGATGCATGCAGTGGAAAATACAGTGGGGAGATTTATATACATAGAGAACATGAAAGAATGGGTGTTACCATACACACTGTAACCAGAGTGATCACTTAAGGTGAGCTATTACCAGCAGAAGAGCGGGGTGGGGGGGAGCCTTTTGTAGTGATAATCAAGGTGGGCCATTTCCACAAAGTAAAACTATTTCCCCATGTTTATCCCCACCCCAACCCCCCACGGTTCCTCAGACGTTCTTGTCAACTGCTGGAAATGGCCCACCTTGATTATCACTACAAAAGGTTTCCTCCCCCCCCCCCCCCCCCCGCTCTCCTGCTGGTAATAGCTCACCTTAAGTGATCACTCTGGTTACAGTGTGTATGCTAACACCCATTCTTTCATGTTCTCTATGTATATAAATCTCCCCACTGTATTTTCCACTGCATGCATCCGATGAAGTGAGCTGTAGCTCACAAAAGCTTATGCTCAAATAAATTTGTTAGTCTCTAAGGTGCCACAAGTACTCCTTTTTCTTTTTTGCGAATACAGACTAACACAGCTGCTACTCTGAAACCTGAGTAAATAAGATATCTCTATATCAGTCATTGGTATCCTTGTGCCTTTCAAAATAAGAGAAATTGGTCAAGCTAGAACATTTATTTCACTTGTAAAACGTACAATGAAAACTCTTAATACTTATTTGAAACCAGAGACAAGAGCATATATTGTAAACTGTTGCATAATGAGTCAGTCTGGTGATACCAGAATTGCATTAATAAATCCGTATTTGGTATAAGTCAATATTTTCTACCGTGTCTTTTCAGTTCTGATGCAGGACAACAGGAAAGCAAAACTTCTACAGAGAGCACTGCAGAGCAGCACTTATTAAGAAATACCAATAGTGAGGAAACTGATATAAAAAGTAAAAGACATAGTGTCAAGCCACCTAGTAAAAAAAGCCTGAGGAACAGCAGGGACAAAACTCCACAGAAATCTAAGGGCCTGCTTGTTCAGGGAGTTAAGCACCTGGTGTGAGTGCTTAGCATACTCCACTCTCAGTGAAGTCAAAGGGATCAAAGCAAAGAGTTGGTTGAGCATTTTCCATCACAATGATTTTCTGACAGAAAATACAGTATTTCCCAAATCAAGTTTTCTCCTCAGGAAAACTTTGATTTTGCTAAAAATTTTCAAATCAAAATCTGACTTGAATCACAGAATATTTAGTTTTTTACACTGACCTGAAGTATTTTTATTTTAAATCAGTTCAACAATTCCCCTATCATGGTGCATTGCCTCATAAATCTGGCCCCCATTCTCTACTATGGGCCAGGCTTCCTGGAGGACTAAATCTCCCATAAAACATTTCCCTCTGACCAAGCTGTGTGGAGGATTGTGTGAGTCACATGATTGGGTGCAGTAAAGGGGATGGGAACTTCAGGAGAATGGGAAGATGAGGCTTCTGCACGACAACTCCCGTAAGGTAATGCACCACAATAAGATGATTCAGTTTAATGTTGAGCTGACTTGAAATGAAGTGTTTTGGTTCATTTCAGAAAACCAACATGAAATATTTTGATTTTTGGAGAATGTTGAAATATGTTGTTTTGATTAAAAAAAGTCAAAATGAAGCATTTAAACATTACGGAATCAACGTTTTGCAGAATTTCTGTTCTATACAAAAATTCTAAATTTCAATTTTTCATCCCAATTAGGGATGAAAACAAATGCTGAAATGTCAGAATTTCTCATAGGATGGGAGTTCTGAATTTTACTCAGCTCTAGCAGAGGGTTGCTCAGTACTAAATATAGCAGTGAAATACTGAGGCCTCAACATTTCTTTGAAAATGGTGCATTCTTTGTTGATTGACAGGGGTGAAAATAATTCCCCTTCTTCCTTTTATGGCAAAGTCTTACTGGGCAGTACCAATCAGTCATTTTCCAACTGAATTAGTTCTCCACAACTACGTTATCCATATAGATCATAGGCAAAGACCACTAACTGAGATCAGAAAAAAGGTTATGGTCTTTAAATTACAATGTGAATTTGTAAACATTATTTATTAATTGTTGCACAGGTTTGCATTTTTTTTAGTGGAAATAAGCTGAGTAATGGAAAAGTTAGTATTCATATACAACTTTTCTAGATGAAAAGTGCTTTAAAAGTGTTAATTATTGTGACAAAGACAGGCTCCAAAGCACCTCACAAATTTGCTAACTAATTATATAAAGTATGTAAGGAACTCAGTCCTCAAGCATGAGTATTCCTTATGGGAAAAAACAAAACGAATTTTTAAATACCCTGAAGGAATAATATCCTTCCACAAATCCTTATGTCCACAAGTAAAGGGTCTTCCTTTGTCTTTGTTGCATGAACCACACTTGGGGCTCAATAATATCTATACTGTTCACTTAGGTTCACTTGTTTATCACTTCAATCCACTTTTTAAGGACTGAATTGTGACTAGTCCTCTGTAAGAAAAGGCGGGGGGAAGCAGAGGAGGGAGTTAGAAGGGAAGGAAGGTGAAAGAAACCTTCTCCCTCCTCCACAACTAACTGTTCCCTTGCTCAGGGGCTAACTTTCAAGGATTGTATAAGAATGCACGTGAGTCAGTATCCAGAGATTTCCCACAAGGGTTGGACACCTACACACTCCACCTGCCCCGGGCAGTGGCTGAAGAGCCACACTTCAGACTTACTTTTAGGTCCAGAATCTGATTTGGATGATCCTTTTTAACAACTAATGAAGAGTCTTGTTCATAAAGTTTAAATGATGTAAGTTACAGCTCAGTCTTATCTGATAGCTTCACTGGATCAGGATTAGAAGAACATTATTATTAGCAACTCCTGTTTACAAAGATATTTCCTTGTTTCAGTACAAGATAAACGAGCTCTAGTTTGAAAGTCTACTTAGTCAGCAGTCATCCACTGTACTTCAAACTTTACTTCACTTTACTTTAGTAAATGAAACATAAAACTATAAAACCTTTCTTGCAACCGATGACTTCAGCTGGGAAATCTAGCCCTAGGTAAGGCACCACAGGCATGTAATTGAAGCCTATAATAAAAATTTGAACAACTGAAAAGGCTTCAAGTCTTTTTAAAAAAACATATTTACCTCCTTTAGTGAAGGGAACATCTTCAACTACTGAAGAGAGAAACTACTTGGAGGAAAAAAATCTCATGAAGGAATTAATTTAGGGCCAAATTCTATTGCCTTACTCAGGCTAAACTCCCATTGAACTTAGTGGGTGTTTTGCAGTATAAAGGACTTCAGATTTGATCTAAAATCAGACCAGACATAGGCCATGCATCTCTTGTAACATGGAAGCTGCGCCTCACCCTGTCCATGCTCGATGCCATGTTTTCAGCTGTACTCTGGTCAGGCTGGAGACCTGATTTAGGCTGTAATTCAGCCTGAACGCCCCCAGAGGCAACTGTGGCACTACTGAGGCAGGGGACTTTCTGGCTCCTTCTTTGCTATTCTTTACTCCCCTGCTGTGCCCAGTCACATGGAAGTGATAGAGAGGCAAAGTAGTGTTAGTGCTATTAGTTTTGGTACCCCAAAGGCTGGAGAACCTTGGAGATGTTGGGGAGGAGGGTACTGGGCGGGACAGGGGACCATTCTGGGAGCTGTGACTAGTGTATAGGAAAGACAGAAGGGGTAGAGGCTGCAGGAGAACAGCAGCTAAGGAAGCAGCAGGTGGTGTGAAAAGTCTGAGCTAATGAGAAAATAGAATATGGACAGAGGCTAATGGAGTTAGTGCCACACTTGAGCAACCCACCCTCAAAAATCCCTGCTGACTTCCAGCTCCCGACACGACCTCCCTTCCCATCTCTTCTGAGGGATGCAAAGAATAAGGTTCTGCTTGCCTGTACCTTCTCCCATTGTTCAGGGAGCCCTGAAAGAAAAATTTAGTGGCAATCCAATGTCTTTTACCAGCATTAAAACCACACTCTATTTTTAAAGCTGCTGTCTATGCAGATATGCAAATTTATAATTATGTAAATTTGCTATTTTGCATATAATGTCATACATGGAGTTGGCCTAAATTTGGCAGCTGTGCCTACCAAATGAGTACAAGGGGACAGGCAAGGATTCTTCAGGGAGCCTCATTGAGGACTCAGTCATGTCATCTAGGCTCAGCCTGTAATGGAGGGTGCAATAAGCCATGCTGTCCAGGAACAATTCTGGAAGGAATTCTGTCTTCATAAGGAGAATTCTTCTTGTCCTCAAGATGACAGACTTCCTCTCTAAGCTCCCTGGTATGCAGAAGAGCACACCTGTTTTTACATCCCTTTCAGGTATTTTCTACCCATGTGCCCCACAATGAGGCAAATGATATATAGGGGATAGAATCATGTCCTCCTGGCCCCCTTTGAATTATCTTACTCCTTCGTGGGTGCATAAAAGGAACAGTCCCCCATGCAGGGACTATAATAGTGGCCATTCCATGCACTCTCTCCATTCCTTTGTGCAGTCACAGTCACTCATTGACCTTTAATCTTCATATATCACATGTATAATTGCAATCACTACTCAATGTAATGGAGTTATTGTTATAGACTATGTTGTTTTGTTAAATAGTTTTTCTTTGAGTTACAATATACAGCTCTCGGAACAGGATTTGAATAGCATTCATAAAAACACGTACAGACCAAAACCATGTAGTCAGTAAGAAGTGTTGTGGAACACAGTGTTAATTAAAATGCATCTGCAAGAACTTTAAATGCAAATTAAACTAAAGGATTTTTGCAGAATCACCATTTCTCATTTCATTTAACAATAACTGATATGATACAAACACTATGCTTGGAATGTATAAGATTAAATTTAACGATCTGTTGAGAGCTGAAATTGTGAAGTTTGGATTTTTACCAAATTACTCCAGTAGAGTTTATTACACTCCACTACTTTGTTTCTCAAATTCCTAGAGAAATTATACTTGGTACTATTATATAATAAATAGGTGACAATCATTTATTATGAATTTGATACTCTATTCTGAGGAGGATGTTGCATACTTTGGAATGTTTTCAAACATGGGAACTTTATAGATTAAATAAAAAAGGCTCATTGGGACTATGTCAACTCTAACAAAAGGCAATTTGGTGAAGCTAGCACTGCTGCTGCCCAAGACACAGTTGTTCTGTGGATAAACAGAGTACATCAGTCTCCACTGTTGTCAATGTAGCACCCTTCATAAACACTAAATTCATTAAAACAAAATAAAAAAAATCAATTTTCAAACAAGGCCACAGGTTTTTCACAGGGACCAATTAAAAACAGAATGATGTTTGTACATTATGAAAGCTGTGGGGGGAAAAACTGATTTGTTATGGCTTTTGCATTCTTGCCCAAGCAATTTCACAATGCAGAAGCTAGACACATTTTTTATTGAAAGGACTCACCAGTAGGTGGATAGTTTGTGTGCCTTTTTTTATTATTATTAATTATTATTATTATTATTCCCTATCTATTTCCTCTTAACAGTCGCATGAAAATGCTTGCATTGTAATCTATCACTTTTAAAAAAATAGTCCACTAACTTGCAGTTATGCATCTTCTAGAATGCTTTCATAAAAACTACTGGACACGTATATACATTCTCAGAAACTTACAAATACAATTCATTTCATTATGCTATCTAAAATTATTTTAATGGATTCATTCCATTTCCTCCACCTCTTTCCCCCCTCACTTAGTGCATATCCTCATATTTCAGAATTGATTGGATTTTCATTAATTCCACTCCTGAGTGGTTATCACTCGAAAGAAACAATAATTGGGAAGCAAAAAAACCACACTAACTTCCCTTTCAAAAGTAAATTCCTGCATTAACTAATGTTACTGTTAACGGGTTGTCTGCAAAGATAATATGTGGGAGATCCCCAAGTCGCACTGAAGGTATTTTTTTAAAAAGATAAGTAACCCCGCATCCTACACACACACACACACACACACACTCAAATGCACCTATGCGCATATGCATACTTGTACACACACACACACACACACACACACACACACACAGAATTATAGACCTGCACCCAACACATTTAATCTGACACATAGAGAAGCTGTGGCCTGCATTAGCCCAGCTCTGTGGAGAGGACCGAAACTAGCATGTGAACACAACTTAGCCACAAAATCTAGATCTTAATTTTGAATTTCACAGTCTGGAGAAGTCTGGATTTGCACTGCATATATAGAATCACAGAATCATAGAATATCAGGGTTGGAAGGGACCTCAGGAGGTCATCTAGTCCAACCCCCTGCTCAAAGCAGGACCAATTCCCAACTAAATCATCCCAGCCAGGGCTTTGTCAAGCCTGACCTCAAAAACTTCTATGGAAGGAGATTCCACCACCTCCCTAGGTAATGCATTCCAGTGTTTCACCACCCTCCTAGTGAAAAAGTTTTTCCTAATATCCAACCTAAACCTCCCCCACTGCAACTTGAGACCACTACTTCTTGTTCTGTTATCTGATACCACTGAGAACAGTCTAGATCCATCCTCTTTGGAACCCCCTTTCAGGTAGTTGAAAGCAGCTATCAAATCCCCCCTCATTCTTCTCTTCCTCAGACTAAACAATCCCTGTTCTCTCAGCCTCTCTCATAAGTCATGTGTTCCAATCCCCTAATCATTTTTGTTGCCCTCTGCTGGACATTTTCCAATTTTTCCACATCCTTCTTGTAGTGTGGGGCCCAAAACTGGACACAGTACTCCAGATGAGACCTCACCAATGTTGAATAGAAGGGAACGATCAAGTCCCTCGATCTGCTGGCAATGCCCCTACTTATACATCCCAAAATGCCATTGGCCTTCTTGGCAACAACGGCACACTATTGACTCATATCCAGCTTCTCGTCCACTGGAACCCCTAGGTCCTTTTCTGCAGAACTGCTGCCTACCCATTCAGTCCCTAGTCTGTAGCAGTGCATGGCATTCTACCATCCTAACTGCAGCACTCTGCACTTGTCCTTGTTGAACCTCATTCGATTTCTTTTGGCCCAATCCTCTAATTTGTCTAGGGCCCCCTGTATCCTATCCCTACCCTGCTGCGTATCTACCTCTCCTCCCAGTTTAGTGTCATCTGCAAACTTGGTGAGGGTGCAATCCCCACCATCCTCCAGATCATTAATGAAGATATTGAACAAAACTAGCCCCAGGACCAACCTCTGGGGCACTCCACTTGATACCGGCTGCCAAGTAGACATGGAGCCATTGATCACTACCCTCTGAGCCGGAGAATCTAGCCAGCTTTCTATCCACCTTATAGTCCATTCATCCAGCCCATAATTCTTTAACTTGCTGGCAAGAATACTGTGGGAGACCGTGTCAAAGGCTTTGCTAAAGTCAAGGAACAACACGTCCACTGCTTTCCCCTCATCCACAGAGCCAGTTATCTCATCATATATGTAAATATAGGGGACATATTATAATTTTATTTCTGTGTACTGTACCAACTGTAATCATACTCCCTCTGACTGACTCACCATTGCACTGCACCTTATATGTATATTTATTCCAGTGAAAAGTGGATATGAAATGCTGCCCTTTAGATCTGGTAGAATTCTATATTTGCTTTGCATGGTGTAATGGTTAGACAGGGTCCAGGACAATAATAAATTAGCCATCCTTTCTTTCTGCTTGGGAGCAGATGAGTCAATTTAAACTGCCTGCTACAGGATGACTCACTATACCAATATCTCACTCTCTCATGGAAAACATTATATTTGATCTGTCTTTATTGTTTTATTTATTCTGAAATAAAAGTTATCCAGACTGAAAATACATGTTTTGCACTGTGTGCATGGGAAGGAAAACACAACAATTTAGGTGACTTTGCTTATTAAGCAATGGTAACTTTTTAGATGTTTGCACTAAAAGAGATGGTCCTTAAAGAAGATTCACTAACATATTCAGGGAAATAAGTTTAATTTGATTTTATATAAAAATTTGAAAACCAGTAAAAGTAAATGTCCCATTATAATTTTGTACCTATTTTAATGTGCTGACTATTATTATATTCTGCTTCAGAAGGAGGTTAACTACTTAAAAGTTGCTTAAATGTTACTGACTATTGCTGTTACGTTTTCATATAATTAACATAAACTTGATATATGTTAGCAATTTACAAAAAACACAAAGGATCTTAGGCAGCATTAAAATTGCTGATTTGCAATTTGTTCCAAGGGATGCAAAAGCTCATTCTTACATACCGCACAGAGGAGCAAGTTTAGGATGATTCAATAAATTCACCACTTAAAATCTGTAAAAGGAAACCATTAGCAATTAATGTTAATGTCTAAATGGAGTTAGATGTGCTGTACTGTTTCATACGTGAAATGCAAAAAAAAAATATGTATTCTCAGGGGGAAAAAGGCTAGTGTAGTTCACATAACTCATTTCAACCCTTTATGTCCCTCCAATGTTTAGAGACTGCTCTTCTGCAAAGCTTCCAGTACACTTCACTCTTCAGTCCTATCTGCAAAACAGGGGCTGACAGGCTATAAAATTGCAATGTAGATGTCCATGCTTGGGCTGGATCCTGGACTTTGGGACCCTGTGAGGCAGGAGGGTCACAGAACCCAGACTTCAGCCCAAGTTCAGATGTCTATACTGCAACTTTATAACATCTCAGCCTGAGCCCTGCGAACTCTAGTCAGCTGACACGGGCCAGCCATGGGTGTTTTATTGCAGTGTAGACATACCCTCTGACACATATGTTCTAGAAATATCTCCAGGCAGTCTTTCTGCCTAAACAACATTAAAGATTTTAATTCTCAATACTTCACTGACCCTTTTAATTAGCCCTGGCTATTACAGAAAACTAAACTTTGTACATCAGTAAAAAGCACTGTCCCCATGTTACTTCTGACAGTAGAATAATAGCCTTTATTGTATAGCATCAGTGTCCTAAAAGGGTATGCAAGTAGATCCATTGATTTTAATGTGACCTATACATATAATCAAGGAGAAAAAAATAATAAATTGAAAAATAAAAACTATATAGTTATATGATTTTAAACCTCTTTAATATATATATATATATATATATATATATATAGCGCATAGCAATAATACACAACAAAGTATATGTTCATTACAGCAAGTCAGATAATTGAATAGTAGCTTTGCAAGTAGTTTCCCTAATAACCTCTCCAATTCAAATTACTGCTGTAAATGGGGATTATAACATTATTCATTTATGAATATTTGTCTGACAGCTGGTATTCACAAAAACATTTGAAGATCTTGAAAGACACTCATGTTTGTACTGGAAGTACATTAGTTTTCATTTGCTAGTTGTTATGTGAATGATAATTGGGAATCATTTAAGAACACCTTTATTGGATGTCCAAAAAGCCATAATCACACCATCAAAGAAGGCCATTCTGGTTTAAAAAATTACCTAATTCAGAGGGGAAGTGAAGGCAGCTATACCAATATATACCAAAAGGAATAAAGAGGAAGTTAACAATAATGAATATATATCATAAATTAGGAATTGTAGAAAAGTGATAAGTGAAGCAAAGGGACACCAGGAGAAATCTATGGCCAACAGAATTAAGGACAATAACTAGATTTTTATAAAATGTATTAGGAACTAAAGGTATCTTGACAATGGTAGATGGAAATGGTAGAATTATCAAAAATAATGCAGAAAAGGCAGAAGTATTCAGTACATATTTCTGTTCTTTTTGGGGGGACAGGGGGAAGATGATGTAGTCTCAATACTGGTGATAACAGTATTGTTATCCATTCCATTCCACTAGTATCTCTGGAGGCTGTTAAAGAGAAGCTACTAAATTTAGACATTTTTAAATCAGCAAGTCCAGATAACTTGTATCCTAGAGTTTTTAAAAAGAGGTAGCTGAGGAGTTCACTGAATTGTTAATATTGATTTTCAATAAGTCTTTGAGTACCAGGGAAATTCCAGAAAACTGGAAGAAAGTTAATGTGCCAGTTTTTCAAAAGGGTAAATAGGATGACCTGGGTAATTATAGGCCTATAAGACTGACATTGATCCTGGGCAAGATAACGAAGTGGCTGATGCAGTACTCAATTAATAAAGAATTAAGGGAGGCAATGCAATTAATGCAAATCAATATGGGTGTATGAAAAGTAGGTCTTGTCAAACTAACTTGATATCTATTTTTGATGAGATTACAAGTTTGGTTGATAAAGGTACTAGTGTTGACATAATATATTTTGACTTCTTTAAGGGGCTTGACTTGGTACCGCATAACATCTTGACTAAAAACTAGAATGATATAACATTAACATGGCACACATTCCAATGGGTTAAAAACTGGCTAACAGAGAGGTCTCAACATGTAATTGTAAATGGGTAATCATCAAGCAGATCTTTTTCCATTGGGTCCTGCAGGGATTGGTTCTTGGCCCCATGCTTTTTAACATCTTTCTCAATGATCTGGAAGAAAACATAAAATCATCACTGATAAAGTTCTCAGAGGATGCAAAAAATAGGGGAGTGGTAAATAATAAAGAGGACAGGTCACTGATTCAGAGCTATGTATATCACTTGGTAAACTGGGTGCAAGCAAACCATATGTGTTTAATATGTATACATTTAAATGTAGGCCCATGGATCTGTGTGTGTTGGATGTAAACCTGTTTTCCACTCCCCCTATCTTTTCTTCCTGTTTTTCTCCATTCATCCCTCTGTAAATAAATAATTTCCCTTTCCCATATTTGCTGTATGTTTCTGGTGCATGTGTTTCTGTGTAGATCTGAGTTTCGTTTTTTTTTTTAAACTCCTGGGGGTATGGAACAGATGCCCGTGAGGTGAAGAGAAGTTTCCCTGCTGTCCTGCATGTGCCTTTTCTAGTCTAGAACTACTCTGCAGAGCAGACTCCATATTGACCAGAAGGGTGCTATAGTTACATATAGATAGAGTCTTTAAAAGTTATTTGTATTAATCAAAAATAGAAGCAGAAAGACCACATCAGATCTTCCTTCCTCCTTTTCTAATTGCCTTCATTTTATATGCAGATAAAATTATCTTTAGATCATATATGTAAATTATAAAAATTCCATAGGGATTACCACTGGCTAACCCTGAGTCTGGTGTTTTTAGATTGGATCTATTTTATTAACATATGTCATATTATAACAACCACAATTCAGGTCAAATTTGTCCTTTGAATTTTTAATGGACGATATAGTTTTCTGATGGTCACTTGTCCATGTTTGTAGCAAGCCTGCAAAGACAGAACACCTTTCTAGGCAGCTGAAGACAAGGATGTCATTATGTCCTCTGAGCCATCCATCTGCCAGTGCAAGGTATAATAAATAATAATATCCTTTTCTTCTGTTGTAGTGACCTCAAATGGGGATCAGGGCCTCACTGTATGAGTTACTGTACAAATAATGTCTAAAAACTCACAATCTAGAATTTAGAAAATACACAAGAGGCAACTAAACAAACCATGGTAAGGACAAGACAACAGTAGAAACAGGTGTGATTAGATAAGGCAGTGGCTCTCAAACTTTCCAGACTACTGTATCCCTTGTATATCCCAAGTTTCACTTCACTTATAAACTACTTGCTTACAAAATTAGACATAATAATACAAAAGTATCACAGCCACACTATTACTGAAAAATTGCTTACTTTCTCATTTTTACCATAGTATTATAGAATAAATCAATGGGAATATAAATATTGTACTTACATTTGAGGGCATAGTATATAGACCAGTATAAACAAATCATTGTATGAAATTTTAATTTGGACTGACTTTGCTAGGTCTTTCTATGTAGCCTGTTGTAAAACTATACAAACATCTAGATGAGTTGATGTACCCCCTGGGAGACATCTGTGTATTCTTGGTTGAGAATCACTGACATAAGGTAATAGTCACAAGTGATCACCGACCTAACCATTTTTCTATTAATGTTTCGTACAATCAAGTTTTAAAAGTAAAAGCTTCTTCTTATGTTACATATACTGCCATACAAAGGCCAGGGAGGGGAATTAATTGAGTGCATGCAACTCACAGTTCAACATTAATACTCAGTCTTTGTAGACATATGTCAATGCAGTACCCATGGACACAATACAGCACTTCAGCGTGAACTACTTCATTCTGACCACAATTCAGAAAAGTACGTAAGCATATTCTTAACTTTAAAGCATGAGGGAGTCTTACTGATTTTAATGAGACTACTCATGTGTTTAAGGCTAAGTACATGCTTAAGCACTTTGCTGGATTGGGACCTTTGATACTATTAACATTGATTTATTCAGGAGGCGGGGGGGGGGGGTGTTAACTATACTATTTTTGACTTGTTATAGTTTAATCACTCCCTAGGATGAAATAAATATTTGAAGTGTGGGGAAAAAGTCTGGATATTTTTGATCAATGCCTCAGAAGTCCCAATGAATGTGTGACCGGGCAGGCTGATTTTACATACAGCATCATTCCATTTCATTAGAAAGCCCCAAGTACTGCATTTTCTTCCAAAGAATTATTATTTCTGTTTGATTTATCAATAATGTTCTTGCCCTAATTATGGCAGGAATAATGAATGGATCTTCTGTCTGTCATGAATTATGCTCTCTTGCATACAGCCAGCCTGGTGGGGCTTAATGATAATTCAGACAAATGAAACATATTAAAGTTTGTTATGCACAGTCATTTTCAGTGTAAGAGAACTAAACCTCCATTTCCAAGCCAGAGCTCTAATAATAAATTGACATTTTAAGAAAAACAAAACAATGATGTTTTCTGATTTTTGTTCTTACAAAAAGAGTGTAGTTTAAGAAGATGATCCACTACTGGCAGAAATGGATAATAGTGTTCATATTTCAGGCCTAAACTCACTCTTGGGTAAATCAGTAATGGTCATATTCTGCCACCCTTCCTTGTGTTGAGTAGCCTCTTACTGCTCAGCTGGTCTCACTGGCATCAGTGGAACTAACAATGGGGAAAGGTGCTATTCAATGAGAATAAGGGGATCAGAATCTGATGTGGACAGATTTTTTTTCTAATGAGAACAAGATCAGGCCCTTAATGTAGTGTTAAAACCTAGAACCAATCTCTGTTTAGAACACAAAGAATGTTTTTACCAGAGCAAGACATAACCTTCAAAGAACTTTACTGTTAATTTTAGAATCATTTCTTGTAAAAACTTTATGGTGGAAAAACAATTTGGCTATGTTGATGGAATTCAACTAAAGGATTTCCCAGCCTCACTTAGCATCTTGCCTGGCCATTTGGAGTGGTTACGCTTGTCACCTCATCACTAAATCCAGTAATGAAAATGGACCTTTTAATGAGTTACATACAATGCATAATTGCTATAGAACTCTAACATCCTTTATGCAAATGATTCTTGGGAGATCATTAATTAGTTTGAGGAATATTAATTTCTCTAAACCAAAAATATATAGATATATATTACTACTGGGAAATGGGCTTGAATTAGTTTTAACTATGATAAAATTACACTCTGTGACAATTAATCAAGTGGGGCATGAGAGAGCCTGGTTTAAAATAAAAAGTATACTATTAATACTGCGTCTTATGATTACTTCTAATTAATATGCATAAATAGTATTTTAAGATAAATATGTGCTATTTGTGGTCTAACTTCTTTTGCTTGATCCTTCATTTGAAAATAAAGTATTTGCTGGAAGAGTCTGATTAGTTCAGAGATAGCTTTTGTGCCAATATTTTTTATGAGAAATCTGTTACTATAAAAACAAGAAATGTAATCAGTGGCCCAAGGGTACATCTATTTGGATTGTAGGGCAGCTACAAAGCAGCTTGAGTTCAAGCTATTTAAACTGGGAAGTAAGACAGTGGTTCTAGCCTAACCAAACTGTGAATGAGATATTTTAATACAACTATAAGCACCCTAGGGGCATCATATAAACTTATTATAAAGCACTGAAATAACACTATAAAGTTAATTTTATTAAAATTAACAATGTCTTCCTCTCCATCATTGTAACATTAATGGAGCACTAAGAAAAAGCAGAATTTATTCCAATTTGAAGGATTATAAATTCGATCTGATTGTTTGGTTGCAGAGTACTTTCTAAATACTTAGCAAATATAGTTAGATGCAACAAAATGCCATAGTATGTGTGACAGAGCCGGGCTAGATGGCTATAGGAGAGTAATAGAAGGCAGATATATTAGCCTAAGGTTAAGTAGGTCCCTTTTCCCTGGGTAAGGTAACAGGGAAGGCTCCAGAATAATCAGGAACCTTCTGGAGACAATTAAGACAGGCTGATTAGAACACCTGCAACCAATCAAGAAGCTGCTAGAATCAATTAAGGCAGGCTAATCAGGGCACCTGGGTTTTAAAAAGGAGCTCACCACAGTTTGTGGTGTGCATGTGAGGAGCTGGGAGCAAGAGGTACTAGGAGCTGAGAGTGAGAATGTGGACTGTTGGAGGACTGAGGTGTACAAGCATTATCAGACACCAGGAGGAAGCTCCTATGGGGAGGATAAAGAAGGTGTTGGGAGGAGGCCATGGGGAAGTAGCCCAGGGAGTTGTAGCTGTCGCACAGGTGTTCCAGGAGGCACTCTAGACAGCTGCATTCCACAGGGCCCTGGGCTGGAACCCGGAGTAGTGGGCAGGCCCAGGTTCCCCCCAAATCCTCCCAACTCCTTGTCAGACACAGGAGGAGTCGACCTGGACTGTGAATTCAGAAAAACAGGCAAGCTGAGGGCTGCCGTGAATTTCCAAGGCGAGCAAATCCGCCAATAAGCGCAAGACCCACCAAGGTAGAGCAGGAACTTTGTCACATATGATAGTGTTAAAAATAAACCCTTTAATTTAGGAGTGATAAGATCCCACTACCTGGGACTCAGACACATCAGTGCTGCCCAGGATTTGGCCAAAATGTATTCTTTAAAAAAATTAGACCCATAAGTTGTACTTTTGTATATTTATATGACCTTATGGAAATGTTAAATAACACCTATAACAATGATATGTTTGCTAGTGTCATTTTAAGTGAAATAGTTGATGATGATAATAATAATAATAAAATAATAATAGAATCATAGGTCTGGAATGGACCTCGAGATGTCATCTAGTCCAGTCCCCTGCACTCAAGACAGGACTAAATATTATCTAGATGATCCCTGACAGGTGTTTGTCTAACCTGCTCTTAAAAATCTCCAATGATGAAGATTCTACAACCTCCCTCGGCAATTTATTCCATTGCTTAACCATCCTGACAGTTAGGAATTTTTTCTTAATGTCCAACCTAAACCTCCCTTGGTGCAATTTAAGATCATTGCTTCTTCTCCTATCCTCAGAGGTTAAGAAGAACAATTCTTCTCCCTCCTCTTTGTAACAGCATTTTATGTACTTGAGAATTGTTATGTTCCCCCTCAGTCTTCTCTTTTCCAGACAAAACAAACTCAATTTTTTCAGTCTTCCCTCATAGGTTATGTTTTCTAGACCTTTAATCATTTTTGTGGCTCTTCTCTGGACTTTCTCCAGTTTGTCCACCATCTTTCCTGAAATGTGGCGCCCAGAACTGGACACAATACTCCAGTTGAGACCTAATCAGTGTGGAGTAGAGCGGAAAAATTGCTTCTCATGTCTTGCTTACAACACTCCTGCTAATACATTGGCCAAACTGGACAGTCTCTACGCAAAAGAATGAATGGACACAAATCAGACGTCAAGAATTATAACATTCAAAAACCAGTTGGAGAACACTTCAATCTCTCTGGTCACTCGATCACAGACCTGAGAGTGGCTATACTTCAACAAAAAAGCTTCAAAAACAGACTCCAATGAGAGACTGCTGAATTGGAATTAATTTGCAAACTGGATACAATTAACTTAGGCTTGAATAGAGACTGGGAATGGATGAGTCATTACACAAAGTAAAACTATTTCCCCATGGTATTTCTCCCTCGCACCCCACCCCCCATTGTTCCTCTGATATTCTTGTTAACTGCTGGAATTAGCCTACCTTGCTTGTCACCATGAAAGCTTTTCCTCCTTTCCCCCCCCTGCTGCTGGTGATGGCTTATCTTAAGTGATCACTCTCCTTACAGTGTGTATGATAAACCCATTGTTTCATGTTCTCTGTGTGTGTGTGTATATAAATCTCTCCTCTGTTTTTTCCACCAAATGCATCCGATGAAGTGAGCTGTAGCTCACGAAGGCTTGTGCTCTAGTGGATTTGTTGGTCTCTGGGGTGCCACGGGTGCTCCTTTTCTTTTTGCGAATGCAGACTAGCACGGCTGCTACTCTGAAACCTATCTTAAAACTGGAACACTGCAGATCTAATATGCCAAAGAGTGAAAAGCCAATCAATTATTCTGGAGACCATTATCATAATCACATAGTTCATTAGAGCTGGTGAGTAATTAAAATGTTTTTAAAAGCCATGATTATTTGCCAAAGTATTTTTAATTCCTCAGTTTTGCCTGTATTTAGAGATCTGTGTGCTAACCTGTGGTGGGCGGCAGATACTGATCACTGAATTCATGATTTAGACCCCAATCCTACAATCAATTAGTTTGTATGCTCTTTGGGGCAGAGACCATCTTTTGGGGCTGTGATTGTACAGCGCCTAGCACCTTGGAGGGAAGGTCCCTGCCTAGGGCTCCTATATGACACTTCAGTATAAATAATAATAGCAATACATACGCATCAGGTGCCTTTGTTTGTATGCATAGTCCTAAGTGATTCCTGTGTGGGTACAGCTACCCACATGAATCAGTGTGTGCAGGACTGGGGGTCTTATTATTATTAATTGTGCAGCAGTAGTTCCCAGCAGCCCCAATCAGAGATCAGGGGGAGTTTACTGGGTTATTGCTTCTCTAGACCCAGCCAAATATTGGGTAAATAAGACTCACACGTGTTGTGCAGTATTAGCAAAAAACCCCCAAGAAATGGTAACTGAGAAGTGACTAGAAAAGAAACCAAGTTTTAAAGAGGTGAGTGAGTGCATCACCACAAGTCATTCTCAGGTGCATTTAGTTTCCCTTTCCTCTGCAGAATTTTTCTGTTGCCTTTTAACATCTGTGGAGTGTGTATGAACAGATCTCTACCGATAGCCAATTCCTGAGAGCTAAGATTTCAGCTGTGTGCTCTGGCTGCAATGGGCCAGATAAATCACAGAATTACACCAGAGGTACAGCAAGTGGGGCAGAATAGATAATCCAGCCCCTATAGTAATCTTTAATCAATTGCCCAAACCAATGATCGCCAGTACACTATAGAACAGACGTAAAGAGTCATACAGTCAGAGAGTCCAAGTCCAGAAAGGACCATTTGCTCAACTTGCCTGACCCCCTGTATAACGCAGGCCCCCTAGGAGTTTACCCAGTTACCCCAGTATTGAGCCAATAACTTGTGTCTGACTCAGAGAAAACAAGCCAGAGAAAGGAGAGAATTATTTACTAATCGCTCTATTTCTGTTGGAAGCAAGGATAGTACCTGGAGAGTTAGGGAAATCTCCCAGCTTGGTTACTATGTTCGAATTGTTTCAAATAAAACTCAATAAAAATAATATTTCGAAACTCTGAAATGCACAATTGTTTGAGAGACGGTCAGTGCGGGATTAGAGAAAGACGGTTGGACACTCAGGATTTCAGTGCTGTTTGCCAGGGGGAAGAATGCTTGATTTGCTGTGGCTGAAATTGACTCAGATCAGTCTCTTAATGTATGCTGTGTTGTGCTAATCACCATTTCAGAGCCGCTCAGCTACAACTCAGAGCCTCCTGTATTCACAATGACAGGTTTCGGGGTAGCAGCTGTGTTGGTCTGTGTTCGCAAGGGGAGGGGGAGTGCTTGTGGCACCTTGGAGACTGGCAAGTTTGTTTGAGCGTGGGCTTTCGTGGGCTGCGGCTCACTTCATCGGATGCATTCAGATCCACTGAATGCATCCGATGAAGTGAGCTGCGGCTCGCGAAAGCTTATGCTCTAATAAATTTGTTAGTCTCTAAGGTGCCACAAGTACTCCTTTTCTTTTTGCGAATACAGACTAACACGGCTGCTACTCTGAAACATAGATTCATAGATACTAAAGTCAGAAGGGACCATTCTGATCATCTAGTCCAACCTCCTGCACAGCGCAGGCCACAGAATCTCACCCACCCACTCCTACGAAAAACCTCACCTATGTCTGAGCTATTGAAGTCCTCAAACCATGGTTTAAAGACTTCAAGAAGCAGAGAAGCTTCCCTCAAGTCACCCAGGCCCCATGCTACAGAGGAAGGCGAAAAACCTCCAGGGCCTCTCCAATCTGCCCTGGAGGAAAATTCCTTCCCGACCCCAAATATGGTGATCAGCTAAACCCTGAGCATATGGGCAAGATTCACCAGCCAGATACTACAGAAAATTCTTTCCTGGGTAACTCAGATCCCATCCATCTCATATCCCATCTCAGGGGATTAGTCCTAATTACCCTGAATATTTAAAGATCAATTCCTTACCAAAAATCACATTATCCCATCGTACCATCTCCTCCATAAACTTATCGAGTAGAATCTTAAAACCAGATAGATCTTTTGACCCCACTGCTTCCCTTGGAAGGCTATTCCAAAACTTCACTCCTCTGACAGTTAGAAACCTTCATCTAATTTCAAGTCTAAACTTCCTGGTGGCCAGTTTATACCCATTTGTTCTTGTGTCCACATTGGTGCTGAGCTGAAATAATTCCTCTCCCTCTTCTGTATTTATCCCTCTGATATATTTTTAGAGAGCAATCATATCTCCCTTCAACCTTCTTTTAGTTAGGCTAAACAAGCCAAGCTCCTTAAGTCTCCTTTCATAAGACAAGTTTTCCATTCCTCAGATCATCCTAGTAGCCCTTCTCTGTACCTGCTCCAGTTTGAATTCATCCTTTTAAACATGGGAGACCAGAACTGCACACAGTATTCTAGGTGAGGTCTCACCAGTGCCTTGTTTAATGGTACTAAAACCTCCTTATCCCTACTGGAAATGCCTCTCCTGACGCATCCCAAAACCGCATTAGCTTTTTTCACAGCCATATCACATTGGCAGCTCATAGTCATCCTATGATCAACCAATACTCCAAGGTCCTTCTCCTCTTCTGTTACTTCTAATTGATGCGTCCCCAACTTATAACTAAAATTCTTGTTATTAATCCCTAAATGCATAACCTTACACTTCTCACTATTAAATTTCATCCTATTACTATTACTCCAGTTTACAAGGTCATCCAGATCCTCCTGTATAATATCCCGATCCTTCTCCGAATTGGCAATACCTCCCAGCTTTGTATCATCTGCAAACTTTATTAGCACACTCCCACTTTTTGTGCCAAGGTCAGTAATAAAAACATTAAATAAGATTGGTCCCAAAACCGATCCCTGAGGAACTCCACTGGTAACCTCCCTCCAACCTGACAGTTCGCCTTTCAGTAGGACCCGTTGCAGTCTCCCCTTTAACCAATTCCTTAGCCACCTTTTGATGTTCATATTGATCCCCATCTTCTCCAATTTAACTAATAATTCCCCATGTGGCACGGTATCAAATGCCTTACTGAAATCTAGGTAAATTAGATCCACTGCATTTCCTTTATCTAAAAAATCTGTTACTTTTTCAAAAAAGGAGATTAGGTTGGTTTGGCACGATCTACCTTTTGTAAAACCATGTTGTATTTGGTCCCATTTACCATTGACTTCAATGTCCTTAACCAATTTCTCCTTCAAAATTTTTTCCAGGGCCTTGCATACTACAGATGTCAAACTAACTGGCCTGTAGTTACCCGGATCACTTTTTTTTCCTTTCTTAAAAATAGGAACTATATTAGCAATTCTCCAATCATTCGGTACTACTCCTGAGTTTACAGATTCATTAAAAATTCTTGCTAATGGTCTTGCAATTTCAGGTGCCAATTCCTTTAATATTCTTGGATGAAAATTATCTGGGCCCGCCCATTTTGTCCCAGTAAGCTGTTTGAGTTTTGCTTCTACCTCAGATATGGTAATATCTACCTCCATATCCTCATTCCCATTTGTCATGCTACCATTATCCCTAAGATCCTCTTTAGCCTTATTAAAGACTGAGGCAAAGTATTTGTTTAGATATTGGGCCATGCCTAGATTACCTTTAACCTCCACTCCATCCTCAGTGTTTAGCGGCCCCACTTCTTCTTTCTTAGTTTTCTTCTTATTTATATGGCTATAAAACCTTTTACTATTGGTTTTAATTCCCTTTGCAAGGTCCAACTCTACTTGACTTTTAGCCTGTCTCACTTTATCCCTACATGTTCTGACCTCAATTAGGTAGTTTTCCTTGCTGATCCCTCCCATCTTCCACTCCCTGTATGCTTTCTGCTTCTTCTTAATCACCTCTCTAAGATGCTTGCTCATCCATCTTGGACTACAACTCCTTCCTATGAATTTTTTCCCCTTTCTTGGGATACAGGCTTCCGATAGCTTCTGCAGCTTTGATTTAAAGTAATCCCAGGCCTCCTCTACCTTTAGATCCATACGTTCTTCAATCCAATCCACTTGCCTAACTAATTTCCTTAATTTTTGAAAGTCAGCCCTTTTGAAATCAAAAACCCTAGTTGCAGATTTATTTTTGTTAATCCTTCCTTTTAGTTTGAACTGAATTAGCTCATGATCACTTGAGCCAAGATTGTCCCCTACAACCATTTCTTCTATGAGGTCCTCGCTACTCACCAAAATTAAATCTAAAATGGCATCCCCTCTAGTCGGTTCAGCAACTACTTGATGAAGGAATCCATCAGCTATCGCATCTAGGAAAATCTGAGCCCTATTATTATTACTAGCACTGGTTCTCCAGTCTATATCTGGGAAGTTAAAGTCTCCCATGATCACGCAGTTTCCATTAGTATTTACTTTATTAAAGACATTAAAAAGGGCCCTATCCATATCCAAATTAAATCCCGGAGGTCTATAGCACACCCCAAGCACTATTGTAGGAGAGGCTTTACTAGTTTTCTTCCCCAATGTAATTTTTGCCCAGACGGACTCTGTCTTATCCATTGCATCGCTTCTTATTTCTTTACATTCTACCTCATCATTGATATACAATGCTATTCCACCACCTTTACCTTTGTTTCTGTCTTTCCTAAACAGCACATACCCCTCAATACCGGTAGTCCAGTCATGACTACTATTCCACCATGTTTCTGTTATCCCTATAATATCTGGTTTCACTTCCTGCACCAGTAGCTCTAGTTCCTCCATTTTCTTACCTAGGCTCCTCGCATTGGTGTACAAACATCTTAATATTTGCTGTTTGGCCTCGCTCACATTTTGTACCCTATTAGGCACAGTCATTCTACAGCCAGTATAACCTATTAGACTAGTATCCACACCACCCTCGCTCCTTATATACATTCTCCTACCCACGGCTGTATCCTTTTTTACCCCGTCTTCTTCCCTCTCAATGCTAAAATCTGGCGTGGAGATTTCCTGGACATCTCCCAACCATCTCCCCCTAATTCCTAGTTTAAAGCTCTCTTTATCAGTTGTGCCAGCCTCGATCCTAGAAGTCTATTTCCTTCCCTACTCAGATGAGGTCCATCCCGAGAGAACTGACCTCTGTCCGTGAATGCCTCCCAGTGGCCATACATCCCAAAGCCCTCCTTATAGCACCACTGCCTAAGCCATCTGTTGACAGTCATAATCTTGTCACACCTTTGTTGCCCTTCTCTAGGAACAGGAAAGATCCCGCTAAAGATCACCTGAGCCTCAATTTCCTTAAGTGTCTTCCCCAGCCTAGCATAGTCTCCCTTAATACTTTCCAGCGAGAATCTAGCTGTATCATTTGTTCCCACATGAAGGATAATTAGGGGATTCTTTCCCGCTCCCTTTAGGATTCTTTTCAACCTCAGGTCTACATCCCGTATCTTAGCACCCGGAAGACAGCACACCCTTCTATTCTCTGGATCAGCTCTAGTTACAGGCCTGTCTATTCTTCTCAATAAAGAATCCCCGATCACATAGACCTGCCTTTTCCTGGTGACGGTGCTATTCTCCAGTCTCTCCCCTGTTCCCTCTGGCTGCAAGTTCTTTCCATTCCTATTTTCCCTTATAATCCTCTTCAACCCATCCTGTATCCTCCTGGGGGTCATATTTGGTGTAGTCTCCCTTGACTCTTCCCCTTTTCCTATAGGACTAGCCTCTCTTCTCTTCTTCCTTACCCTTCCACCAAGTACCTGCTGAGCCCCTTCTTCATTTTCCAACTCTGCAAACCTATTCCTAAGCTCTATTTCTCCTTCACTAGCCCGTCTTTTCCTCTGCCTGGTTCTTTTAGTCACATGCTTCCACTGACCACTTTCCTCACCCAATCTCCCCTCAAAATTTCCCAGCCCTGCTTCCATCCGTGAGTCTGAGCTTTTCCCTTCAGATACCTCATATCTTTGCTCCATCATCTGCTCAAACCCCTTCCTAAACTCAACGAGCCTTTCCACCTGCATCTCCAAACCTCGGATCTTTTCCTCCATCAGCTCTATCAGACGGCATTTCATGCAGAAAAAAAACTCTTACCGGTTCCCCCCTCCAGGATCATGTACATACCACAACTTCCACATCCAGTCATCCTCAATGTGTTTTCCACTACAGGAGTCACTCCCACAGCTGCCTCTGTATCTGTCATCGCCTTCCCACCTAAATCCTGTTAATCTGGGAAACACAAGCCACACCAAAAAGACTACCCCCTCCCAGCAAAAGCAAACCCCAAACAAGCACCACAATCCAAACTCCCCTTGCAAACTCCCACTCAAAGTCCTCTATTTAGAGCTCTGTTTGCTAGCTCCTGTGCCACTGCAACTGTCTGTGCCACTGCCTGACTGGCTGGCTACCTTTATAGGACCTCTAGTCAGAAGCCCCACCCCCTAAGCAGGGCTCAGCTGCTCTCCCAGCACAAAGCCCCTACACACACACAAATACTAAAAATAGAAAACCAAGTACAACTACCTTCTCGCTCAATTAGGTTCAAGTGGCATAGGCTAATATCTAATGTCTTTAGTTTCATCTTTGAATACATGTAAACAAATGCTATTAATTTTTACTGGAATACGAACATGTTGAAAAGCTGGAGGAAGTTGTTACATGACCTTAGGTCCTACATTGTGAGTTGAAAGGGATCAACATGTAAAAATGCAAGTGGAGCTAAAGTTTGTTCTCATCATTCTACTATAGTTATGTCAAACTATAGTATGCATATATATAGTATGCATATAGTATGCATATAAATGCATGCAATGAAGTGAGCTGTAGCTCACGAAAGCTTATGCTCTAATAAATTTGTTAGTCTCTAAGGTGCCACAAGTACTCCTTTTCTTTCTGCGAATACAGACTAACACAGCTGCTACTCTGAAATATGTCAAACTGTTTCTTTTGCAATGGCAATTTAGAAGAGAGAGAATTTATTCACCAAAAAGTGCAGTTATACATTGAGTGAAACTATTTGTGAATTTGGCAGAAATTCACAGAATAGTTTTGGTCCAAAAGAATATTTCAAGCTAAATCAACAGGGGCATGAGGTACTATTCACAAAACCAGATGAGGAAGAGGTGGTGCTCCCATTTACATGCTGTAGCCCCACGGATTGAACATTCACCATGATGTGGGAGACCCCAGGTTCAAGTCTCCCAGATTCAGAGCAAGGATTTGGGTCACCCATGTTGCAGGTGAGTGCCCTAAAAACTGAGCTATATGATATTTTGTAGAGGGTCTCTCTCAATCTCTCTTGTTGAAGCTGTTCCACTTTGTATAAATATGTCTATATTCATTTGGCCTAAGAGAGAGAGAGAGAGAGAGAATGAGATGACTCTATAGCACTTATCTGTGATCCCCCTGCTCCAGCCCAGGCAACTGTCGACTTGAACCCAAATCTTACACATCCCAAATGACAATAACCACAGAGCTATAGGGTATACAGAGAGCACATCCTCCTCCAGTTTTGTGAATGGCGTTTTCAAATGCACCTGAAACAATGCCTGTTTGATGGAAGGAGTAAATTTCTAGAATCTTGTGCAGGAGATTTAGTTGCTTTTGATAAAAACGTGATTAATAATGGCCAAAGTCTAAACAAAATGTTTCACTCAATTCAAAACAAAAATATTTTTGGAGGGATGGGGAGAGTTGATTTCCTGAGAAAACAATTGTTTCTGGTGGATCTAAAGCATTTATTTTTTCAGTTTATCAAGCGAACCAAAACAATCAATTATTCGCTCAGCTGTCCTTTAGAGAACCTTCTCCATACACATCTTTCACAAGTTTGTGGGCACCTGCACTTTTAAGATGACATCAAGTCAAGATGATCTCTTGTACCAGAAGTTTGAACCCTCTCCCTCTATATATAGGGGCTCATCTCAACCTAGTTCTGACTTTTAACACCTGATAGTCAATATTCAATCAAAGCATAAGTATCTCTATTTCATCTCCCCTCTCTTTGACATTTGTCACTTCTTTCATTATGGGCAAACGCTCCTTATGTTCTGATGTTTGTCTGATGTCTTATTTAAAAGCCATCCTCTGGCTTTTGCTGAGTTATACAATAAAAATCTACAGTAGACATGTGTCATAAAAATAAAGGGAAGGGTAATCACCTTTAAAATCCCTCCTGGCCAGAGGAAAAACCCTTTCACCTCTGTCTGTCTGTGTGATGCTTTTGCCTGGGACAGAACAGGAATGGAACTTAGTAAGTAATCTAGCTAGATATGTATTAGACAGAGTGGGGAAGGAACCTTGACATGGTGGCAGAGCACTGGGATTAACTTGAAATCATTTTGAGATCAATTTGAGATTTTTTGAACCAGAAACACAGATTTTAAAATGTCAAGGTTCCTTCCTTACTCTGAACTCTAGGGTTCGGGTGTGGGGACCTTCATGAAAACCTCCTAAGCTTACTTTTACCAGCTTAGGTTAAAACTTCCCCAAGGTACAAACTATTTTACCTTTTGCCCTTGGACTTCCACTGCCACCATCAAATGTCTAACCGGGTTTATTTTTGAGAAAGCGTTGTTTGGGAACGTCTTTTCCCCCAAAATCCTCACCAAAACCTTGCATCCCCTTCCTGGGGAAGGTTTGATAAAAATCCTCACCAATTTGCATAGATGACCACAGACCCAAACCCTTGGATCTTAAGAACAATGAAAAAAGCATTCAGTTTCTTACCAGAAGAATTTTAATAGAAGAAACAGTAAAAAGAATCACCTCTGTAAAATCAGAATGGTAAATACATTACAGGGTAATTAGATTCAAAACATAGAGAATCCCTCTAGGCAAAACCCTAAGTTACAAAAAGACACAAAGACAGGAGTATCCATTCTATTCAGCACAGCTTATTTTCTCAGCCATTTAAAGAAATCATAATCTAATGCATATCTAGCTAGATTACTTACTAAATTCTAAGACTCCATTCCTATTCTGTCCCCAGCAAAAGCATCACACAGACAGACAGACCCTTTGTTTCTCCCTCCCTCCAGCTTTGAAAGTATCTTGTCTCCTCATTGGTCATTGTGGTCAGGTGCCAGCGAGGTTATACTAGCTTCTTAACCCTTTACAGGTGAAAGGGTTTTTCCTCTGGCCAGGAGGGATTTTAAAGGTGTTTACCCTTCCCTTTATTTTTATGACAACATTTGGTTTGCAATTGCTTCTACGGCTATGTCAACTCTAATGTCTGTACACATATCCATATGTATTTAATGTGCCTTAACCTCTCTATTGTCCACACCTAAACCCTTGAAGTATGTGTCTGAAGGAGAGTACAGAGCAAGAAAGCTAGCAGGCCTGAAGGCTGTGGGTTTGTACACACCTCTGCTGTGGCACAGCCCCGTACCAGTGCTACAGTGTGAATGGGGGGCAAGAAGCATGGATGAGGTCCTGAGTTTCAATAGTCCTCCAGGCCCATTCCCACAATACAGTGAAGCCTTTTCTGCCTGACCCTTACCCAGTCTATATAAGGTCCTTTACCCCTGCCGCCAGCAGTAGTAGCAATTTGCGCTGACCATTTTAGAACAGTTTTCTGCTGCCATCTTTTGATCAGTACAGGTGAATAGGATCATATTCCAAGAGTAGCCGCTTGGTTTGCTGAGTACACCTGGATACTAATCATTGTGTGATCAGAGTACACTGTCCTCCATGACTTCTCCCAAAACATCAGGAACATTCACCTGTACCAGAAGATTTCACAGAGGCTGGAAGGAGACAGGCATTCACCGGACTCCAGTGATTTGAATGGATGAAATATCTGAGGCTCCTGTATCTCAGGTAAAAGATTCCAACAATCGTTCGAGGAGGGAACATGGTATGTGCCTATGCTATGATGACCTAGAGCAGGTAATCTCCAGGGCTCTCAGTACAGACCCTGCCATGTCCCATGACCCCCTCCTCAACCCTGCTGGCCTCATCATGCAACAGGATGCTGATGAGGGCTAGGACAAGGAGGCAGCAGAGACTGTGGAGGAAGCCTGGGAAGACACAGAGCATATCATTCTATACTGCTAGCTGGTTGAGCAAGCCCCCCACACTCCACCCCACCCAAACAATTCTGAGGAGGATCCTGAGTCATGCCAGGAACCAGAACCCAAGGCTAGTTACAATACCCACTCACATTTTCCCTGCTAATATCCCTTCGTGCTCTGGTGCCACATCTCTGAGCCCAGCCCCCATGCTGCTCCACCCCAAAATGGGCCCTGAGCAAGACATGCCTGCAAATCAAAGATTTTATTAAATTTCCACAAAACAATGCTACACATTTAGGAGAAGCCTGAAAAGAAATAATTAAGGAACTGACGTGCTCTTTTGTCTGTGCATTTCTGGGCCAACAGCCTAGAAGCGATACTCCTGGGGCCATGCCAACTGGGGGAAATGGAAAAAAAGGCGCAAGTTTGGAGAGGGTCCAGGTGGGGATAAGAGAGTAGTAGGAAACTTATGGTTGTCCAAAGGCAGAAAGCCACCCTTTCCCCGTACTCCCAGCCCTCCATTCCCTTATGAATAGAAGCCACCGAAGGTGGCGGAAGGTGGAGGAGGAGGATTAGGCACATGGCCACCTAGGTCAAGGAAGGGAAAGAACTATTTGGTTATCCAAGGAAAGTAGTCCTTTCTCCTTGTGAACATTACAAGTTGTTGTTGTTGTTATTAAATAAGCCTTCTTAGTCCCTTGTGTCTGGCCTCTTCCTGGTCCAAGCCATGCTGCAAAAGCTGGGGAAAAAAAGGGAGGCATCCTCTCCGGTGGTTGAACAAACACTGGGTAGTGTCCCTGAGCAGTGGAGAGTCGAGTGGCTTGCAGCAGTGATTGGAAAGTTCAAGGAAAAAATGAAAGTTGGAGTGTGTGTGTCTTTCTTTCCTGATCCTTTTCAATGCTGTTTGCTAGACACCAGGCCCAGATTTTCAGGTGATCTATGAGAGGTTGGGGATGGGCGGGCATTTTCAGTAGTTTACTTCTTTCCTTCCAATGAAATTGTCTGCTAGCTTAAAATATAGACATTTTCCTGTCAACTTGCCTCCCTGTCCTGTAAGCATATTTCAGTAAATTTCTGGTTATCAGAAATTCCAGCTGTCTCTTCAGATTCAATGGCAGTGCAGATGTGTTTGGTCCATCTTCATAGCTGACCAAACGCCTCCATTCAACAATGTATAGAGGTGTGACCATTAGCAGAAACATCTATCTGGCGTAGATGGCTGTATCTCCTCCACAGAACTGGAAAGCCAGCTCTCTTTTCCATTCTAGTACTTTGAAAATTATTGTGTTCTCTAAAAGATGGCCAACTTTTAAAGAAGACATAAGTAACTGGTAATATAGCCCCTGAAGGAACTGAACACCACACCAACTGCCCCCTTTGTCACACGAGGGTTTTAAAAAACAACATACACACCTCTACAAGTATCTTACCATTATTAGTTTCTGCTCCTTCCTAGAGGACTGCAAAAGTTGCCTGAGAACAAAAGAGCTAGAGATACAAAATGGGTGAGATAATATCTTTTACTGGACCAACTTCTGTTTGTGAAAGTGACAAGCTTTTGAGATACATGGAGTTCTTCTTTGGGTCTGTTATGTTATGTTTTGTGCAAAGGAAAAAAGGAAAAAATATATAATCCTACCCTTGTCTTTGAATTGGAAGGACCTTCTGCTGCCAAGAGGGAAACCATTCTGCCAGGAGGGCAGAAGCAGCACCCAGAAACAGCAGAGGCAGATGGATAATGACTCTGGAGGACTAGCTCATTGTCATGGACAGGAGAAATTGGGAACAGTTTGAGTTCTTCAGAGCATGGGAGGATTAGGCTCTTCGGCAGCAAGAGGCACTGGAGAACAGGTTCCTGGAGCAGGATGCATGCCTCAGGGAATGGGATCACACCACGATGCAGTCACTCATTCAACTGGTGATCAAATCAATTCAGGACCACTGGCTTCTGTGGCCACGGCTCCTCTCCAGCAATGAGCACCACCTCCTGCTCCTCCTCCAGCTGCCACCAAAATGCTGCTGAGGTCGAGAAACCAACCCCTTAATTGACAGAGACGAGCCTGCAAGCCAGCGCCTTCTTCCAGCACCCAAAACCCCTTGCAGGGAAACCCCCTGGAGTGTGTAAGAGGAGAATGATAAGCCCAGGGAAGTCCCTGAAACCCAACATGTGGCTGGCATCCAAAACCCATACAAGAGACATCCCCATTTGTCCCCCAAGACAGTTGGGGGACTGCAGCTGTTTCCCCCCTTTTCAGGGAGAGGGGAAGGGCAAGGAGATAGACACGATCATATGCAGGTTGCTTAGGAAGTGCTTTCATTTGCAGTTCCTCAAAAAAAAAAAGATCATTTATGTTCCATGTACTACTGTTAATAAGTGTTACTGTTCCCTTGATTTGCGTGTGTATCTTCCTTTCTGGATATGAATAATGAGGTATTTTCTCCAAATTTGAGATAGGGCCCCATGCTTCACAGCTGATTTCTGTAACTCATTGGTGCCATAACACTCCCTTCTTCCCCCCCAGAAACCTTGGCCACTTTCAACCTCGGGTATAGTCATGCACAATAGCCCATCCCAACTGCTTACAGAATTGTTCATTTACAACTGATTGAATCCTCCCAGTAGGCAGGTGTTGCCAGCTTTCAGAGGGCAATAGCCATCCACTTCTGCACTAGTCAAAGTCAGGTTGGCTGGCATTGAAGAGTTTGGGCAAGCTTTTTGCACGGCTCTAGGAAGGTCCATTTCCTCTTTTGGAAGTTCTGAAGCCACTGTGCATCATCCCAGGTTTCCAAAATGATGTGATCCTCCCACGAAGTTCTGTTTCTCCTGGACCAGAAGCAGCGGTCCACCCATGGGCATAGTGTGGCAATACCGACAGCCACTACATCTGTTCCATGGGACCAGAATGGACCCTCTCAGTCAGCTCTCTTCAGCATTTCAAAAAGTTCTGGCCCAATTCCACCCAGTACCTCAATGACTGATTACTGAACTGCAGAAACATTTGTCCAAAGGCACAGGAGCAGAATCATAATGTCAGTCACTTGCTCCATGTCTTCCACTAAGTTTGGCAGAAGGAAGAGGTGAGCAGGAACTGCCATCAACAAATGCTGAAGGCACATAGGAAAAAAAAAGGGCAGCATGGATGCAGGTACACCGTGTACCCATGCCCCAGTACAACATACGTAGCCATGTTCAATACATCATATGTGGACACTTGGCACTAGTTGATGTACCCCACATCCACAAAGTGAAACATAGCCTTAGAGTAAGTCTACATTGCACACTCCTTACGGCAGCATGGAGAGTATATACACAAAGCACAGGTATAAACAGCAGTGTAGACTGTGAGGCACAGCTTAGGGAAGTAGAAACATTCCTGAACTCGTAGGGTATGTACACTATGTGGCTCTCTGAATGTCCAAGCAATGCCTACCACATCGATACTGCTATTCTTAGCAGTGTAGTGTCCTGCTGCCTCCTCCCACTGCTGGAGCCTTTCCCTGCTGCCTCCCTACTGCCAGAGCCTTCACTGCCCTGTAATGTAGATGCAGCCTGCTTTTCACTGTGGTGTGTAGCTATGTATACCTTACGTGCCGCCGCCAGTGGTGTGCAATGCAGACTTACCTTAATAGTATCATCTTTTTCCCCTCGCCCTCTTGGCTCCGATTTGCAAATCTCAACAACGCACTTCATTCTCTCCTGATATTGGCATAATCAGCCCTTGAAAGTCTCAGTTCTGAATCTTAAATGCGCCTCAGAACTGCATTATGTGATAAGTGGGCTCTTGAGATCAGCAATTTTGCAAATTAGGTGGCAGATTTTTTCCCCATTTTTAGCACATGCATGAAGATATAGCCGGACAACTGCTATTGATTTGAATCATACAACTAATCCTCCTGCACAAGATTCTAGAAATTTACTCCTTCCATCAAACAGACATTGTTTCAGGTGCATTTTTTCTTGAAATCTCCTGCATTTTTTTAGTTTGTATTCATTCAAGCTTATCCTTCGTACAAGCAAACGGGGAAGAAAGTTTGCCATTATTCAGTGCTATGGATATCCAAAAGGTATTTAAGAACCTGAAAATAGACATCTAGTGGGATTTTCAAAAGTGCAGAACAGGTTACATGCCTAACTCACATTGAAATCAAATAAGAATAAATAACATGCACATCCAAGAATTTAACTAAAAACAAAAGCATAAGTAGTTTATACACAGTAAACTGTGTAAACTCTTTGAGGGCAGGGACTAAGTATTATATATTTCTTCAACTCTTAGCACAGTAAAATAATTGAATAAACTTTTCACAAAAGTTCCCCTCACCTTATTCCTGGCTCTAACAGATGCTGCCTGTGTGATCTTGGGCAAGTCTCAAACTGGACACCCATATCTGGGCACTTTTGAAAATGGTGCCTCTATTTTCCCTATTTTTAAAATGGAAAAAATAATGTTTCATATCTCACAGATGTGTTCAGAACAAAATTCATCATGGTTCCACACTTTGGGACGTAGAAGTATATTCTTGTGTATAGAAGTGCCAACTTCTATAGATTGAGCCTTTATGCTCAGCCCCTGTAAGAGATAGCACACAACTGGACCACTCCAGGAGGAGCTCTGGTAAAGAGTTGCATTGTTATAGGAGGAATTCTAACTCTTCTCTAAAGGGAAACTAAAAACTTACAGCAGCCATTTACTGGTTACAGCTTATTTCCCCTCCCCACACAAACACACACTACCCTTGCATTTCAGGTTTCAGAGTAGCAGCCATGTTAGTCTGTATTCGCAAAAAGAAAAGGAGGACTTGTGGCACCTTAGAGACTAACAAATTTATTTGAGCATAAGCTTTCGTGAGCTACAGCTCACTTCATCCATCTGCTTGGTGGGATGAGTTCCTGGGACTGCTATGATGCAAGGCGCACGAACAACCACACAGGAGATTGAAGGGGTTTTACTCCTCTGCACAAGCACATGGGCTGGGAAACAACCCTATTCCAAGTGTCAAGAATCAAGATTTCTTAGAAACTTTAAGCTCTTCTGAAGCATTTTGTGATTTGACAAGTCAGTCTGTCAAATCACTTTGATTCAAAATTGCTAGAATGTTTCAGCTTGAAAAATAAAGCAATCATTGCTGTGCAGCTGGGTTTTTGAAAAGGGTTTTTGGTGGTATTTGAACTGTAAAAAGGGGGACATTCCTCACAAGGAGCATAAAAGAAAATTAAAAATAGAATCTGCAAATTAGTGAGAATGGTGGGCAAATAAATACCATTTTAAAACCTGAGAGATCACAAAACAAATTCTGTATATATAGTACTTAGCCTGTGAATTCTACCTTTGAGAATTGGGGTTTTCATGTGGGGAGAGGATGCGGGGAGGTTGCACTGTATTTTTGTGATGCACTTTTTGCCAAAGCCTTCTGTTATATCATGAAGTGCAACTGCTAGGAGGGCATGTAAAGTTAATAACCAACAAGCTTACTTATGTTTTTTTAAAAAGTGTACATAGTTCATATGGGTACAGAGTCTTCTCTGCACAATGCTAGTTAAGAGTATACGGAAAACACTTTAAGTACCAGTACATCATATTAATAGGGAAGAAGAAAACAGATGAGCCAAAGGAAAGGAGCTGAGGCTTGGCTGTTCATGCCTGGTTAAAATCAAAAGTGTGATATGTTACCAAATCATCCAAGAAAGTCAGTAATAGCAAAAGTCTCAACAAGATCCAGATTCCTCTCTGATTCCTTTAACAAATTATCAGGCTCTTCCTCCTATTTGAATGTCTATCTAGAGTTATCTTCTGTATTAGCACCATTCCTCTATCATCTAAAAGGAGGTAGACTCCAATACTTTGTGCCAGGTGAAGAAGTCCTTCTTGTTTTTAACTAGTTCAAGCGTAGTGTAGGATTTGCTCCTTAAGTCACATATATTTTTTCAAGATAATAGAAGCAGTGTTAGAAAACAAAGATCTACATTTAAAAACTTATTGTCCCAAATCCTGCATAAAATATCCTGCACAGCCATAAATCCCATAGCCATTTATTGTATGGTAACAAACTTAGGAAATACATTTAAAAAGTCATTTTTCATATTTTTATCAAATATTCCTAAGCAGTACTAACTGAAGTCCAGGATTCCTGTAGGAATGTTTGAGCCTGACATCAATAAAATGTTCATTTTTCAGAACAGGCTGTCAATATGTCATTAATATTAAGAGAAATAAGGTTAGTAAAGTTCAATATATGTTGGGAAGTTTTCTTGACATTTAACACATCATATTAAAAGCTTTTTCAAAAAGAAAGAAAGATCAGCTTGTCACTTGGAGATTGAAATTGAACTGCGCTGAGACAAAGTGCTGTTTCTTCCCCATGATGAAATTCACAGGATGGGCAAAATGTCAAGATAAAAATAAACCACCCAGGGGAAAAAAAGCTTAAAATCAAAAGATGAAGTATAACCATTGTTAGAGTTACTGCTTTAATAAAAAAAAAATCTAGAAAATCCAGTTCTTCCCTCAACATGATAGAAATACCCAGACATTCAACTATACCGTTGAAATGTGGTGAAAAAAATATTATTGGAAATTTTATGTAGTTTAATAAACTAAATTTGAATGGGTAACTTTAGCATAGAACAAACTTTGAAAACCTTATATAAAATGTATTTACGTACATTTTGAAATTTTACTATAAAGGAAAAGCACACATCCATATGAAATACTATCTAGTGAAGTCAGTTGCGAAAGCACATGTAATTTTAGGACACTTTTACATTGAAGGAACACTGTATAATTTTACTGAGCATCAACACTTTTATCATCAACGTACATCAAAATATTCCTTAATGACCAACATCAAGTACAAAACCTTAGTCAGGAAATCCTATGCACAGATGACAAAGATATTGACAGGAAGTCTACAATCCTATCTGTTATTTCTGAAACAGATGAAAGGATGAAAACTACTTGCTCAATTAACTACTGCTCAAAAGAGCTCTTATTTTCTGTACTCATGAAGGAGTCAGATTTGACTGCCCTTAACTTTAACTCTTCTCTCCAGGAGCAAACAAAACAGTGGCCACGTTTGCCTGCAATTTGTAAAGTAAATGTAAATGTTGGTTGCCAGAGAGTACTGTATAGAAGCACTATTAAAGGTTATGTGATGAGCAATAAGTTATATTTAAAGCCTTTCACTAATGTAAAAGCTTCTGTGATGGACACTTTTTGATAGATGGAATTATGGGGCACGTCCTAATGGTTATTTAGTATTTGGGCAGTCTATAGAGATTCTAGCTGCATACAGCCTTTATCCTCAATACTTCAACATGTGCTTTAGTAGCAGCCTTTTAATATAAAGACTGGGCAAGCAAAAAAGGTTATTTGAAAACCCTTTCCTTTTCCCAGTCCCTTTTAGTTCTCCAATTTTTAGTTTACCCAATATTTTATTAGTATCCTTAGAAGCTGGTCAAATAGTGAAATAATGCAAAAATAGCATTCACAAACTTTAGTCTAAATTTCAAATGTCTCAGGAAATGCAGGTGAACGAAAAACAGACACTGGGATGGATTTTAAGTTAATAACGTGTCTTAACAATGGCTAAGGGCAGCATATTGTCATCCCATTTCACATACCAGGCATTTAACTTGGTCCAGTGCAGGGTTACAGGACTCCCACTGTAAAACCAATAACTTAGGGTAGACTCCTTATCCTACCAATGGAACTCAGCTCACTCTGTTTTCTAGTTTCCAACTTCCTTTTTCAACTGCCATTTTCAACTATAGATTAGAAAGATTCTCTTCTCAGGATTTATCTATTCTATATAAACACTTAGTTTGTGACAAGCTGGGGTGTATATCTACCATGCACTAGCCTGTGGCTCACTAAGGGTAGATCTACACATGTATTAGCATATAGAGTATAGACACTGAACACCCAGCTTGTACGAGTATAAATAGCAGTGTAGACGGTGAGGCAATGCTTAGGCAAGTAGACACCCCCCAGGACTCTCCCCTACATGGTCTTTATACATTCTCAAGCAGCACCTCCTTTATCTACACTGCTATTTTTAGCATCTCACTGCCTGAGCCTTTCCCCACTGCAGTGAGAGACTCCATCAGTCAGGAAAGGTTCTGGCAGGGGGAGGGCAGCAGAGAAAAACCTTGGCAGCTTGCCACTACCAGATGTTTTCCCTGCTGCCTCCCTCTGACGGACTAAATATAGCTACACACTACAGCCTGGACACAGCCTGCCACTACAGAGGTTAGCTACACATACCCTACATTCTGCCACAAGTGCAGAAAAGGCCTAGTGTCTATGTGGACCTTGTTGCCGTGCACTAAATTCCCTAGTGTGCTTTAATCTACTCACGTTTCAGAGCAGGGCTGATTAAAGCCTGCTAGGGAACTTTTAGTGCACAGCAGAAGCGTCCACATAGACACAGAGTGTACAGAAGGCTACTGAAAGATAGATTTGCACCCCAGCTTGCTACGAAATAAGGGTTTGTATACCCAAGTCCTCATAGGCTTTCTGATTAACTCTTTCCTATGCAAGATGGCCAGTGGGCTTTAAAGTGTTCAAAAGGGACATACCCTCTTTTCCATGAAATGGCTTATGCTTCCTTCAATTTATTGAAAAGCTGTTAGGTTGTATACATAACTGGGTGTGCTCAGGTGTATACGTAATGAGGCATCACAAATCCTGAAAAAATCTCTTTTATTTGTAGTAAACTTTTTTTTATTATTGCACCTAAACATTTGTTTGAAAGGTAATCTTTGCCGGGGGGGGAGGGAGGGGGGAAGGGGAGTAGCATTATTGATTTGGGATTTTCAGAACATATTCAGGTAAACTAAACCAAAAAGGGAAGCAGCAGAAAAATTATTGCCCAAAACTGTTACTCGTTTCCTTGCACATTGCTGCAAAATTCCTAATGACAAAGTTATAGTCAATAACTATTCTGAAATGTACTGGATTCCCCCCCCCCACTCCCAACAACTTCACTTCATTCTCATAGGCTCCTTGAAAAGACTAAGTGATACAGAGACCAAAAAAATAATTTTCATTCAGAAAGGATCAGCTTATACATTTCTACAGAAAAGGGAAATGTTGTACAAACACAAAACATCTACGCTAAAGGATTGTAAAGGTTGCAAAGTCAAGCACACAAAAATCTGGAAATGCCAGAATTAAGGTTCCTGTGCTATCTTAATTCAACCCCCTTGTGTATATATATCATGATGCAGTCTTCAATTACATGATCACATATTTGTTTTTCTACAGGAGCCCTGGTTTATTCAGTGCACATAATGGATGGTGCTCCCTTAAGAAGCAGCTATTCAATATTTTGTTTTCTACTTGTTCTTCAGTGTTTGGCCTCATGCCTTATTTGCTGCTTATGATTCAAATTTTGCTCTGATGACAGATTTATTAATTTTATTGTGGGCTTTTTTATGGTTCTCATCATTCTAATATCTGAGTACTTCACAAATAATACTGCCATCAGGCTAGCAGATAAATGTGGTTTAAAGAGCTTTAAGATCTGTGTTGATTGTGTCTGGTTGCCTTGTTAACATCTAGAACATTCAGGGATGTGGAGTTTCAGTTCAGTTTTAGGAAATTTTCATTGGTCTTTAAGTGTCACATCTCAAACTGTGGCAATGTAAGCACTTCTGCAGGATGCAGAGCAAATATAAACTTCCTGATGAAGCTTAACCCTTTATAGCACAGGAACTGTATTTTGTAAACTGGCAAGGAACAACTTTATGTGGCACTGAGGATGGTTAGGGTAATCCCTTTTCACCAGTTATGTCAATGATGTAAAGTTAGTTTCCCAAGTGCTGGGTTTTCTCTATCTGGCTGAGACTTTGGTGATACTTGTTGCTCTAAATTCCTATCTTGCCATAATACACCTTGAAGCACATTTTCCTTTGAAATTCTGTGACTATTTGTGGATTAAGGTGCTATTACACCAGAGTAAGGTATTAGAATCTGGCCTGTTTTGTACTGTTTCATCTTTTATTTCAGACAAGAACACAGATCTTATTTTATTAAATGAGTAACTTTCCAAATCCCCTTTTCTCAACCACGCCTTTTCACAAATACAGCTACCTGACTGATTGACCATAGTAAATACCCAGTTAACAGAATCCCTCTTCTATGAGTATGCCCTGGGAATGGAGATACAGGAAAATCTAAACTGTACACAAAAATGGAAGTTGGGTTGAGTCCCCTTTGAAATTATTTTCATAAGTGACTTCTACTGGTCAGGAGGTGGTTTATTTCAGGTTATATTTTCATCTGACAGTCAACACTTCCAAATGCATGGTATGGCCAGCCTTGATTTTTTTCAGATTTTTTTTTAAAGTTGAATATAGAATGTTTCTATCAAACAAGTGTCATTAGTTATTGTCTATTACTTGAAACATTGCCAAGATTCCACTTTTATGGTTACAATTATAGGGCTTAGTCTTTGTTACCTGCACTTCTTTCAAGCAACAGCTAGTTAATGGGCTGCCACTACACCATTCATGGAATATAAACTTCAAAATTTAAGTTAGGGAAAGGTTTATGTATTGTTAGTACTTTATCCACACATTAGAGAAGAAAATTAACTTTTTAATGTGCATTTACTAAAATGTGCATTACCTAACATTTCATATCTCTTATTACAGAACCAAAATAGAGGTGATTTATGCAAAATTAAACACTGATACACTAATTGATCCACAGGAGGTTTGCATTTCAATTAGTGCACTTTAGATAAGAAAAATGGAGAATCTAGTCCTAGTAAATACTATATTAGAGCAAGACAAACTAATCACAGGACACAGTTTTTCTTGATTAATTTATTCTTTTCTGTTTATTAGTTATCCATGATCAGACTGATTTTTCTGAGAACAATGCAGATGGAAGTATTAGTAATATTTTTCTTAATCTATTATTTCTAACAATGCCAACAAGTGTGCTTAACTCCTCCTGGAAACAAAAGATATTACCTCAGCCCCCAGGAGCTTACAAACATCTGGAATGATGTAATAATGGGGTACCAATACAGCAAGGAATGGGAGAGGTAACATCAATTAGATTACACTTACCCAGCAAAGGTTATGGTGTTGCATTAACGTAGTGGGGATTTTGACTGTGTTTTGTGAGACTGTGTTTTATTTAGAATAAATAGATGTCCAAGGCAGAAAAGTGAATGAGGAGAAGGTGGTGGCCTTGCAAATTAGATAAGGAAGGGCATTTCAAGAAAAAAAGTGATCATGGAAAAAAGTGTGAAAAGAGTTTTTGGAGAAGAGGACAAAAAATATACAGGCTGCCAGCATGGGTGGAGCAGAGGAGGCCCTGGGAACAACATTCTAAAGAGCACAAGACCCTACAGATAAAGGGCAGAACTATGGAGGACCTTGAAGGTCAGGACAAGAAATTTGAACCTAATGTAATGGAGAAGGGTAAGTAGAGGGATTCAAAGAGGAGTGTGATATGATAAGATGAATACAAGGAATACAGATCTTAACAGCAATGCTCACAATGGAATGAAGTTTGGGTGGAGGAGACAATGTGGTGTGAGGGCAGCCAAAGAGGGAGGAAGCTATTAAAGATGGTAAGGGATTGGACAAATTTTTTGCTGTCTGGACAGGAAGAAAAGGTTGACTTTTTTAGAGGAATTCTGAAAGGAGGAGGATCTGGATCTGAATGTGAGGGATGAAGGAAAGAGGAAGAAGCTGAAGACACCAAAGGTAAGGTCATGGCTGACAAGAAGCATAGTGTCAACAGTGTTCGAGAATGAGGAAAGTATGGAGAGTACTGAAGGAAAGAGCAGCAGTTAATTTTTTACCTTGTTATGTTTAACTTACCAGCAAGGAGGAGGTGTCAGAAAGTCAGGCTGAAATAAAAACGTAGATGGAAGGAAATGGGTCAAATGCAGAGAGGTTGATTTGCTAAGTCATCAACATAGACATGATATCAGGCCTTATGTGAGCAGATGAGATTGGCAGGGAAAAGATATACAAACTAAAAATGGAGAGGGACAAGGCAGATATAAGAGGAAGCACAAAACTAAAACAGTGAAGGATAAAGATATAGTCAAAGGGATAGAAGAACAACTAGGAGAGGCCAGCACTGAGAAACCCAAGAGAAAACAAGATGTTAAAAGGTAGGATCAACAGTGCCAACAGCAGAAGAGAGATTAATTAAGATGAGCTTCTCTCACTGCAAACTGGAAATGAAAAGGTTATGGTTTAGTTTTTATAAACTCACAATCTAACACAGCTGAGCTCAGAATTTTCAGATAATTAAGGACAACTGTTCAACTAACAGGAGGAAATTGGAAGCAAAGACAAGGGCCAAATTCTTGAATCACCTAAAGCACTGAGACTGAAGTAGCTTTTCATATCATTTGAAAGTGATGTAATTTTGCTTTATTTTCATATTAAAAAAAGATAAACTATGAAAATGGCTTGAAAATGGCTGTGAAAAAGCATGGTGTTTTAAAGACAATGGAGCGGAGTGGGAAAAGCACTAGAAGAAAGTGGCTAATAACCCATTCTTATCCATCCATCAACTAGATGGTGCATAAAAGCAAAACACAAAAGAGGGAATTGGAAATGATGTTTCTGTAACTCAGTGGTTTCGACTTAGTGAAGTAGGTCTAAAACCCTATTATTTTCTTAGTAATGCCTAATGGGGCAAAAAACAGTGTCGCGGGTGGTTCTGGGTACATCTTGTCAGTCGCCCCTCCCTCCATGAAAGCAATGGCAGACAATTGTTTCGTGCTTTTTTTCCGTGCGGACACCGTACTGCTTTCAGCAGATGGTGCAGTCGGACTGCTAACCGTCGTCATCCACTGCTTCCACTGCAACTCTGCTCTGCTGCAATTGTCTCAATAGCAAATTTCTCCATGTTGTCTGTCATGGGCTCCCAGGTACATGTGTTCTTCCTCAGGAAATGTGTGTGGAGCTAACCGTCGTCCTCCACTGCTTCTACTGCAACTCTGCAGTACTCTCATGAATCCACCTCGCAGATCCTCTTGTCATTCTCTATAAATATCTATTCTCTTGGTATCCATTGTCAGCCACCACTTCCGCTGCAACTCTGCTCTCCTGCAGACGCCATACCACGGCAAGCATGGAGCCCACTCAGATCACTGCGGCAGTTATGAGCATTGTAAACACCTCAAGCATTATCCTGCAGTATGTGCAGAACCAGAACCTGCAAAACCAGGCCAGGAGGCGATGGCAGCGTGGTGACGAGAGTGATGAGGACATGGACACAGACTTTTCTCAAAGCACAAGCCCTGGCAATTTGGACATCCTGGTGGCAATGGGGCAGACTCATGCCATGGAATGCCGATTCTGGTCCCAGGAAACAAGCACAGACTGGTGGGACCGCATAGTGTTGCAGGTCTGAGATGATTCCCAGTGGCTGCGAAACTTTCGCAGGCATAAGGGTACGTCCATGGAACTTTGTGACTTGCTTTTCCCTGCCCTGAAGCACAAGAATACCAAGATGAGAGCAGCCTTCACAGTTCACAAGTGAGTGGCGATAGCCCTTTGGAAGCTTGCAATCCCAGACAGCTACCGGTCAGTTGGGAATCAATTTGGAGTGAGCAAATCTACAGTGTGGGCTGCTGTGATCCAAGTAGCCAACGCAATAACTGAGCTGCTGCTATCAAGGGTAGTGACTCTGGGAAATGTGCAGGTCATAGTGGATGGCTTTGCTGCAATGGGATTCCCTAACTGTGGTGGGCCAACAGATGGAATGCATATCCCTATCTTGGGACTGGACCACCAAGGCAGCCAGTATGTAAACTGCAAGAGGTACTTTTCAATGGTGCTGCAAGCACTGGTGGATTACAAGGGACATTTCACTGACATCAACATGGGATGGCCTGGAAAGGTACATCACGCTCGCATCTTCAGGAACTCTGGTCTGTTTGAACAGCTGCAGGAAGGGACTTACTTCCCATACCAGAAAATAACTGTTGGGGATGTTGAACTGCCCATAGTTATCCTTGGGGACCCAGCTTACCCCTTAATGCCATGGCTCATGAAGCCATACACAGGCACCCTGGACAGTAGTAAGGAGCTGTTCAACTATAGGCTGAGCAAGTGCAGAATGGCAGCAGGATGTGCATTTGGATGTTTAAAAGCACGCTGGCACAGTTTACTTACTCGGTTAGACCTAAGCGAAACCAATATTCCCATTGTTATTGCTGCTTGCTGTGTGCTCCACAATATCTGTGAGAATAAGGGGGGAGATGTTTATGGTGGGGTGGGAGGTTGAGGCAAATCGTCTGGCCACTGATTATGCGCAGCCAGATACCAGGGAGATTAGAAGAGCACAGCAGGGCATGCTGCGCATCAGAGAAGCTTTGAAAATCAGTTTCATGACTGGCCAGACTACGGTGTGACAGTTATGTTTGTTTCTCCTTGATGAAAACCTGCCCCCTTGGTTCACTCTACTTCCCTGTAAGCCAACCACCCTCCCTCCTTCGATCATCGCTTGCAGAGGCAATAAAGTCATTGTTGTTTCAAAATCATGCATTCTTTATTAATTCATCACACAAACAGGGGGATAACTGTCAAGGTAGCCTGGGAGGGATGGGGGAAGAGGGAAGCACTGGGTGGGTGAGGGGAGGAGGGAAGGAAAATGCCACACTGCACTCTAAAATGTATTGAATGCCAGCCTTCTATTGCTTGGGCAGTCCTCTCGGGTGGAGTGGTTGGGTGCCTGGAGCCCTCCCCCACACCCACATTCTTGGGCGTCTGGGTGAGGAGGCTATGGAACTTGGGGAGGAAGGTAGGCAGTTACACAGGGGCTGAGCGGCAGTCTGCTGCCTTTCCTGCAGCTTCACCAGATAACGGAGCATATCAGTTTGATCCCCCAGTAGCCTCCGCATTGCATCCTACCTCCTCTCATCATGCTGCCGCCACCTCTCCTCTTTTTCCAGCAATCTCTCATCTTGCTCGTCCCTCCTGTCCTCGCGTTCATTTTCTGCTTTCCTGGACTCTGCCATTGTTTGCCTCCACACATTCTGCTGAGCTCTTTCAATGCAGGAAGACTGCATGAGCTCAGAGAACATTTCATCAAAAACGCGTTTTTTTCACCTTCTTATCTGTGCTAACCTCTGGGATGGAGATGATAGGAGGAGTGTTGAAACATTTGCAACTGTGGGAGGAAAAAAAGGGAGAGTAGTATTTAAAAAGAGACATTTTAGAGAATAATGGGTAGACATAGCACACGTGCATTCGTTACAAGGTTGCATTTTGCCTCTTATATTGAGGGCCTGCTGGTTTGGTGTGAGAGATCACACACACAGGGCTGGGAAACAGAATTCAGCTTGCAGGCAGCCATGGTAAGCCACAGTCTTTCAGCTTCTTCAACCTTCATAACATGTGAGAATAGTTTCAAACAGCAGCACCCTCCTTTCCCATACCAAGCACCCTTTGGGTTGGCCATTTAAAAGGAAGGGCTGTGGTTTTCAGGTTAACTAAACCCCCCTCCATTCAATTCTCTGGGATGATCACTTCATCCCTCCTCCCACCACATGACTAGTATCAGGGAAGATCCCTGCCAGCCAAACACTAACAGCTCAGCATGAACGGGCCCCCCACACACACACCGCTAAAAGTGGGGATGATTTCTTTTCAGCCACAGGCAAACAGCCCAGCAGGAATGACCGCCTCTGAATGCCCCCTTAATAATGTTCCTGGAGGATTTCCGCTCCATCTCCAGACATGTTAACAGACTTTTCCAGCAGCTGTACTGGCCGCGAATGCATCACAAATCTTCAGGGAAAATTAATCATTAAACACACTTGTTTTTAAACCAGGTATTATATTTATAAAGGTACACTCATCAGAGGTGCCTTCTCTGGCTTCATGGTCCGGGAGCCTGCCTTGGGAGGGTTGGGAGGGTATTGGCTCCAGAGTGATAAACAGTTCCTGACTGTTAGGGAGAACAGTTGCTTCACTTGCTTGTTGTGTGCTATCCTCCTCCTCCTCCTCTTTCTCATCCCCAAAATCCTCATCCCTGTTGCGTGAGACTCCCCGCTTGCAGGTGTCCATGGACAGAGGTGGGGTAGTGGTAGGGGCACCCCCTAGAATTGCATGCAGCTCATCATAGAAGCAGCATGTCTGGGGCTCTGACCTAGAGTGGCCATTTGCCTCTTTGGTTTTTTGCTTGGCTTGCCTGAGCTCCTTAATTTTCACACAGCACTGCTGCGGGTCCTTGTTATAGCCTTTGTCCATCATGCCCTTGGAGATTTTTTCAAATATTTTGGCATTTGGAACAGAGTTCTGATAGCACGGATTCATCTCCCCAGCAATCAGATCCAGTACTTCCTGTTCGGTCCAAGCTGGAGCTCTTTTGCGATTCTGGGACTGCATGGTCACCTGTGCTGATAAGCTCTGCATGGTCACCTCTGCTGATGAGCTCACCACGCTGGCCAAACAGGAAATGAAATTCAAAAGTTCCAGGTGCTGTGTACCTGGCTAATGCATCTGAGTTGAAAGTGCTGTCCAGAGCGGTCACAATGGAGAATTCTGGGATAGCTCGCAGAGGCCAATACCGTCGAATTGTATCCACACTACCCCAAATTTGACCCGGTGATGTCTATTTCAGCACTAATCCCCTCATTGGGGAGGAGTACAGAAATCAATTTTAAGAGCCCTTTAGGTCGACCAAAATGGCTTTGTCGTGTGGACGGGTGCAGGGTTAAATCGATCTAACGCTGCTAATTCATCCTAAACTCGTAGTGTAGACCAGGGCTTAGATTGCTCACATGGGTAAGTAGGGGCAATCCCTGACATCACTTACTACCTTGCTCAATTTCCTACAATTCCTAGCTTCTGCTTTACATTCATTACTATCAACTTCCCTTTCTTCCACTTGTTATGTACTTGTTCTGGGTAACTACAGGAGACGTGAGGAATTGCCTGTACAAGCCCATTTGCATTTCTTAAGTTTTGTATGTTTCCTGGTTCTGTGTTGATTTTTCATATTGTCATATAGTCTCTTCATGACTGCTGGCTGAATGGTTGGGGACCAGAACGGTAGTGGGGCACTTTGACATTTGGCCGCCATTGGATACAAAAGTGGCTGGGTTTCATAACCCAGTGACAGCTGGATTCTGACAAAGCCCAGTGATTAAGCATGCAGCTATAGCCACATTGCCCTGTCAGCTTGTACACCCGGAGCAGGGTCCAAATTTTCAAGCCTCCCATCCAGAAATTCCCCATAGTTCTGGAGCCCCCAAAACAGAGCATTCAAATAACCTGCTGCACACCATAATCATACCTTTGAGAATGCACATGTAACTCTCTTGGCACTTCTGTTTCCCCATCTGTCAAATGTGGATAAAAATATTTAAAATGACAGTGTCACTGTGGGGCTTCATTTATTAACGCTTATACTTTGAGATTCTGACATGAAAGACACTATATGCATGAATTATTGCTGCATCATTTAAAAAATATTTGGAAACACTAATAGGACCAGGTCCAGAAGAAGATGTTTTAAAAATAACATCAGTCATTAGATCCCTTTGTATATTATTGTTCTGAAGGTACCAGCCAAATCCATTTTACCATACTGGATGTAATATGTATAATAATTACAGCAGATGCTTTAGTTAAAATGAACTAAGTACTGCTTTCCAGGCGCACATAAGCCATTTCTATAAACAACTGTATGTTTTTCTTTCCAAAAGTGGAAGCTTTATCCAGTAAATGACCACAAGGATACCATGATTTCTCTTGAAAACCTTGCTACTACAGTTTACATTCATGACAGTTTGGGGTCTCAGCATTTACATTATAAGCGTCTTATTATAAACTTTTGTAAGTTGGCTAACCAATTCACTCTTGACAGAGATGTGACATATGGAAACAGAATAGGAATACAATTTTAAACAATTTCTAAATGAAACAATTTGATTCTGTTCCATAATAATTATTATTCTTTTATTTATGAATTGGATGCTGAAGAAAATGAGGGGCTGATTAGAATGACAAAGCCAGGAATAGTGCAGTGACATAGCAAATTTTAACTATTCCCCTGTATCTATCTGCACCTTCCATATGACTGGTTTTCAGCTTTGGAGCAGCCCTTCAGCATAAATTGCCAGTCTCATCCCAAAAAGAGCAGTGATTTTATGAAGTGCACATATGTCCGGAACTGAGATGAGAACCATCAAATGAATTTGGATTTAAAGAAATCAAACTGATGAATTATGGTACTTTAGATACTTGGGCCAAAGTATTCAAACTTGGGCACTTAAAGTTAGACATCTATGGCAACATTTAGTCACCTAAATAAGTGGCCTTATTTTTAGATGTTCAGCATCCATAGTTCTCATTAAATGGGACTTGGGGTACTCAGAATCTCTGTGGGGGAAATACAAGTTAATCGTTTAAGTGGCTAAATACAGATTTGATACCAAAACTTTCCAACTTTGGTGCCTAAAGTTAGGTACCTACATCATTGTGTCTTAATATTTCTGCAATGCTTACAATGCAGAAGCTTTGTAAAAACACTAAAAGAGCATGTAAACTAAAAAGCTAAATAAGATAAATAATGAGGGAAAGATAGTCATTATCATGTATTGCACACACAATGCAGTCTGTGTGATGACTGGTATAATTGTTAGTTTTCTGTTTTGAATGCAGAATATATGAACTCTCTCAGTATTGTCAACCCCAGATATCATAAAAAAACCATAAATCAGGCACTCAAAATTATGAAGTTGGCTTTAAAATAATGTGTTTTTTTTAATTAAGTTTTTGACTCAATTTGCATCTTGGTTTTTGAGTCTTTAGTCTGCATTTGGGTGACATTTGGCAGCTTTTCTCTGAAATGAGGAGGGCTAGAAACCTTTTTCTTTTAAATAAAAGCTGGGATTTTCATGGAATCACATGCCTCCAGGATCCACTAGTGTCAGGGTGTGGGATCCTCAAAAAAAGTCCCCACTAGCCATGCAGGAACCTGACCTCAGCCTGAAGGTGAGATAGTCATAATCTCATCATGACAACAGTGTAACCAACACACTTCTTATATCCTATATCTGCATGCTGTGGGCCTTATTCTCAGTGGCCTTGTACTTGTGTAGTCACTTATGCCTGTGCAAAGTAGCTATAAAATTCTATCAAATCAGAACAGTAGCTTTTTACCTTCACTTTGTATAGGGGTAAATGAATACACAAGGGGCAAGACAGGAGAGAATTAGGCCTACTAGTACTTTAGTATTACATTTTGGTCCTTTAATTTCGGCTAGAAGAAAGAACAGAGAATTGTGTCACATCTAAAATTCTGTTTATTTTTTTTAAAACAAAATAATTTAGCAAGTCGTTTGTCCATAGCACAGTTTAATTATGTATATAAAATGAACAAGATTGAAGGTTACTAGCACACATGCAGTAAATCTTCTCAGTAAACATTTCAGTAGACAGTTAGGCATGTGGCTTTAGCATGCCTACATGGCAGTCAGAACTATATCATAAATCTTAATAGCTCCACTAACAGCTTTAATTTTTCTTAATATTTTGTTTTCTCTTTTTGAACTCATGAAAGAAGTTCTCTCAGGCAGGGGTAACTACAAAGGGGGCCCTTAAATATTTGCCAATTTTGCTTACAGTATGACTAAGTTACCTCAGAATCTAGAGTATTCGTTTATGCTTCCCAATGCTTAGAATAGGAAATACCCTGAATTAGCTTATTGCAAATCCTTAGTTACAACAACTGATAATCTTTTAAAAGCCCACCACTGTGGATTAAGGACTTAAGCAGAGAAAGAGAGACTTGTCTGGAGTTATGACTACCAGCAGCAGCTGAACCATGGCTAATAACAATCATATCTCAGGTTTCAGAGTAGCAGCCGTGTTAGTCTGTATTCGCAAAAAGAAAAGGAGTACTTGTGGCACCTTAGAGACTAACAAATTTATTAGAGCATAAGCTTTCGTGAGCTACAGCTCACTTCATCGGATGCATTTGGTGGAAAAAACAGAGGAGAGATTTATATACACACACACAGAGAACATGAAACAATACAAACTTCCATGGTTAACATAATTATATTGCACTTGAGTTGGGATGCTTCTGAACCATAGGCATAATGGATCAAGGGAGATTAGATTTATATATGCTACTATGCTGGTGCCAAATACATTAAGTGAACACAATCCTCCAGAATGGGACAGAGGAAAGAGTACTGATCATTGTCCTTTTATTCCTGCAGTAGTCAAAAGAGCAAACTGGATTTGCAAGAATGGTTCAGCCTGCATACACCCCAGCACATTGAACTGTTTGGGGAAGAACTGTCTTGAAGAAACAGTTTCCTCACCATTACCAAGCTGTCCTTGGGGTGGTAAGGCATTACATTGCCCTTAACACAGGCAGTGTCAAAAAGGTATAGTAACATTATGAGCCACCAAGGGATTAAAAATATATAGTGCCTACAACACTTTTTTTTTAAAGCAACTATCTAAAATACTTTTTCTCTAAAACACATGGGTGTATGTGTGAGTGCACATATATTATATATAAAGACATGTAAGTATGGTGTAAAGGTTTTATCATACTCTTTTAGAATTACCCATATAGTTTACCCTTAGCTCTGCCTTTATGTGGAAAACAGAGCTATGTGCCTAATGTTCTTCTCTATGTATTGCACCTTTAAGAGAAAAGTTAGTCCCTCTAGTCTGTATGCAGGGTCACATTTGCAGTCACAGAATGTCACACACACTGTGCTCATACTTAGGCTATGTCTACACTAGAGACCCATGCAGCTGTAAGGTCTCTTGTGTAGCTGCTCTGTGCTGATAGGAGAAAGCTCTCCTGTTGACATAATTAACCCACCTCCAATGAGCAGCAGAAGCTATGCTGGTGGGAGAAGCTCTCTGGCCAGCATAGCTCAGTGCACAATACTACTTATGCTCCCATACTTATGTCGCTCTGAGAGGTGTTTTTTTTCCTCACACTCCTGAGTGACACAAGTTTTGCTGACATAAGTGGTAATTTTCAGAGTAGCAGCCATGTTAGTCTGTATTCGCAAAAAGAAAAGGAGTACTTGTGGCACCTTAGAGACTAACAAATTTATTTGAGCATAAGCTTTCATGAGCTACAGCTCACTTCATCGGATGCATTTGGTGGAAAAAAAGAAAAAAAAAGAAAAAAGTTTTTTCCACCAAATGCATCCAATGAAGTGAGCTGTAGCTCATGAAAGCTTATGCTCTAATAAATTTGTTAGTCTCTAAGGTGCCACAAGTACTCCTTTTCTTTTTATAAGTGGTAATGTAGACTTGGCCTTAGAGACTTTATTTGTTCTTTCTTTCCTTGTTTCTTTCATCTAAAATAAGTTATCTGGACTAAAAGTAAAAGTTTGTTTTCTGGCTAGAGAAACACATAGCCCCTAGTGAATGATGCAGCAATCTCAAACTCATGCCAATATAACCTAAATATTAGAATACACCATAATGTAGTCCACTCACAGTTGAGTGGACTATATATATAAAAATTAAGCCAAACAGCTGTGCCCCATATATTCTCTCCTTGTGAAAATAAATACATGTAGAGAGATGAATTAGTGCACAAGTCATGAAGTCTCAAGGACAGGCAGGGGCATAGAGGGGACAGGATCTGGTGAACAAAAAGTAGCAGAGGCACCAAGCCTATAACCTTCAGGTAGCTGCATGGTCAGAAATGGGGGCAGCACCAGTAGCTGCAATGCTGTTGGCTGCAGGCCTCTTGCTCAAGGTACAGCATAAACGTAGTGCTCTCTCAGGTCTCACTACTCTCTGAAAACTTTACCTGTGAACCATCCTTAATCACTGTGGGGGAAGCATACCATTTAGAGTAGCATCACTCTAGAACCTTCCCTCCAACTCGCACCTTCCTAGCTGAGTCACTTTATCCTTCCACAGAGACTCACCACAACTAGCAGGTTTGCTTCTTCACCACTTTCACAGGGCGGGATCAGCCTATGTGACAACACTGTTGCCTTTGTTATCTTTCCCCAACATTTAAGCAAATAAAAATCTCTCGTAGAAGTAGCAGCCATGTTCGTCTGTATTCGCAAAAAGAAAAGGAGTACTTGTGGCACCTTAGAGACTAACACATTTATTTGAGCATAAGCTTTCGTGAGCTACAGCTCACTTCATTGGATGCATTCAGGGGAAAATACAGTAGGGAGATTTATATACATAGAGAACATGAAAGAATGGGTGTTACCATACACACTGTAACGAGAGTAATCACTTAAGGTGAGCTATTATCTGCAGGAGAGCGGGGGAGGGAAAACCTTTTGTACTGATAATCAAGGTGGGCCATTTCCAGCAGTTGACAAGAATGTCTGAGGAACAATGAGAGGCGGAATAAACAAGGGGAAATAGTTTTACTTTGTGTAATGACCCATCCATTCCCAGTCTCTATCAAGCCTAAGTTAATTGTATCTTTTTACTCATAGAAGTGGTTATGAAAAAGCAATCAAAGTATCCAAACATTTGCCCATTTTCAGCTACACTGGAGATAGTGATAGGTACTGAAGGTGCCAGTTACATGAATGAGGATTTATATGAAGAAAGTTAAAAATGGATAGATAGTATCTCCCCTTTGAATTGGTCTAAAGGCTTGATCCTGCAAGATATTGAATGCCTCCTGTAAAATGCTGCTGAGTCCCCTCAGGTTCCCTTTACCTTATTCGCGGTTGATAGCATACAGAACTGTGGTTGATATAGCTCTGGGATCTTCATGAAACTACTCACAGTATTTATAAACCATGTATCTACATGTGTGGCACAGTTCTTTGGGGGAGCATGGCTATTGTTACCTTGGATACAATATTAATTCATTAATGCAACCTGACACTTGATATTTTCTTTTTTATTAAAGAAGTTCCCTAATATTTTTATGTTTTAATAAAATAGAGATTTTGCAAGTATTTATTTCTTTCTCATACTCATAATGCACCTAACAAAAAGTGGCATTTGCCTGTTGTTTATACATTATGCTGGAGATAAGGTTATCAGCTATTTTACAATTCCAAAAAAAATTTATTGATAAAAAACTGAACTAAATTGACTCCTGCCAGCAACATCTGATTGTGACAGGTCTTTTAGGCAGCATAAAATTAACATCCTGTGTCCCTTGTAAAATAGTTTTAGTGATAGAATATGCTTAAAAAGTTTAAAAATTCCCTTTTGCTTATACTTTAGAAGGGCTCGTTCACAGAAGTTATATTTTAGCAAGAAAAATTTCTGTATACAGGATGACCTAAAACAAATCCTGCATCCAGATGTGCCTATTGTGCCATCTTCAGGATATTCCAGAAATATAGTTATATTGGATTTTCCACTTCTTTCAGTACTCCATCATGAGAAGTGTCTTTGTTATATACATTCCACTTCTGGGATGAGCAAGCTGGATTGGGAAGTTAAAAATAAATAAATAAATAAATAAATAAATAATCAGAAACTACCTTTTACCACAGCATAGGAATAATGACTGGCTTACTATTTTTAAGAGAATGACAAAAGGCTACAATGTGTTTATTTTTATTATTTATTTTACCACCTTGACACTACATGCGCTAGCATCCTGCTTGTGTACCATCCCCTGTGCTTTCTGGGGTAACTCACACACACACACATACTTCCAGTGCCAATTAAGTATGTCCAGACCAATAACTGAAAGAGGAACTCTTTTTATCCATGAATTATGCCTGTGTACTGCCAGACTGTTCTTCATTTCCCAATTAATATTAAAGAAAAATCTGTCCATAGCCACCAGGTTGTTGGCACCTCTCCCAACATGCCATGATAGCAGGCCTCACCAAACCAAGGAAATAAACAGAATATTTACCCAGTCCCGTAGGGGTGCATCCCACCAAATCATTCTCTTTCAGGTGAGAAACAATTCAATGCCCAAAAAAAAAAAAAGCATCTATGTTAACACAGAGTTAATGTTGTTTTGTGGTATGTCATCCCCTTACAGTCATGGCTGCCCATGCAACTTTAACTCTGTCCTCTTTCAGCAATACCCCTATAAACCCCATTAACACACATACCTTCGTTCTGGCAACCCTTCAGTTGCTGAAGTGACAAGCATTTCCACCTCCTTTTACAACTCATTCACTCTCACCCACAGGTTTCCATCTACAACTATTAAAGGACAAGAAAAATAGTGTTGCTCACACCATGTTCCCTCTATTGCCCTCGAGTTGGCCACAGCAATGGAAATTATTTGCATACACTCCAGGTGTAGTCAGCATGTTAGGTGTGCCTACTGTAAGTGGTGGAGGTAGTAGTTGGACCTGCGTATTTGTGATATGAGAACACATTCTTTGAAGTGTGTGACAGAGCTGTGGTTGGGATATGGGGAACTCTATTTTTTGCACCCTTCCATGTCTGTGAGCAAAGGGAAGAGGTGTATGTGTGCCTTCAGGATGCAGTATGCTTCATTTCTATGCAAAACTGAGTCTTATGTCGGTAGCATGGCATAGGGCTTTTATCGCCAAGGAGATTGCCAGAAGTGAGGTGGCATATGAGAGGATTTTAATACTTTAATAAGGATTACATGAAAGTGTAGGTTGAGATGGTATCCTGTAAGAGAGTTGTAAAAGGCTATCAAGTGGTTCTTAAATTGTATATGTGGGGAGCACTAGCAGATCTGTGGAGTGCCACACCTCCTTACCTGAGCCTTCAACCTCTCTCCTACCAGCTATCCCTATTTATCCCCATCCCCTCAGCCCCAAAACCCTCTCCCTATTCCCCTACTATTCTGCCCCCTCATCCCCCTCCCCTCCCAGGAAGCATTCACATGTTTAATTTTCCCCCCAAACACTTGAATTACCCCACAAAATTCCCCACAAAATAGAATTGCCACCCATGACTCACAAATTGTACCAACCTCCAGCCACTCAGTTGGAAACTCCATGTGTCTTTGGTGGCTGCTTGTGATTAACTTGTCCTTAGTTATGTTAATTGAAGGATGAGTTCACAGCTATCAGTTTTAATGAAGTCTGTGATTAATCCAGTAATTAGTACCTCTCAGTTTAACAGTGCAAAGCAGCAGAAGGAAACTGATTTTGCGGGGGCTATAATTCAGGAATCCCTGGGTCACTTGACCACAAATATGGCTCACTAATGATACCCCATATCCTTATGAACCATGCCAAATGTAAAAGCAATTCAAGAAACCATCTGGATTATAGAGCATTTTTAAGAGTTGAACTTTAAAGCATAGAAAATGGCCGAAATGGAAACTCTTTAAGCTGTTTTTCTGCATTAGCACATGCACAGTATAAAAATGTACATTATATTAAATGCTATTCTCAGTTTTGGGCCCCCAATGATTTAGTGGGTGCCATGCACTGCCTTGGGTAAAACTCAGACAGACCATGTTGACCCACATCACATCAATAGTTAGAGCTCTAGCTCTGTGTAAAAAACACCTAAAACTGAAAAATGTCTATTTTTTTCAGAGCTTCTCTCCTTGATCCCCTAGTTAAAAATACTTCAAATTTGGGTCACTAACCTTAACTTCTCCTTCTGAGACACATACAGAATTTCAAAGGAATCTGACTTAGCAAGTCCATTTTACAAGACTCAGAAAGGCTGACCTTTAAACAGAAGTCATGATGCAATCCTAACTATACTGGTGCTGCTGTGCCATGATAATCACATCTGGTGCCAGTTTTTCATATAGTGCTGTAGAGGAGGAACCAGATGTTCTGCTTCTTTCAAGGTGCTCCAAGATTAGTTATATGAACCCAACAACACTGCAGCACTCTTCTTCACCTACAAGAGGACATTCTGATCACAGAGCCACACTCTGGGAAGAAAAGCTTTGAACCAAACTTGTAACTAATTCATCAGAAGATAAAGCAGTACAGAAGAATGAATAGTCACCACAGACTACACTATAACCACCATGATACCCGCTTTTTAATGCAAGCATTGAAAGTCAGAACACCACCTAACAACTTCTTTAAATATTACCAACCTTAAACCCATCCCATATTGGGAAGCAAATCATCCTAATTCCAGAAAGCAGGTACCATAGACAAGAAAATGCATGTCAAAAAACACCTACCATGAGAAAAGATATCCATTCAGGACTTACCAGCTACACAAATTAAATTAACAGAGTAAGTGCTAATGAGGATGAGAATTTTTCTTCACACCTTACAGTTAGAGACCAAAAATGAAAAGGAGTACTTGTGGCACCTTAGAGACTAACAAATGTATTTGAGCATAAGCTTTCGTGAGCTACAGCTCACTTCATCGGATGCATTTGGTGGAAAATACAGTGGGGAGATTTATATACACACACAGAGAACATGAAACAATGGGTTTTATCATACATACTGTAAGGAGAGTGATCACTTAAGATGAGCCATCACCAGCAGCAGGGGGGGAAAGGAGGAAAACCTTTCATGGTGACAAGCAAGGTAGGCTATTTCCAGCAGTTAACAAGAACATCTGAGGAACAGTGGGGGGTGGGGTCCTCAGATGTTCTTGTTAACTGCTGGAAATAGCCTACCTTGCTTGTCACCATGAAAGGTTTTCCTCCTTCCCCCCCCCCCCCCCCCCCCCGCTGCTGGTGATGGCTCATCTTAAGTGATCGCTCTCCTTACAGTGTGTATGATAAAACCCATTGTTTCATGTTCTCTGTGTGTGTATATAAATCTCCCCACTGTATTTTCCACCAAATGCATCCGATGAAGTGAGCTGTAGCTCACGAAAGCTTATGCTCAAATAAATTTGTTAGTCTCTAAGGTGCCACAAGTACTCCTTTTCTTTTTGCAAATACAGACTAACACAGCAGCTACTCTGAGACCAAAAATGGACTCCCAAATGGTGGTCACTTGGCAGCAGTGCCCTGGCCTGCCTCAGTACCTATCAACAAATCCCTCTCTAGTTTCCTCCCTCCACACCCAAAAATAAAGCTACTGACTAGGCTGCCTGAAACAAGAAATGCCAGAGTGAGAGGCCATCCCCAAACTAGCACTCTGTAGACCTCAGTAGCTCAATGGTGATCATGTAGTGCTAGTCTTGTGAAATGATGAAGGGATGATCTAAATTCCACCACTACTTTACATGTGACAAAATCCTTCCAATGGGTGAAACAGTTATTTTCAAATATTTCCTAGGTATAACAAAAAAGGAAACAATCAAGAAAATAAGGACTCCAAAGGAATCTGATGTGAGATTCTGGATTAGGCCAGGCATCCAATAAACTCACTCGGCCTTCATAGATTCATAGATTCATAGATACTAAGGTCAGAAGGGACCATTCTGATCATCTAGTCCGACCTCCTGCACAGCGCAGGCCACAGAATCTCACCCACCCACTCCTATGAAAAACCTCACCCATGTCTGAGCTATTGAAGTCCTTAAATCATGGTTCAAAGACTTCAAGGAGCAGAGAAGCCTCCCTCAAGTCAACCATGCCCCATGCTACAGAGGAAGGCGAAAAACCTCTAGGGCCTCTCCAATCTGCCCTGGAGGAAAATTCCTTCCCGACCCCAAATATGGCAATCAGCTAAACCCTGAGCATATGGGCAAGATTCACCAGCCAGATACCCAGGAAAGAATTTTCTATAGTAACTCAGATCCCATCCATCTAATATCCCATCTCAGGGGATTTGGCCTATTTACCCTGAATATTTAAAGATCAATTACTTACCAAAATCCCATTATCCCATCATACCATCTCCTCCATAAACTTATCAAGTAGAATCTTAAAACCAGATAGATCTTTTGCCCCCACTGCTTCCCTTGGAAGGTTATTCCAAAACTTCACTCCTCTGATGGTTAAAAACCTTCGTCTGATTTCAAGTCTAAACTTCCTGGTGGCCAGTTTATACCCATTTGTTCTTGTGTCCACATTGGTGCTGAGCTGAAATAATTCCTCTCCCTCTCTGGTATTTATCCCTCTGATATATTTATAGAGAGCAATCATATCTCCCCTCAACCTTCTTTTAGTTAAGCTAAACAAGCCAAGCTCCTTAAGTCTCCTTTCATAAGACAAGTTTTCCATTCCTCGGATCATCCTAGTAGCCCTTCTCTGTACCTGCTCCAGTTTGAATTCATCCTTTTTAAACATGGGAGACCAGAACTGCACACAGTATTCTAGGTGAGGTCTCACCAGTGCCTTGTATAACGGTACTAAAACCTCCTTATCCCTACTGGAAATGCCTTTCCTGATGCATCCCAAAACCGCATTAGCTTTTTTCACAGCCATATCACATTGGCAACTCATAGTCATCCTATGATCAACCAATACTCCAAGGTCCTTCTCTTCTTCTGTTACTTCTAATTGATGCGTCCCCAACTTATAACTAAAATTCTTGTTATTAATCCCTAAATGCATAACCTTACACTTCTCACTATTAAATTTCATCCTATTACTATTACTCCAGTTTACAAGGTCATCCAGATCCTCCTGTATAATATCCCGATCCTTCTCCGAATTGGCAATACCTCCCAGCTTTGTATCATCTGCAAACTTTATTAGCACACTCCCACTTTTTGTGCCAAGGTCAGTAATAAAAACATTAAATAAGATTGGTCCCAAAACCGATCCCTGAGGAACTCCACTGGTAACCTCCCTCCAACCTGACAGTTCGCCTTTCAGTAGGACCCGTTGCAGTCTCCCCTTTAACCAATTCCTTAGCCACCTTTTGATGTTCATATTGATCCCCATCTTCTCCAATTTAACTAATAATTCCCCATGTGGCACGGTATCAAATGCCTTACTGAAATCTAGGTAAATGAGATCCACTGCATTTCCTTTATCTAAAAAATCTGTTACTTTTTCAAAAAAGGAGATTAGGTTGGTTTGGCATGATCTACCTTTTGTAAAACCATGTTGTATTTTGTCCCATTTACCATTGACTTCAATGTCCTTAACTAATTTCTCCTTCAAAATTTTTTCCAGGACCTTGCATACTACAGATGTCAAATTAACTGGCCTGTAGTTACCTGGATCACTTTTTTTTCCTTTCTTAAAAATAGGAACTATATTAGCAATTCTCCAATCATTCGGTACTACTCCTGAGTTTACAGATTCATTAAAAATTATGTAAATTCTGTAAATGTAAAAAATCATACTATGGCGATGGGCTCTACACATTAGTTAGAGTAGAAATAAGCTGAGGCAGGCTGTCCCCCATATTTAGAGTATCTACTGGAGACGCTGCATGGAATGTGGGCGTTGGCACCGCTCTGAAAGGAACATGACAACTATTTGCCTGAACACTTATTTATGTAGACTGCTGACCATTTTGAGCTGATGCACTGGGAATAGGGTATTATCCAACCAAGTTACAGTTCATTATTTTTCTGGTACCAACCAACTGATAGTCCTTCTCATGAGCACTGCTCGGTCAACATGCACTGCTCCCCGATTGGACTTGATTAATAATTTCTGTATTTCAAGAGCAGTAGACTGAGTAAAATAGAAATGGATACAGAGGGGTAGGGTTTCAAAATGTTAAGAGGTTCTGAATATCTGGAGTAACTCTACGGAAGCAATGGTGCGAAGGCAGAATCAGGTCCTATAGTTTTAAGCAAATCTTAAGTCTCAAGTTTGAATAACTATTGCTGTAATTCAGTGAATGAAAGGCTTTGCTAAGAGCTATTTTTATCCTGTTTTCTTTAGATAGGAACACTACCAATATCTTATCAGCCACAAAAATCTACATATTACAAAAATTGGGACCAGCTTGTATTTAAAGCAGTGTATATTTCAAATCATTGTTGATTTGTATTTAACTGGCTGCTTAATTGTTTAAACTGAAGTCTACGGCAAACTAAATGAATCTTACCAATTCATTACAAGTGTAAAATTAACAGATGATACACTGGCTGTTAGATGTATTACAAATCCAAAGTGCCTCAAAAAAGCTGCATGAAAACAATAGTCTATCTTTCAGGTATTAAAACAAATTTAGATTTAAAAAGTCTGTAAGGTTTGATTATATGCATGTATAATAGATAACTTCATCTGCATAATAGATGCAATCAGGTATAGTTAAAACACCTCATCAACTCTAACCTTAAAACAAGAAATCACCACTTTATTTCCTACATTCATAACGTTCATGAACTCTATTGATGGGAGTAAAAATAGATGACAGCCTGAACCATTGTACATATGTTAGACAGAGACTGAAGGTAAAAAAGCATTTCTCATGCCAGACACATGTCAGGAGTGTGCGTGAGTGCATGTGTACACAGAGTGAAACTCTATAAATCAAAATATCTATGGATTAGTCTCTGCCGTCATTCACCAACCACTGTTTTTGATTTATTACAGAAATTTGTTGTTTTTTTTTCAACTCTGGGAACATTGACAGCTTACATTTGTAGAGCTCCCATACAACTCTGTTCTATATTCATTGTATCCTTTATACACCAGAGGTAACTTGCCTCAGATATTTGAAGTTAAGGAAAAAGAGATCTTATTCCACTATGCTGAACTTAATTTATTCCATTCATTCTCTTCCCTCCAAGCCCACTTACACTGTTTATGAGTCTGTATACACCATATGAGAAATACTTACCAACTGGAAGGGAAGGAAATATAGTAAGAAACCAGATACTCACTAAGGCTGCAGCTGCTAATCTCTGTCAAGATTAAAGAGCCACCTATCAGAAAAGCATGAAGAGAACTGTTCTTATGAAACTGTGACGTTAGAGCCAGACAGTTCAGTTCTAGCTAGGGAACTGTAAAGGAGCTTAGGAATAAGGGACTGATTTTTGTGGAGATGTGGGTAAAGGAGCAGCTGGTTGAAAAATGTCCCCAGGTTGGAGCTTTCAGTTTGAAATAGCTACTGTGTGTCAGTCCGTAATGATCTATTATTTTATCATGATATTTTACAGTGGAATACGTCTGATCTTTTCCAGCTATCACCACACATCAGGCTAATATAATCAGATAAGATTCTTATAAACAAGTATAATAACTTTTAAGAATTACAAGGGGATAGTTTTGCTTTTAGTGAACATGGAATCATGCAGTGCTGCCTAGTGACTGCATATTTGCACTGCACACTCTTGGTGGTGGTGTGTCGTGTATGTGAAGCCAGAGTCAAAAGCAAGCTGCATCCACTCAGGGCTGGCCTTACCATGAGGTGAACTGAGGTGGCCGCCTCAGGTGCCAGACTGTGAGGGGGAGGCATCACTAGGACTCAGAGCATAGAAAATTGTATCTGCTGCTGGTGCATATGTATTCTCTCTGCTCTAGATGCACAGAGATGGTGGAGTGCTGTGCTGGAGGAAGGAGGGCACAAGAGACATACCAGGGAGGCAGGAGAAAAGGTGAGAGGGAATAACAGAAAGCAGCAGGAGCTGCAGGGAGAGAGAGGAGGAGAAGCTTCTTATGTACCTCTCTAGCACCCCTAGGAGCCTGGACTGATTAACACCAGCTTCTCAGGGAGCTTCCTGTTTCCTGCTGCTTCCGTGAACCCACTTGAAGAGAACAGGCAGTCTACTGAAGTAGTAGGAGCCAGTTAGGCCCTTAACATGCTTCCCTCACTCAGGCCCTGCTACCAGCCTGCTTATTTGTCCCCTTCGGTTGAGTGTTGAGAGAACAGAACAGCAGTCATGGGGCAGCATTCAGAAAAAGCAAGCGAGCAAAGGAAGCTTTTCTATCTAAACAGGAAGGAGCTCTCCTGAGATATATAGACACAAATGTTCACGGTGAGCCTTCCGGCCCCAGTGAGTATGTGAGTGGTGAGGAGATGCCTGATCTTCCAGTTAGTCAGAGTGCAGGTGACCTGGCAGCTTCTGCAGCATCCATATCACTGTCTCAAATGGATGTAACCATGCACATTCCTGAAGAAAAGTGTAGATCAGAAAACAGTGTGGTGGAGGCACAAGAAACAGCTGCTGCTGAGTTTAGTGCCTTAAGTCTAGATGATCCAGGACTGTGGAACCACTTGAGCAGTAGCCTGAGGGACTTCCTTGTACTGCATGGGCCACAGCAAGTGAAAAACTTCATGTTCCCCAAAGACAATGCAAATAGAAGTTTCCATCAAACACATTATGGGCATGAAATCCCCAATGGTGACAAAGTGGAGAGGCCATGTCTTATGTACTCAAAAACCCAGAATGCTGCATACTGTTTCTGTTGCAAATTCTTCCAGTCTAATGTTCCAGCCACATTGGATTCTACAGGAACAAAGGACTGGAAAAATCTGGCTAGAAATCTGGCATGCGGTGAGAAGGCAGCAAATCACCAGAGAGCATTCCATAGGTGGAAAGAGCTTGAAATGAGACTAAGGTTAAAGGCCACCATAGATGATCAGCATCAAGAGAAGATTGCATCAAAATCTCTTTACTGGCAAAATGTTCTGAAAAGGCTCATTGCCATTGTGAGAATGCTTGCTACCCAAAACCTAGCACTGTGTGGCACTTCAGATCAGCTGTATGTGCCAAACAATGGAAAATTCCTTAAAATTGTGGAGCTGATGGCTGAGTTTGATGATGTACTCCATCTAAGAAGAGTCACCACCCAAGAAATGTACACACACCACTACCTTGGAAAAAAAACAGTTCATAATGAAATCGTATAGTTACTGGCAACAAAAATCAAACAGAAGATTCTGGCAGATCTGAAGTCAGCAAGATATTACTCTGTTATTCTGGACTGCACACCTGACATCATAGAACAAATGATTTTAATGGTGTCTTTTGTAACAACAAGAGAACCTAGTGAAAATGTCCCTGCAATGGTGACTGTCAGAGCATTTTCTAGAATTTATTGACATTGATGATACTACAGGAGCTGGTATGACAAATGTGCTTCTTAAAAAGCTGGAAGATACAGGAATTGCAATAGCTGACATGAGAGGTCAGGGCTATGATAATGGTGTCAACATGAGAGGAAAGAACAGAGGAGTGCACACACAGATCTGAGAGTTAAACCCTCAAGCTTTTTTTGTCCCATGCAGTTCTCATTCATTGAACTTGGTGATCAGTGATGCAGCATCAGCTTCTAGTGAGGCTGCTGAATTTTTAAAATGTAATTCAAAGCATCTATGTATTTTTCTCTGCATCAACTCATTGATGGCAAATTTTGAAGCAACATCTGGGAACATCCTCTCTGGCACTGAAACCACTGAGTGCCACACTATGGTAAAGTTGAGTGGAGGGGATAAAGCCTATCAAACACCAAATTGGGAAGATAGATGGTGCCATAGTTACCATTATGGAGGATAATGCTATGACAGGAACTGTTCATAGAGAACAGTGGCAGAGGGAAATGGAATTACCAGAAACATACATAACTTCACATTTCTGTGTGACTTTGTGTTGTGGCATGACGTACTGTTTGAAATAAATGTTGTAAGCAAGTGACTCCAAGGTGTTGACCTGGATATATCTGGAGCAATAGAACAACTGGACAAAGCAAAGTCATACCTACAGTCTTACCGGTCAGATGAGGGATTTCAAAACATTCTGAAGAATGCACAGAAGCTGGCAGAGGAACTTCACACTGAAGCTATTTTCCCACCCATTCAAGAATACAAGAGTCAATGAAGAAGAAGACGACATTTTGATAATGCGTCACGGGATAATCCCATAAGAGACCCCAAACAACAATTCACAGTTGAATTCTTTAACCAGGTGCTAGATTGTGCAATACAGTCAGCTGAAGAACGTTTCACGCAGTTCAAGAAACACAACAGTATATTTGGGATGTTGTATGATATTTCAAAACTCCAAAGATGACCTACACCAGCAATGCAGGGCCCTAGATACTGTGTTGTTATATGACGACATGCGCGATATTGATGCGAGTGATTTAGGTGATCAACTGAAAGACCTTTCAAGATACATTTCAGCAGGATCAACTCCAAGGCTGTTCTGGAATATATGTGCACAAATAAGATGACCACCCTCTTTCCAAATGCTTTTGTTGCTCTGCGCATACTTCTAACACTTCCTGTTACAGTTGCCAGTGGAGAACGCAGCTTCTCCAAGCTGAAGTTAATAAAAACACATTTACGCTCCACAGTGACATAGGAGAGGCTAGTCGGCCTTGCAACCATCTCAACAGAGCATGAGCTGGCCCAGACTGTGGACCTTCAGGAAGCAGTTCAAATCTTTGCAACCAAGAAGGCATGGTTTGATTATTCAAACAGACTTTGATTATTCAAATAGATAAAAATGCCAGTGTTTACTATGCAGACAAGAAAAGTTACATTTGTTGTTCAGGCATTTGAAAATTAAGTGTTACTTAACATTTTTAAACAAGGCATTTTAAGTTGTTAGTTCTCCTTTATTGGGGTAGGTAGCAGAGCAATACCATGAGAGGAGTAGAACAGGAAGAAGGCAGAATTGAGATCTTTCAAAGTTTTGGCCCAAGCGAGGGGGAAAATGGGGGTGTCATTTGAGCTCCCCGCCTCAGGTGCCAAAATGTTGTGGGCTGGCCCTGTATCTACACTGCACTGTGCAGGTATACACAGGAGTGAAAGGCTCAGGCAGGAGTGGAGGCAGTTGGGAAAAGCTTCAGAAGTTCCCCACTGCCGGAGCCTTTCCCTGCCTCAGGAATATGTGAGAGCCTTTCCCCACCACTATAGCCTCCCCCTTCAGTGGGAAAAGGCAACTCCCTGACACAGGGAAAGGCTCCAGCACTGGGGAAGCAGCAGGATTCTACACTGCTAAAAATAGCAGTATAGATGGGGGACATACCACTTGGATGCACAGAGAGCAGTGTAGAATACATACCCTAAGGGTTCAGGTGTCTTTACTCTACTTGCCTAAGCAGTGTATCACCATCTACACTATTTATTCTCATGCTCGTTGATGTGCAGTGTCTGTACTCTACATGCTGCCTTATGGAGTCTGCAGTGTAGACATACCCTGAGAGGTGCACATTAGAACCACACATCCATTGTTGCCACAGTAACTCCATGTAACTCGCACCTAACTATGAACTCAGTTGGTGTGTCACACTAATGTGCAGTCAGGTTCTGACAGGTTAAATATATCTCCTTAAAGTAGTGGGACCAGACAGACAATCACCTCCTTTGATCAGAGATCAAACATACAAAAATCAGGTAAACTAGCTTGTCCATTGGACCAAGGGTTTGCAAATTAGAGATCACAAACCCCGGGACAGGTTGCTAAGAGTCAAGGCAGCTTCTCAGTCATCCCTTATTCCAGGCTTCTATGTGCTACGCTCCAGAAAAATTCTGCTTAATGGTGGAGAAGAGCCAAATGCCTTAACCCCATCCTATCTCTACTGCTCACACTACTCTGCCAGCTCCTCAGTACATTAAACAGTGCTTTCCTCAAGCAGAGTACAGCACTAGATCCCTGCTAACAACACTCACCTTCTTCCTGCACTCATCCACCCAACCCAAAACTAGCCATGACCCCAGAAGGATTTTGAGATGTGACCATAAACAATTGTAGGGCTAGAGCAACAAGAAAACAAAATAGGAGTGGGGATCTTACACAGAAAAAGTTTGAGATCCTGCCACCCACCCCGCCCATTACATAATGACCTCGAGCCTTTTCTTGAAGGAATTAAATGATTTGGTTTCTTGCTATTCCAAAGGTATCTGGCAATTTATACAAGGTGCAGTAACTGCTGAATGTCCAGAATTCTATACCTGAACAATGTGGGAATCCAAAAATACATTGCTGGAACTTCTCGTGCTGTCTGCTTTAAACAATTGATTTTACGATCTAAAGGCAGGGCTTAGGATAAAAGCTACTTCCTCTCTCTTGATGAGAGGGCCACATTGTTTTGTTTCTTTAGAAGGCAAAGTGTTGGGAAGGCAGGAATATCACAGTACATTGCTCTGGCAAGCAAATCACAACTTGGAACCAGAACTTTGTTGTAGGAGGACAATCCCAGAGATAATGAATGAAAGTCCTTATCTAGGCTTTGCATTTAGGACTATAAACATTTTAGAAATATGTTTTGGCAAAGGGAACAAAGTATACAAATTAAGGAAAAGAAAGTGAGACAGCTTTTTACTGACACCCTGCTGTAGTCATTTACTGCAGGGTGTCAGTAAAGAGTTACCATTTTGATTTGGTAGCATTTAAGAGCTAGCTTGCAGAGGTGAAAATGACTATTCCAAGTATAAGGCAGCAGACCCTGAGTTCCATTTCAGCTATGCTACTGATTCACACTATGACTGTGGGCCAGTCACATATTAAGTGGCTCTGGAAGTCAGTTTTCCTGTTTGTAAATACCAGGTTTAATCATACTTAACTACTTCACAGAAGTGCTAAGAGGCTTCATTATTATGTAAAGCGTTTTTTTAGAATCTTGTGCAAAAGCATTATTCCACATCTATTGTTATAATGTAAATAAGGTGATTTGTGTCCTTTTTTCCCCAATTTCAGCAAATGTTTTCCAGGACATCCCAGCCATGCTCCTTACAGCACCCCCCTGAATTCCCTGCCTCTTTAAATGCAGTGAGTCAGCAATGCTGACCACTTCGGTGAGACTAGGTCTGCAAATGAACAGCACAGCAAGCAGAATTTGTCACCACCACCTAATGGCTACTACATAAAGCTCAAGGTTAGTTCTGGTTACATGAAGGCACAACAAAGTGCCCGATATACATCATTATACCTTTAGCTGTGAGGTCGCTGGCACAGCAGCTAATTTTCTGACAATGGATTTAAATAAATCTAGCTCTCACTAAGCATTTTACTTATGCCATGTTCTGTCAATTATACATTTGCTTGAACTTATCTTTTCTGCAACTGTAAAAAAAAAAAATTATGAAAAGCTGTCTTTAAAAAAAGAAAAATCTCACTCTCAGTGAGTGATTTCTTTGAAAGGACCTCGTCTGAGCATTCTGCCAAAAGTAATTGCTGCTCATTTCATTCCAGCATTATAAAAAAGAAACATTTCTCAAGGAGATGCTTCTTCTTCCAATGTAGCATTTGTGCTTATAGCTGTATCCCACTCTACAAATACGCTTTTCCTGAAGGCTTGAACTCCACACTGAGACCCTTTAGACCATGTAAAGAAGGTTAGGGATAGATCCCAACAACTCTTCTATGGATGCTCCAAGGTATGTGATCATTAACTCTCACCACATCTCCAGAGCCAGAAGAGTACCCAGAAGTCACCTACTACAGGACAGGCCCAACAAAGAAAATAACAGAACGCCACTAGCCATCACCTTCAGCCCCCAACTAAAACCTCTCCAACGCATCATCAAGGATCTACAACCCATCCTGAAGGATGACCCATCACTCTCACAGATCTTGGGAGACAGGCCAGTCCTTACTTACAGACAGCCCCCCAATCTGAAGCAAATACTCACCAGCAACCACACACCACACAACAGAACCACTAACCCAGGAACCTATCCTTGCAACAAAGCCCGTTGCCAACTCTGTCCACATATCTATTCAGGAGACACCATCATAGGGCCTAATCACATCAGCCACACTATCAGAGGCTCCTTCACCTGCGCATCTACCAATGTGATATATGCCATCATGTGCCAGCAATGCCCCTCTGCCATGTACGTTGGCCAAACTGGACAGTCTCTACGTAAAAGAATGAATGGACACAAATCAGACGTCAAGAATTATAACATTCAAAAACCAGTTGGAGAACACTTCAATCTCTCTGGTCACTCGATTACAGATCTAAGAGTGGCTATCCTTCAACAAAAAAGCTTCAAAAACAGACTCCAAGGAGAGACTGCTGAATTGGAATTAATTTGCAAACTGGATACAATTAACTTAGGCTTGAATAGAGACTGGGAATGGATGAGTCATTACACAAAGTAAAACTATTTCCCCATATTATTTCTCCCCCCACCCCACCCCACCCCCCACTGTTCCTCAGATATTCTTGTTAACTGCTGGAAATAGCCTACCTTGCTTGTCACCATGAAAGGTTTTCCTCCTTCCCCCCCCCCCTGCTGCTGGTGATGGCTTATCTTAAGTGATCACTCTCCTTACAGTGCGTATGATAAACCCATTGTTTCATGTTCTCTGTGTGTGTATATCAATCTCCCCTCTGTTTTTTCCACCAAATGCATCCGATAAAGTGAGCTGTAGCTCACGAAAGCTTATGCTCTAATAAATTTGTTAGTCTCTAAGGTGCCACAAGTACTCCTTTTCTTTTTGCGAATACAGACTAACACGGCTGCTACTCTGAAACACATCTCCCTTGTATCCCCATGTATTGAGTCTCTCTAGAATCCCAGTGGAAGGGCAGCCCTTGCTTATTCCTAGTGTAATGCCCTTCTAACACTCCAAGATGGCACCAAAGGAAGAGTCTAACCCTTGCTGAGGATGTGTGATCTAGGGTGGGATTTTCAAAACATTTAAGTGATTTATGAGCACAGTTTCAATCCCATCCATCACGGATAAATAGCTGGTATGGAGAAAGCTGCCTTCTCTTAACTAGTTAGAAATTAACTAACGCTACATCTGGGAGTCTATTTGCTCAATGTTTTGTTACATCTGATTAAAGACAGTGACTCAAGATATTTTTATTAACTTCAAGAAGATCTAGTTGAAAGATCATTTGTTCTCAGACAGGACTAGCCTTCTTACATCAGGTCTATACAATGGCACTGTTTGTGGATCTGCAAGGCAGCAGCTTAAATAGGTAGTAAATATCTGTTCTAAGATCAAATGTATACAAGTTTTCCTTTGCTTCTGGGAGGGTATAGATGTATTATTTCTTTGTTTCTTCAATTTTTGTATTTGCTTTTACAGAGAAGAAACTACAGTACTTCCGGCACATTCTGTGTCTCTAGGTCTACCCAGAAGTTAGATCCAAATATTCCTTGACCACTTTTCAGGGAGCTCATTAGGGACATTACTCAGATATCTGTTAGGTAAACAACAGATATAAACTTTAGAGAAGATTTCTACGTTATTTAGGATAATCTCATAATCCAGAAAGCAGAAAATCCACCCAGGAGAAAAGCTATCCTGGATGTATTTCTTACCAATTGGGAGAAGTTGATTGAGAACATCTGCATAAAAGGGATGAAATGTGAACTTATAAGTATGCGAATTCTTGGTTAATGAAAATGCCATGAGAAGACAAGACCTGAATTTCAGCCCCATTTATTGCTTCATACAATATTAAAACAACTTGTGAAAATCATACTAAAATATTTGTCTTTTTTGGGTTGACTAAAATATCACTCTTTGCAGCTTTAAATGCATCATATACAAACCTAAAATGAACTCAATCTATTCGTTACTGCAACTGCAGTGCTGGCAGTATAATTAGTTATATTAGTTGCATAATCTGTTTTGGTGTTATAGACATGTTGCTTTAAGTGGAGTAGGAAATTCAGGCCTACCTGAGCAATAAGAAAGGGGACCTTCTGAGAGGAGAGGGAGATAAGAATCTAGAAATTAGGACAGTTTTACTATTTAAGGGAGGCAGCTTTGTGTGAACAAAAAATCATCAGCTATTCATGAAAGGGAAATTCACCCCAAGGCAGAGGGCCTGCACAAGGGTCTATGGACAAAATATGGCTTTCTCAGTGCATCGAATTTGTGCAGACCCATTGCAAAAGGGTGGATTTCAACTTGACTGTAACATGGAAAGTTATTGTACATGTCTCAGGAAAAGGACATCACAATGAGGAGTTTGTTTTTTTCCACTTTCCATTTTCTTCTGCAGGATAAAGTGTTTTTGGTGTTTTCTTCCTAGCCATAGGCAATATGCAATTCTCTTCAGATTACATCATACATTCCTGGGGGTGTTGAAATCTCTCTTAATCTTGAGGAAAGACCTTTCAACGAGCCCTCAATGACTCAGTTATCAGCCTTATCTTGCTCAAATAATATTTTATACCTCAAGAGTGGAAGCTAAATCTTTATTGTTAATTAGCTTAGTAAAGGTTTGTGTGTGAGCCTGTAAATTGAGCTGAAAGAACATCTTAAGAATCATTTCAATCATAATGATATTTCACATATGTACACTCCTTTCTTATAGAATGGTCTTATAATTTAATTAGTGGCATGTTTACACTGTACTTATATACATATTAAAAGCTTTATAAATGCAGTCAAATAACTTATAAAAATGGCAGCAAAGCCAAATCACTACAAAAATTTCATCTGATTTAGTTTAACTTTTTAAGCTAACTTTGTGCTTTAACAAGCTCCTCTTACAGTTTTCCCACTTACACAGAGCTGACAGCAATGTATGTAGAAATTAACTAACGCTACACCTGGGAGTCTATTTGCTCAATGTTTTGTTACATCTGATGAAAGACAGTGACTCAAGATATTTTTATTAACTTCAAGAAGTGTCACCTTTCCCAACAAAAACACCAGCAGAACCTCCAATTAGTTCTTCCCAATACAGTCAATGTGCTACGAGGGATTCTATATGTATGTAAGCAATGATGATGGTAAACAGTGGGGAAAGTCATTAAGAAGTCTCCCTGGGAATACTTTTCAGCCAGGTATCCAGCATTTAAGGGGTTGGAGCCAGGATAACAAGGCTGATAGAATAGTAGATCATGGACTATAGATTATTTACTCAGCGTGTGATCCACTACCTTCAACAAAAGAAGGAAAGCAAATAGAGTGAGTTTTAGCTAAAACATAGAGAGAAAAGTAAGCCAAAGAGATGAATTTCGCAAAAAAAAAAAAAAAAAAAAAAGCAGGATATGCTAGTAGGTGTTAGCAAAGGCTGTTAGTACTGCATAGTTATGAGAACTAAAGTCTCTTGAAAAGCAAAAGGCACCATATACCGTTCCATGGATTAATTTCACCTCTTGAACCAGTTCAGAATCATTCATGCACATTCTTCCACAAAGCAATACTCTTAAAAATTTCATATTCCTAAATCAAGAAAATTTTGGAATGAAACTTGGAAATAGAAAGCACTAAATGCAATACTAGCAAACAATTAGCAGCTTAATATGTTGAGCTAATAAAAAACGGAGCAAGACAACAATGCTTTTCATGAGACTAGTGAAAAAAGCCTGTGTCTCTAGGTGCCCTTGTCTTTCTTTATCAACACAAAAGATGCCTCTGTAGAGGCAAAGATGGTTCAAAGGAGCCATTCAAGTCATTTCAGATAGACAGATCATTAGTTTGGTAACCATGTGTGGTGGTCTCATTTTGCATACCTAATATGTTAAGTGAATTTGCCAATATTTAGAAAACAGCTTGCCAATATTAATAACTGGAGGCAGGTTGTAAGTTATTAAAATATTAAATTATTGCTTTATAGTTCTTCCCTCCTAAAGGTCTCAAAGGGATATTGCCAACCATTTTTTAAGTAACTAATTAAAATCCAGTTGATAGAGATTCTTTAAGTAGGACATCTGGGTTTTTTTAATCCTTTTTTTTAAGTGTTTTTTTCTGTTCCTCTGTTGATGTTCATAAAAAGGTCTTCTCAGGAAGGAAAAATCAACTGACTACAGAGGAAACAGTGAAACTGTTTATACACAAAGCAAAACTGAATCTACATTTCTAAGAGACAAGGTGGGTAAGATCTTTCATTGGATCCACTTCTGCTGGTGGAAGAGACAGGCTGTCAACTTCACAGAGCTCTTTCTTGGGTCTGGGGAAGTCAACCAGAGAGTCCTAAATACAAGGTGGGACAGATTGTTAAATAGAAGGGGTTCACATGTGACACAATTAACACCTCAGCAGTTGTAGACAAAGGAGGCTAATAGTCAGGAGAGTGTATAACAAATTGTTATAGTCAGCCATAAAACCAGGGTCTGTTAAGTCCATGTTTTTAGAGTGTCCAGATGAGTTATGAATTTAAATTCCCATCCTTTGAATTTAAATGGAGGTTTCTTCTGAGGATGAGGACCAAGAGGTCAGCTATGGAATGATAGCTTTGTGAAAAGTATTTGCCCATAGTCGATAGGATGGTTTTTTTTTCCTGTTTGAGTTCATTCAAGATTGTAATGAATGTCTGGTTTCACCCACATAGTTGTTGTTGAGGCATTTAACTCACTGGATGAGGTAGACCACATGTTGTGACAGGCATATGCAAAACCCATGGAATTTGACAGGTATATTATGTGGGATGTTGATCATCATAGCAATGGAGATATATCTGCAGGTTCTGCATCATTTCTGGGATGGTCTGGTGCCACTTTGAGTTGTTGTGTCTGTCCTGAACATTTGTAAAGCTCTTTGAGATCTACTAATGAAAAAGTCTATATTCAAAATAGATCTCGCTAATTTAATTTGTTATTAGAGCTGTCCAATGCACAAAGTAAACCAATCAAGAGGTAGAGATTTTTTTCCACTAGCTTTTCAGTTATAATAATCTTAGGTGTTACTTATAATTATAGTAGGCACACACAGACAGCAGTATGATTTTCAAATGAGTATGTTCCTTTAAATAAGTCCCATCATGCAGCTAAATCCAACCACATGACTGAGCTGAAGCAGATATTTTAAACCCCATGTACTTGCAGTTTTTGTATTTGTGAACTTTTCAACCATGTTCCCAGTGCTATATTTTCATGATATGGAGACATTAACTAATTCCCCATAGTGTTGTTAAATGTATATAGCACATATTTCCCTAGATTCTTCTGACACTGTAGTTCTTAATGTCATAGTAGTCCCCTTAATACACGATGATAGAGTATATTCACTTCAGTCACAAAAACTGATTGGTAAAAATATATATATATAAAATCTAATATAAAAGCAGTGTGGAAAAAGAATCAGAATTAAACTTATCATTACATTCCTGAGACATGAATATGCTTTCCCAAACTAAATAGATTTTAGCAATAATTTAAATAACCAGACACTCTGTATTACAGTGCGAAAAGGAGGTCAGACAGCTCTAGAGGGAAGGTGATGAAAGCAAAGAACAAAGAAAACTATAACTGTAAAAGAAAAGAAATCAGAGCTATCATACTACAGCTAGAGATGAGTGACATAGACACAAACTATACATTCTGAAGAACAATGCTGCATGTATACACCATTGAGCATAGAAAGTTATCACTATCTTTATAATCTCCTGTCACACATGTTGGATTTTTTTCTTGTCACCACATTAGTTTCTTGTAAAAAAGATTTAGAAACATATTCTCTGTCCATTATAAATTTCACAACTTGTGAAAGTTCCTTGGAATTAAGGTTTATCCCATCACAATTTTCTGTCTTTTCTATTTTTGACTGCTATTCAGTGATGAAAAATTCTCCTCCCTTACCTCTCCTCCCCTCAATTTGTTAGCACAGAAATCTATTTGAAGTACACATGAATGAATGGCTAACCACACTCTTCAGGAACTGCACTGAATTCCCCCTTCTCAAACAGATTTGATTATGGTCCTAGATAATAAAAATATCAGAGGTACTGTGGCAACTTTCTTGTGCACTTATGGGATTATCAGCAAGGCCACAGGCCTATGTTTAACTTTGGTATTGTTTTCCTTTATCTCTTCAGTTGTACATATTACAACTTGCCTGTTCTCCTTTGTGTGTCAGGCAACTGGAGGACAGAGTATTATGATAAAAGATTTACAGTCTTAAATGTAGAGACGGTCTACACAGTGGCATTGGTCAGAATAGGAGTGTCTGCATAGGGAGTTATTCCAGAATAGCTATTGCACTTCAGATTCTCACATCTCCTTATTGCAGATTAACTTTCCCATGTCAACAAGCCCTTACTAGTGATGAACAGTTACAAACTTAAGTAATAAAGAAGATATTTAGTTTCAACTAAGTTTTGTGTATTTCATGGTTTATATGTGGCTAATCTTTTTCTGTCTCTATTTTCAAGGCTATAGTTGGAATTATGGATTGACAGGCCTTGTGCTGGTCCTCTGCACAATGGTAAATCTTGCCCGGTATCATCTTGGGTTAACCATTTAAACTTTCTGGGCCCAATCCTTCAAGCCATCACTTAAGATGTATTAAGGAATCTCTAGAGATCTCAGGGGGAAAACAATATGCATTTCCACAGCTCCATTTTGGCCAGCTCCAGCCTAATAGATTCCCAGACCCACAAAGGACCCTCTGAGAGTCCATGACTGGTGGGATGTGGTGGCATGGAGGTGACTGACACCCTTCTTTTACATACCCAGCGGCAAATCCACAAAGGAGCCTGTTTCACTGATCTACTTTAGGGGCAATGATCAGGCTGTTAATTATAAAAAGAAAAGGAGTATTTGTGGCACCTTAGAGACTAACAAATTTATTAGAGCATAAGCTTTCGTGAGCTACAGCTCACTTCACCAGATGCATTTGGTGGAAAATACAGTGGGGAGATTTATATACACAGAGAACATGAAACAATGGGTTTTATCGTACACACTGTAAGGAGAGTGATGACTTAAGATGAGCCATCACCAGCAACAGCAGGGGGCGGGGAAGGAGGAAAACCTTTCATGGTGACAAGCAAGGTAGGCCATTTCCAGCAGTTAACAAGAACATCTGAGGAACAGTGTGGGGGGGTGGGCGGGAGAAATAACATGGGGAAATAGTTTTACTTTGTGTAATGACTCATCCATTCCCAGTCTCTATTCAAGCCTAAGTTAATTGTATCCAGTTTGCAAATTAATTCCAATTCAGCAGTCTCTCGTTGGAGTCTGTTTTTGAAGCTTTTTTGTTGAAGGATAGCCACTCTTAGGTCTGTGATCGAGTGACCAGAGAGATTGAAGTGTTCTCCAACTGGTTTTTGAATGTTATAATTCTTGATGTCTGATTTGTGTCCATTCATTCTTTTACGTAGAGACTGTCCAGTTTGGCCAATGTACATGGCAGAGGGGCATTGCTGGCACATGATGGCATATATCACATTGGTAGATGCGCAGGTGAACGAGCCTGTGATGGTATGGCTGATGTGATTAGGCCCTATGATGGTGCTGAATTGGAATTAATTTGCAAACTGGATACAATTAATTTAGGCTTGAATAGCCCCCCCACCCCCCCCCCCGCTGCTGGTGATGGCTTATCTTAAGTGATCACTCTCCTTACAGTGTGTATGATAAACCCATTGTTTCATGTTCTCTGTGTGTGTATATAAATCTCCCCTCTGTTTTTCCACCAAATGCATCCGATGAAGTGAGCTGTAGCTCACGAAAGCTTATGCTCTAATAAATTTGTTAGTCTCTAAGGTGCCACAAGTACTCCTTTTCTTTTTGCGAATACAGACTAACACGGCTGCTACTCTGAAAGCTGTTAATTATGTAATGCTGTTTTTTATTGGATTCTTTTTTCATTTACCCTCTAAAGTGCACTGAGGAGTTTGAGTGGGGCAGGGGAGAGTGTGCTACTGTATAGCATAGAAAGAAAAAAGCAGCAATTAAGCTCCATTGGCACATTAGAAAGCTTCCACAGGGAAAGTGACACATGTATCTGGGATTTCTGTTCAATTATAGAAGCTACTTAGTAAGCTCTTTGACTTAATGATCCTCCACTTGGCCTTTAATTTTGTGTCCATACTTTTGCGCTTGCAAGTAGTTCCCTTCTAGAGGCATTGCCCATGATTATTTGTGTTGCAGTAACCAAAGTCACTCTAGGATTCTTTGGGTGAATTGTGAGAGAACGTGTCTGTCCTGGGCACATGGGAGGAATTCTAAGACAGCATTTGAGAACTATTAGCACTGAAATGATTTAGCCTGTGTCTATACTGCAAAGTGGGTGGGCTACCAGATCAAGTTAAAGTGGCACCCAAGCAATAGCCTGCTATGCCCCGTCATGCCAGCTGGGCTGAGCTTAAAGCACCATCAAACCTTGAGGAGAGAGAGTTGTGTGTGTAGACAGGAGGAGGATTTGGGGCAACACCCAGGTAAGAGACCAAATTAACTCTGTAGTGAAGACATACCCTATCTGACCTGAGACACGTAATCTGTGGCAGGTCGTCAGGACAGAAGAGCCACATCTATGCAGTGAAGAGAGGGCCTGGACTGCAGGAGAAGTAATCAGGCATTCAGGAGAGAGATAAGACAGCAAGAGGCAAACACAAAGCAGTATTCAGTTATTACTCAAACTCATGGATAACAGTAATGGACACAACTCTGCACCTTATGAACAGAAATTCTGCTGTAAGAGACCATCTAATCCATCATACCCAGAAATAGGGGCTTTTGTAAGTCTTAAGCCCTCCCACTAAATAAAATAGCCACTTATTGGTCATTCCACACCTACACAAACACAGTCAAATAAAAAAAGAAGAGACAGAGTAAAATAGGCTGAAGGGAGGCAGAGAATTTAGAATCTGGGTGTCTACCCTCTTATGACACAAGGTGACTCAATACTAGAGATTTATCTCTGATAGATCTCAAGCCAGGAGATCTAATTTGTGACATTGACTGCAATCAGGGAAGTGGCTACTGTATATAATTGCCACTCTTCTGAATGGTACATTTTATACTGTACTTTGCTGCTGTGAGCCAGATTATAAAAGGCTAGGTACTGATCCTCAAAAGGATGGTACTTTTAAAGACCTTCTCCTGTGAGGTGAGCTTTTACTTCTCCCCACTCATGCTCCATTTCAGTCCCATTTGTAAGTTCTAGCCAAACATTCTGCTGTTCTATTCCAGTGCAATAAAACAGGTTACTGAAGTGACATTCACAAAATGCAAGCAGGGCCTGATCCAAAGCCCACTGAAGTCAACAGAAAAAGACTTTGGCTTTGAATCAGGCCTTCGTATTGGGACTGAGAGTCAGAGGGAATTTATCGGGTTAGGAAAAGGGGGGGTGCATGAAGGACCCTTTAGTTAGCATTTCAGCTATTGAGTTTCCCAGATATTAACCAGTGTTAACAGGAAGAGCAAGCAGAAGGGACATGGATTTTGCTCTCTTCCTCTCTCTGCTCATTTGCCTGTTTTACTCAGTGTTTGACAGGTCTGTAGCTATATATGAAACACAGTAGACGAATTCACTCAATACTGGAGTTCAGGTATTTTACATTAACAATAGAGTGAAAGTTATAATGGCTTGTCAATCAGTCTCAAACTCTAGCAAAAGAGAAAATAGGATGCGGCAAGATGCTTTCAGAAAAGTTTCACACTAAAAATAGCTCTGCAGTATTTTTTTAAAAACCATTGCTTGACTTTCTCAGATTCAAGAAAGATGTTTAATAGAGTAAGGCCTAAAGAGACCTCTGATCATCTGCTCATGACCTTTACATAACACAGCCATAGAATTTCACCCAGTAATTTCTCTGTTTAGCTCATAATTTATAGTTTAGCTAGAACATATCTTTCACTTGATCAGAAATTAATAATATCCCTAACATTATTTTAATAGTTTTAGTTCTCATGTGTCAGCACACAAATAGGCAATTCATTGGCATCAACAGAGCATAGATCCAGGTAGAGTTTGTCTCAATATGTTTTCTACTGACAGATCATTCGAATATATTCCACACTAACACAGTGTGACTCTTTGTCTGGTTCAGTTTCTGGGCCACATAGCTATTATGAGTCTATTACATCCTTTGAGTATGCAGAGCTGCCTTTTTCAGCTCAAGTAGTAGAGGCTTATGTTTAAAGATCCATAGAAGCTGCTGAGTTCAAACCCTGGACACCCCCAAAATGCAACCATTCTGCTAAATATCACTACCAGTAGGAAGGGCCAGATTCAGATATCTAGGGGTTCTGTAAAAATAATTGGCTGGAGCCTCCACCTAAAACCTCATCTTTTCCCAGGTTTTAGGAACATAAAATGTAACCCCCTGGATCATAAAAAGAAAAGGAGTACTTGTGGCACCTTAGAGACTAACAAATATATGAGAGCATAAGCTTTCGTGAGCTACAGCTCAATACAGGCTAACACGGCTGCTACTCTGACCCCTGGATCATGTTTCCAGACATTTCTTCCCCACTCTCACATACTTAGGATTTCTTCAGAAGTTGAAGCCATAAATATTTTTTATTTAGGGAAAACATCTATTGACATAGCAAATTAAATTAGCAAAACTCGAACAGCCTGACAGGGTTATAGCTTCCCCCCACTGTCTCAGCTATTAAGCTATGTGGCTTAATGAGGCCCAGAATTTCATTCACAAAAATTTCCAACCCACTTAAACCTCACTCATGCATCCAAGTAGATTGGGGCATTTGGATGCCAATAGGTGGCTCTCCTCAGCCTGTCCACTCTCATCCATGAAAGTTCGCATCACATGGTCCTGCTCTAATATGCAGCTGTACTGGTTCTAGTTGCATTTAGTCAGCTCTGTTAGATTAGCTACTGCCAGGCCTTGGTTCAGGGATGTCAGCTCCACCAGCTCTGCTACTGCCAGGTTATATTCTTCAAAATAATGCTATGATTAGCAGTGACACCTAGCAGATGAGTTATATTTGGGTGGGGTTCATCTAGGACACTTGACATATGGGTCTAAAAGTGTAAGGCACTATAGTCCAAGCTAAAAGACCTAGCTATGTTAGCTCAAAGGGGGTAATAGACTCATACAGCACAATCCAGCCTCTTGAAGGGCATAGAGAGAGTTACATGAATGTCTACATACCCTTGAACAACCCATCATGAGCAACAATACAAATATTTCCCATCGAATCTTGGAAACTTATCCTAAACCATATTCAGAACAACCAAAGAGAATAGCTACCAATGTGCCTTTGGCCCTCAGTGTTCTTGACAGAAAGAGTAGGGTGCACATAGTGGATCTTTGAATGCCTGCTATTTAAAGACCTTTACTGTGCTACTCTAGTTCTGCTCTGATTCTTCCAAGCCTTTCTATGTGTTTTGCCATTAAGATCTCATTCCCTTCTGTAGATAATAACACTATTCCAACAAATTTATTAGAGCATAAGCTTTCGTGAGCTACAGCTCACTAAATGCATCCGATGAAGTGAGCTGTAGCTCACGAAAGCTTATGCTCTAATAAATTTGTTAGTCTCTAAGGTGCCACCGGTACTCCTTTTCTTTTTGCGAATACAGACTAACACGGCTGCTACTCTGAACACTATTCCAAATTACCTTAACACCTCTGATCTTGCACCACAAATCTAAATCCTCCTTAGTAGCGGGCTTACTGCCAAATACCAGTAATCTATGGCGACCCCATTCCACATATTAACAGTGGGGAAGGGGCAGACTGGGGATTCCATTTGAAAATGGACTGCAGGACAGGGCATGTGCTGCTGTGCAGAAACCCAAGAGGCTAAGATCCGAGTTCAGAGCTGGGGGACAGACCCAGGAAGCAGCCTGGATGTATGGCCACTATGAGCTTGCATTGCATGCGAGAATCAGCCAGGGCCCAAAAAAGGATGGCAGCACCTTGATCTGTCCCTAAGAGATTGATGTTGGATGGGTGCTTGGACTGGTAATAGTATTTGTGTAATTTCTGAGTAAATTCCTTTCTCCCCAAATAATGACAGGTTTCAGAGTAGCAGCCGTGTTAGTCTGTATTCGCAAAAAGAAAAGGAGTACTTGTGGCACCTTAGAGACTAACAAATTTATTAGAGCATAAGCTTTCGTGAGCTACAGCTCACTTCATCGGATGCATTTGGTGGAAAAAACAGAGGAGAGATTTATATACACACACACACAGAGAACATGAAACAATGGGTTTATCATACACACTGTAAGGAGAGTGATCACTTAAGATAAGCCATCACCAGCAGCAGGGGGGGGGAAAGGAGGAAAACCTTTCATGGTGACAAGCAAGGTAGGCTAATTCCAGCAGTTAACAAGAATATCAGAGGAACAGTGGCGGGTGGGGTGGGAGGGAGAAATACCAGGGGGAAATAGTTTTACTTTGTGTAATGACTCATCCATTCCCAGTCTCTATTCAAGCCTAAGTTAATTGTATCCAGTTTGCAAATTAATTCCAATTCAGCAGTCTCTCCTTGGAGTCTGTTTTTGAAGCTTTTTTGTTGAAGGATAGCCACTCTTAGGTCTGTGATCGAGTGACCAGAGAGATTGAAGTGTTCTCCAACTGGTTTTTGAATGTTATAATTCTTGATGTCTGATTTGTGTCCATTCATTCTTTTACGTAGAGACTGTCCAGTTTGGCCAATGTACATGGCAGAGGGGCATTGCTGGCGCATGATGGCATATATCACATTGGTAGATGCGCAGGTGAAGGAGCCTCTGATAGTGTGGCTGATGTGATTAGGCCCTATGATGGTATCCCCTGAATAGATATGTGGACAGAGTTGGCAACGGGCTTTGTTGAAAGGATAGGTTCCTGGGTTAGTGGTTCTGTTGTGTGGTGTGTGGTTGCTGGTGAGTATTTGCTTCAGATTGGGGGGCTGTCTGTAAGCAAGGACTGGTCTGTCTCCCAAGCTCTGTGAGAGTGATGGGTCGTCCTTCAGGATAGGTTGTAGATCCTTGATGATGCGTTGGAGAGGTTTTAGTTGGGGGCTGAAGGTGATGGCTAGTGGCGTTCTGTTGTTTTCTTTGTTGGGCCTGTCCTGTAGTAGGTGATTTCTGGGTACTCTTCTGGGTCCTGACCCATAACTATTTCACATTTGGTGACAATGTATACCTTCAAATCAGCGGCACTGCGATGGGTACCCGCATGGCCCCACAGTATGCCAACATTTTTATGGCTGACTTAGAACAACGCTTCCTCAGCTCTCGTCCCCTAATGCCCCTACTCTACTTGCGCTACATTGATGACATCTTCATCATCTGGACCCATGGAAAAGAAGCTCTTGAGGAATTCCACCATGATTTCAACAATTTCCACCATCAACCTCAGCCTGGACCAGTCCTCACAAGAGATCCACTTCCTGGACACTACGGTGCTAATAAGCGATGGTCACATAAACACCACCCTATATCGGAAACCTACTGACCGCTATTCCTACCTACATGCCTCTAGCTTTCATCCAGATCATACCACTCGATCCATTGTCTACAGCCAAGCGCTACGATATAACCGCATTTGCTCCAACCCCTCAGACAGAGACAAACACCTACAAGATCTCTATCATGCATTCCTACAACTACAATACCCACCTGCTGAAGTGAAGAAACAGATTGACAGAGCCAGAAGAGTACCCAGAAGTCACCTACTACAGGACAGGCCCAACAAAGAAAACAACAGAACGCCACTAGACATCACCTTCAGCCCCCAACTAAAACCTCTCCAACGCATCATCAAGGATCTACAACCTATCCTGAAGGACGACCCATCACTCTCACAGATCTTGGGAGACAGACCAGTCCTTGCTTACAGACAGCCCCCCAATCTGAAGCAAATACTCACCAGCAACCACACACCACACAACAGAACCACTAACCCAGGAACCTATCCTTGCAACAAAGCCCGTTGCCAACTATGTCCACATATCTATTCAGGGGATACCATCATAGGGCCTTATCCAATCAGCCACACTATCAGAGGCTCCTTCACCTGCGCATCTACCAATGTGATATATGCCATCATGTGCCAGCAATGCCCCTCTGCCATGTACATTGGCCAAACTGGACAGTCTCTACGTAAAAGAATGAATGGACACAAATCAGACATCAAGAATTATAACATTCAAAAACCAGTTGGAGAACACTTCAATCTCTCTGGTCACTCGATTACAGACCTAAGAGTGGCTATCCTTCAACAAAAAAGCTTCAAAAACAGACTCCAAGGAGAGACTGCTGAATTGGAATTAATTTGCAAACTGGATACAATTAACTTAGGCTTGAATAGAGACTGGGAATGGATGAGTCATTACACAAAGTAAAACTATTTCTCCATGGTATTTCTCCCTCCCACCCCACCCCCCACTGTTCCTCTGATATTCTTGTTAACTGCTGGAATTAGCCTACCTTTCTTGTCACCATGAAAGGTTTTCCTCCTTTCCCCCCCCTGCTGCTGGTGATGGCTTATCTTAAGTGATCACTCTCCTTACAGTAAAAAGAAAAGGAGTACTTGTGGCACCTTAGAGACTAACAAATTTATTAGAGCATAAGCTTTCATGAGCTACAGCTCACTTCATCGGATGCACGAAAGCTTATGCTCTAATAAATTTGTTAGTCTCTAAGGTGCCACAAGTACTCCTTTTCTTTTTGCGAATACAGACTAACATGGCTGCTACTCTGAAACCTCTCCTTACAGTGTGTATGATAAACCCATTGTTTCATGTTCTCTGTGTGTGTGTGTATATAAATCTCTCCTCTGTTTTTTCCACCAAATGCATCCGATGAAGTGAGCTGTAGCTCACGAAAGCTTATGCTCTAATAGATTTTTTAGTCTCTATGGTGCCACAAGTACTCCTTTTCTTTTTTCTCCCCAAAGGCAGGGGTTGGAGTTTAAAACTAAACGACCAGGAAAGTGAGCTCACAATATACATCCCAATCTGCATGAAGAGATGTTTAGCACCCCTCAGTTCCCATTGGCCACAATTTTCAAATGTAGGTGCCTAAAGTTAGACTTCTAAATCCCTGAATAAGAGGTCTGAGTGTCAGTAATGCTGGGCATCCACAGCTCCCACTGAGGCATTGGTAATCAAGCTATTTATTTAGGAGTCTGAATATGAATTTGAGCCTAACTAAGCTCACCACACTCCTGTCGAAAGGGGTATTAGTCCCATCTTACAGACAGGAAAACAGACTACAGAGCTACTAAGTGGCTTACCCTAGGGTACAAAACAAGTCTGCCATAGAATCAGAAACACAATCCAGGTCTTTTAAGTTTCTGATTTGTGCCTTTGCCTTTCTTTCAATTTCTACTCATCTAATTCTTCCTCCCAGATCCTCATTTTCAATCAGTGCATCATACACTTGATGCCAGCCTCAGCCTCCCTTATTCACATGAGGGGGCTAAAAGTTCGTTTTCATCTCTTTGAAGGGTTCACAAAATCTTCAATGATGGAAGTTTGTATGAATAGTTGAATTGCTTGGTTATGCTGCCTCCTGGTGGCAGCATGAAATATAGCCATGTATAACTTCATTATTACTTACACCTGGTTGCTTTATCCAATACAGCTGCTTCTTGTTGTAAGCTCCATCTTGCTTAGACTAAACTGTATGCTTTTGTAACATGGTGCTAAAATTGAAAAGCTATGGCAGAATGCTAAAATCAACCCAACAGGATTTAGTACTGGCGGACTACAAGGAAGAAAAATAATTGATTTTTCCAGACTTAAAAAATAAACTAAATGTAAGAGGACTCTAAGAGAAGGAAATAGATACCCTACTGTATGAACACAGATGGGAAACAAGACCCATTGTTATTTTTGATTTGTCATGGTTGAAAAAAATGCAGAAGTACAATATTACAAAGAAACAAGTATAATATTCCTGAATTAGTCGGATATACATATGATGGATCTACCACTAGCTAAACTGAATGTAAGGTTTATCCTGAAAAGTTTTCTTAATAAAGGATCACAATTGCTACCTGGAAAAGGTTACTAAAAATACCAAAATGAGAACACATTCTATACTAAGGGCTTGTCTACATTACCTGCTGGATTTGAGGGCAGCAATTGATCCAGCAGGGGTCGCTTTATCACGTCTAATCTAGATGCGATAAACCAACCTCCAAGTGCTCTCCCATCAACTCCACCGGAGTGAGAGGCACAGGCAGAGTCGACGGGGGAGCATCAGCCATTGACTTACTGCAGAGAAGACACCGCAGTATGTAGATCTAAGTACGTCGACTTCAGATACATTATTCACATAGCTGAAGTTGCATAACTTAGATTGACACACCCACCCCCAATGTAGACCAGGCCTAAGATAAAGTGGAGCAGCAGTTTGATGTGTTCACACACTACTACAATGATATTTGTACGCCTTGTGATATGCCTTGTGAGGTATCATTTGAAAACTGAGAGCACACCAGACAATAATATCATTGTGAAATGTATGTAACAATGCTGCATGTGGACTTAAAGCATAATATCAGAGTGTATCCATGAAGTCTGTGACTAAAAGGTGTTTAAACCAGGCATGTCAGGGGGTGTTGATAAACACGTTCTCATGACAAAGGAAAGAGGGGAACACCTCAAACCATGTTTAGCTAAATTCAATGGGCTATTCATTTTTTTCAGAGGTTGCAGGAAGAGAACATGTATATTATAAAACTGCAGCAGGAAGCATCACACTGAAGCACACCAAGGGACACCTTAATGAAGATGGAGTCACCCTCCCTCCCCCAAGAGGAGACAGAACTCCAAGGGATAAGTTTGGTCCTTGACCCTTGAAAAGAAGGAAAATTTTCAGAAAAGGACACACAGAAAGACTTTGGATTATTCTTCACCTGAGGAGACAAGGAAAACCTTGGACTCTGTGGGGATCCTGGCTAAGAGTTAGCCAACTATTGCTGGAAAACAAAGATTGATAAAACAACTTTCAACAAAGACTAAGTTGTTAAATTAGGTCTTAGCCATTAGAAAGCATATTTTTACTTTTGTTTGTTTGTAACAATTTCTATCATTATTCCTTCTACTCAGTATCACTCAACCTATTTCCTTTAGTTAATAAACTTGTTTTACTTTACTATAAACCAACTCAGTGCTGTGTTTGAAGAGTGTGTGTGTTTATTCCAGTTAAGTTTATAAGCTGTGATGTACTATCTCTATAAGAGAGCAGCAGACATAATACCTTCTGTGAATGTACAATGATAGCGGCTGTGAATTATAGAGAAACATATGAGGAGCTCGGGAGCTGGAATTCACTGACTATGACCTGCCTCGCAAATTTTGAGCTGGGAGTGCCTCAACTAATTAGACTGTAATGAACACAGACTCATGTTGCAGGGAGCTGACACAGTCTAATCTCTAGCAAAGGTCACTGTTGAAGCAGAGGAGTAACAGTGACTCTTAGCTCTGGGTGTCCCCAGCAGTCTGACAACATCCTATGCTAAGATAAAACTTAGCAGCAATTTGATATCCTGTTCACTTTATTGTGAGATTATTACTGTACCTGCAGGGGGATTGACTCACTAATAGAGAAGTTTTATTAATCATAAGCATCAGCAGGCATTTTCCATCTCTAACTTCTATGATCCTTTTATATCTTCTCTCTTTTACTCATTCTCCACCTTATCGTAAGGCAAAAGCAATGCACTTATTAAAAAATAACTGCCTACGGTACTTTTTATTTTCCTATATATAGTATTTTCCTACTATAGAAGATTTATTCAGCTCTAGATTATTTTGACATATGCAATAAAGCCTCCATTAGTAAATACAATTAAAACTGTACAGTACCCTATTAAAGCATACTAACATAGTAAGGCTGATTAGTATCTAATTATGCTCAACTGCTCTTAATTTCAGCATATCCCTTTGGGAAACAACATGTCATAGGACAGCAACAACAATCATCTCAATCAAAGCAAGGTTTATGAAAAAATAGTGTATTTGTGATGGTAGCTTGGAAAAATATTGATAATAAAAAGATACATATTCAATAAGCATATTGGTCCATTCAACAGTAGACTAATATAGAATATATTCAGGCTCATTAGTTCAACATGTACTGCAGTCTGTACATATAAGAGAACTGCAGCAGTATCACTCTTTTTATGATGTATCTGTGTATATGTTTTGCCTGCAGAAGACAGTTCTCAAGTGCTATTTATTCTTGTGTAACTATGACATTGCAAATATGATATACAAGTTAATCTTTTAATGTAAGAAGGATTCTTACAATAAAACTGCTAACATCACTTGGTAACTAAACTAACAAGCCTCTATTCTGACTGTGTTATTGTTCTACTTTGAAAATTCCAGCCATAATTTTAAAGTGGTTTGTGCATCAACAGAGGCAGGTAGCCAAGATTCTGTGATTAATGATTTTGCGTGACCAAGAAGATATCCCTTAAAGGGCCTGACTTTTCAGGGAGGAGGGGGCTTAATATTGAAGAACAGGCATGTTAGATGTCTCAAACTTCAGAACTAATGTATGTAGTATAGCCATGTCAGTCCCATGATGTTAGAGAAACAAGGTGGGTGAGGGAACATCTTTTATTGGACCAACTTCTGTTGTTGAGAGACAAGATGTGTGGCTCGAAAGCTTGTCTCTCTCATCAACAGAACTTGGGCCAATAAAAGATATTACCTCACCCACCTTGTCTCTCTACTCCAGAATTGAGGCATTCAGCATTACTAGAAATTTTGGCCTAATAAGGTGTATGTGATGTAAGTGGCATAGGTACCCTTAGTATTTGTGTATTGTGTGCCTGGTCAAGTGGTTAAGCACCCAACTGGGATTTTCAGAATAGGCAGATGTGTTGGGTGCAGGGGGAGAAAGGAAGAGGGCACTTTGCCAGAGTTAGGCACTGAAATTAGATCAATCTAGTTTACATCTATATGGGCAGGCACTGGTTCATGTTTCTGCTCTGCAAGTGATACTGCTTATGAGGAACATTAGAAAGTATCTGCTGAGGGAGGAAAAGGGTTAATGCAAGAAACACAAAGATAAACATCTGAGTCAGTGGGGCAGCTGAATTAGGGATTGTGGTGCCACCACCAGAGGTGGTCACTGAACTACTCATGCATGAATGGTTTTCCAGGTAGACTGCATGCATCTAGAGACTAGGTGAAGAGCCAGCTGATTTGCAGACTCCCTCAGATAAACTTGTCAGGGTCTCCACTGCAGTATGCAGAAGCCAACTACACCACACTGATGTTCTGTACACATCCAGGCCCAGTTTACCAATTCTGTGAGTACCATCTGCTCTTTATCCTTTGCTGAGCTTCTGTCTAGGCAACTAAGTTAGTGCAAGACACCAGCATTTCATTCATTAGAGGCAAAACTACTTGAGCAGGTAGTCCTGTGCCCAGCCTGGCATGTTCTACGGGACCAGAGGCTGAACACAGTTCCAATGTTGTAGCAGAGAGAACTGCTGCAGAATGCTGTGATGAGGTGTTGACAGTGTGTTCCCCCTACACGTATTCCCTCAGGTCCAAAAGGAGCTGGGACTACTTTTCTTTTGGGGGCTGAAGGGTTGTGCGGGCAGAGTCAGAACATAGAGAGCCCCCAAGAAACTGGGTTCCATGTTGCATAGAACTGCACAGCACCCACACAAGCTTCCCAAATCCTGCTCCTCCCCCACCCCACACAGACTTGGAACCACAGCAGTTCTGCTGCAGGAAAGCCCTTCACACCAGAGGAAGGATGATTAGGATTTACCATCTAAATAGGCTCCAGACAATAAACAGTTCAGCCATGTCAATTAGCGTATCTGGGATAATCCGCTATTGCATTCTGTATACAGCATGTGCAAAAATATTCAAGACAGACTGATCTCTAAAATGTGGATTTTTTTAATGCAAAAAAAAAAAAAACAACCCACAACAACCCACACCTTGACAGAGAAGAGGTGTGGGAGACATTTGTTCTGGGAGCTACTTGTGCCTGCCAGAATTTTCACAGAAAAATTAATTCCTGTTCATGTTGGATAGAATGTTGCCAGCCTTAACATTTTCACAAACTCTTCAAAAACTGACAACGGAAACTTTGAAAATGCCACTTACCTCTCAAAAAAAAACCCAGCCCCTAGTGTGGTAGAGGCACACGCTCATGGCATGGTGATTCACTGCAGCAGCTCTCCTCCTTTCTTTCAGGTGGACCCTAGCTGCTTTAATGCCCAATAACATGTGTTTGGTAATAAACAAAACTAGCAATCTATGTCAGGTCTATCCTCCCACACTTAGACTCTGCCCCTGTCTTCAGTCTTTCCAGCATGGCTGGGTAGGGTTGATTGAGCCTACAGCAGCTTTACCCTTCTTAGCTGGTGTGGCCCATAATACTGACATTAATAAGGAATTTCAGAAGGAGATTAAAAGATTTGTATATAAATTCAAAAAGCATTAAAAGATAGAACCATCATATGTAGGAAGATGGAATGTTGCGGTAATGGGCTAGGCCAAGCTCGATGTGACAGAATTAATGGGGCAGAAATACTGACCAATTTAGATGGGAGAAAATAAATAGAGAGTAGTTGTATATAATGACAGAGAGCCAAGTCCTGCTCACCTCACTCAAATAAAACTCATATAGATTGAATGGAAACTGTGAATAAATGAAGTAAGCAGGATTTGATCCACAATGTTGGCCTGATCTGCCTCCCGTTGAATTCAGCAGGGTTTCATTAGAAGTGGAATTGGAGCCTTCCATGAGTAATTGAAATGAGCTTCTGAACAGAAGTTCAAGTGAGGGAGAACAAAAGCAGGGTCTGAAATTCAGTATTATAAAGGGAACAGAATATTAGACAAGCAATAAAATGTTAAGAAATAAAATACATGTAAGAGGGTTGTGAAAAAGAAAAATCCCCTCAAGGCAATGATAGATTTCAAGTAGCTACCCATGCAGTGAAGTGAGAAACATTAAGTGGAAGGAATAAATCAGGCAGTAATATACCTTACACAGAATGTGAAAGGAAAATTAGAAAAGGAGCAAGGCTTGGTTTAATTTTGAGTAACACAGAAGATATGCTTGGAGAGTACACTGGAGGTGGAGGAGTAGTTAAGCAACAGAAACCATAAACAAGTAATGTTTGTAATTAGGACTAAAATGACATTAAATAGGTGGAAATAAAGGGACTAAACTGAGCAGAGCAAATTTTGTAGGAATAGAGAAAATGTGGGGTGGAATTGGATAGGATAAAGCAATGAAGTGAAAGGATACAGAAGGGAAATGAGAAGTACTCAAGGATAATTAATATATGCCCAAGAGTTATGTGGCTCATCTAGCAATGAACAAACTACAAACAAAAATAGACTAGCTGATGAACAAGGAAGCACAAAAGTAATCAAGAGTAAGGAAATGGCATTAGGGAGGTCTGGAAAGATTATAGAGTTAAACTGAGAGCGCGCACGCACGCGCACGCGCGCGCACACACACACACACACACACACACACACACACTCACACGGAGTCAGATGATGAGAATAAAAGGAAGATCACACAAGAGGTTAACACAAAGCCTTTTAAAGTTAATAACAGGCTGACAATGTTTGCCCCACCCTTTTTCCAGGTGTTGAGCCTGATGAGAAAGGATAGTGGGTTTTACTGACTCTGCAACAGGGGACTCATTACCCCACACAGATAGAAAGAGAAGGATGTTTCTAGGGTGTGAGCTAAGTAGTTCTGAGGTAGGAACTGTTAAAATGTAATGGCACACAAAAAAAATATTTTCCTACTTTTTCATTTGTTTACTTTGTGCATTGGATAGCACTTGAGTAGTCCCTTCACTGATTTTTTAACAGTAAACACTCTTCCTCAGACTCTGCAAAAAAGGTATTTATCAACAATAGCAGCAGAAAAGATGAAACTGAAGAGACAGCAGGCAAAATGCATAATATAGGGAAGTTTGAATGATATATGTTGAGAAAGTTAGGCATAGAGTAAATACAAGTTATCCTCCAAGTTGAGCACCATGAAGTTACTGAGTGACGTATCATGACATCATTTTGATGTAAGATGGTCAGATCCCATTAAGTCACCACCCATAAAGCTGAAAAGTTGTCACTTGTGAAAAGTTGGAAGTAAGAAAGCTAATGCCACTGAAAAAATGTCGATAAACTCAAGAAAGGCCTGAACTGGCTGGTTTCGGGAATGGGGAGAAAAGTCAGCCCTGTAAGGTTGGAGGGTCCCAGAACCTGGGCTCTAGACCAAACCTGAATGTGTACACTGCAATTAAACAGCCCATTACCCCAAGCCCTAGTCAGCTGGCATAGGCCAGCCGCGGCTGTCTAATTGCAGTGTAAAGATACTTTATGTGGCTGCTTCTTACATTAATTTTGCTCTAGTTTTCAAATATAGAAGACTGTCCTGGTCGTTGAAGAAGAAGGGAAAGACTCATTCCCTACTGAAGAGGATGTTAATTCCTCTTTCTTCCCTAGCCCATCCAATAATGGGTTTTTCTTATTGATGACATGAGATTTTCAGCTTACATCTTCAAGAATTGTAACATTTCAGACTTTTGAACATATGGCTGTTTACTCTAAGGGCCACTGACTTAACAGGATCTGATTATGCACAGAGCCCCATGGCATAGGATGATATATCATGCAGTAATTTGCAAGATAACTCACTAATGTAAAAACACTGAGGTAAAAAGCAAAAAGATAGTCAGTGATCTAGGGCAAAACCCCTAAAACCACTGGCACAGAGCTTAATAGAATTGAAAATATGTAGTACGTTAGCCAAGGAATCAAATATAAACTGGAGAAAACAGCTCTAGTGTAAATAAGGTCACATTTTGACTAATGGGCACATTTCTGGTCAACTTATTTATAGAGGTGGACAAACCCCATTGGCTGACATCGAACACTAGGTGTTTCTGGATGTCCACTTGTTTCTTCCGTTATTAATTCTGTGCCTGAGGGCAAATGCCAGTAGTGCTCATTTTAGTTTTTGCCTCACGCTGCCACTTCAGCTGTCAGAGAGACAGCAAGACTCAAAAATGAAAGAAGCCACCTTGAAGAAATGTGGTGCCACTATATCATTTTTAAACTGACAGCTCAGAGAAAGAAAAAAGGACTTGCATTTTCACCTCCCACTGCTGCTTTGACAAAAGATATTCACCCATGTTTGAATGTTGGTGGGAGGCAAAAATATAAAACTGTGGCAGTGTTTGTAAGTCAGCTTTTCCTGCCCTAAGGAAGTATAAGCTGATTTGAGTCAACTAGAAATCTAACTTTGCTTACCATGTGGCAAAAAAAGAAAAATGTGTCCACCTGACCTTAATGCAACAGAAGTAGATTATGCTGTAGAATATAAGTGAATGCGGTGATACAGGAATTCTAAGATTTTAGTTCATCAGAAGTAAGAAAGGCTACTAGACCAGGCCTGTGTTCCATAAGAAAATAGTAGTTAAGAAGAAATGTCACTATGTGTCTACAATAAATTGATGAAAGGGGTAGGGGGAAGAGATACTCATTTTGCTAGTGCAAATACAAAAAAAAAATCCCCAAAACATGGCCTCAGAAATTAAGCTAAAAAAGAATAAGCACTAAAAGAGCATGGGCAGCATTTCTTCTACAGAGAGTAGTTAATATAATAGGCTAAAAAAGGCAAAATATTTATGCTAGAAGGATGAAGAGACTAACAGAAAAGTAGGAGTGCATCTATGAAAGATCCTCCTGCCATACCAAACAGACTTGCTCCTATGTAATATTTACAAGAGACAGAAATTATCCATTGCCCTACTCCTTTATCCAGTGCTTCATTTTGAGATTATCCCATATATAAAGCTATGGTGCCCTGACTCCAAATTAATTAGAAGCAACAACATTATTCATGCTGATGAAGTTAATCCAATATTATTTAAAACTTTTTACACTATTGTTAATCTTGTATTCTTGTTTTGGGTATTCGCTTTCAATTGCGCCCATGACCTTGTATGCACCTGACCAGTACGTGCAAAATGTTTGGCTTCCAAGGACAGCATTGTAGAGTGGGAAAAATATTGCCAGATGTACTGTTAATTGAGACTAGACAGCCAACAAAACAGTCCTCTGAGAAACATGCATATTTACAAAAGGAAAAAGGAAGAGGTTGGGGGTTTTCTTGTGAGAGTCCAGAAAGCGGTGGTTTATAATGAAAGTGCCTCTTCAGCTATAATTTTAGTACCAGGCCCCTGCCATAAAGTTTAATTAAGATCAGAGCCTGCCTCTGAGTGTGGAATTTTTTTTCATTTATAGGGTAGCAGGCTATCCCTCTTGAACTGAGCAACTGATTCAGGTTTTATTTTGTTTTCTTATTGCAATTCTGAAAGCCCAGGCCCCTTAAGAATGCTTTATGTCCTTTTTAAAAAAAATTTATTCCTTACCTATGATAGCTTCATATGCAAAGCAAAGTTCATACAAGCTGAATTCTTCCTGCCATTCCCCAAGACACTCAACTGCTGCCATGAGGCCAATCATCCTAAAACAATGCCCCAAGGTCAGTCCTTTGCACTGGTCTGTCTTTCAAGTCTCATTTCTACCCAGTATCCCAAGACAAATGGTGGCTCCACAACTCTATCCTACTGTGCTGGCTTTCTGCCTGGATAGTCTCTTGCTTTTAGTGCTACTGGGCAAGGAACTGATCCAACCTCTATTGAAATTAATAGAAAATTTTCCATGGATAAGGCCTCAAAGGTCTATTTATCACAACTGTTCATTATCACCACATTTAGCCTACAATTAGGTATCTTTGATTCCTTGTTTGATCCCCAATGCATAGAACTAAGTATTCCACAGTTGCAGAATTTGCTATTGAATGTATCCCTTGCTGCAGAATTGTGCTCCAAAACCTCAGCTTTCATTAATATATATATATATATTTCTAGCTCTTTCTGTTGCAAGGAAAAGCCTGGCAACACAAACTAAGCATAAACATATGTATTGGTTTCTTTAGAGGTTTGCTGACAGTGTGAAACAATAGCAATTTCTTTCATACCAACAGGCTATTGACTAAGCCTTACAATGACAATATGGGGCATATGAAAACTAAAACATGTAGGACCATCTTAAATAAACTTTAAGCTTTCATTAAAAAAGGTTATGGCTGCTGAGATAGCCTTGAATCTCAGATAGTAACTCAGTAACTCAGAGGTGTTAGCTGTCCCATTTATCTCAATGGGTACCAAAAATCAGATACTTTAAATGGTTACAGTGTCATTGGGTATCAACTATTTCACTGTTCAAAGCATATGAGAAAGAAGAGGGAGGATTATATTACAAATATCTGCACAGTCTGTGCGTGATAGCTCATTTTAGCAGCACAAGTGAGCAGCTGGAGTACAGGAGTACTGTGTCCAATTCTGCGTGCCATACTTTAGGAAAGATGTGGATAAATCGAACAGAGTCCAGAGGAGAGCAAGAAAAATGACCAAAGGTTCAGAAAACTTGACCTATGAAGAAAGGTTAAAAAGTTGGGCATGTTTAGTCTTGAGAAAAGACTGAGGGGGGACCTGATAACAGTCTTCAGTTATGTAGGGACTGTTTTAAAGAGGACTGTGACCAACTGTTCTCCATGTCCATTCAAGGGAGAACAAGAAGCAATGGGCTTAATCTCCAGCACTGGCGATTTAGGTTTGATATTAGGAAAAAAAAACTACCCTTAGCTAGAGAGTTAAGTACTTGAACAGGTTTCCAAGGGAGGTTGTGCAATCCCCATCATTGGAGGTTTTTAAGAACAGGTTGGACAATCACCCACCATGGTCTCGGCTTACTTGGTCCTAGCTCAGCACAGGGGGCTTGACCATGACCTCTCAAGATCCCTTCCAACCCTACATTTCTCTAGTTTTAAGATTGGGAGATATGCCTGTGAAGAATGTGGGAATTATCTGCATTAATTTTATGATTATGTGATTATATATGGGTTTGATGGATAATGTTTGCTAAATGTTAAAGTGAGATCTAGTTAGTGTTTAGGTTGAAAGAATCAAGTTAATGATTGTAGACAACCTTAACTGGCTGGTGCTCAATTGGACAATACTAGGAATCCACCATATGAAACTTACTCCCAACCCCATTGCAGAATATATAAGCCAATCTGGTCAGATTTGGGTACCTTGTTCCAAACCCCAGGATATCCTAAGGTGGGGATTTTGAAGGGTACCTGGTCAAGTAGAACCTATTTAAACTGGCAAGGAAAAGCTAATTTTAGGTAAGATGATATGCATATAGGCTTGTTAGTTTTAACCCTGTTCTCTCTGCTTCTTAAATTTCTATGAACAAATACGTCACTTATTTTTGAAAAAGCCATCCTCAGTCACTTCAATTCCATACTTGTAACAAGCTCCCAAAGACAATTCTAGAGCAAGGGCCAAACCCACTTGGACCTATTGGAGGTTAATATGGTTGGCAAGCTAAATTGTAGGGGTGTTGTAATCTGGTGATCCAGTCTAAAGTAGGGTGAACCGTAGGGTTCCACCCAGAGAAGTAAATGTTGAGGATTTTCAATTGATTCAAGTGCCCATAGAGACTAACAAATGCAGCTCACCCTTAGGACTGTAATATTGCCACTTTCCCCAACCCCAGTCAAGAAAAAGCCAAACCCAAGAAACCAAAAAAAGCATGAGAGTCCCCCTCACAGGAGAGGCAAGTTCAAGAAGGCCAGTGGGGAATTAGCATCTCCAAGATGAACACAAACACATGGAGCCAGCAGAGCCCATGGGTGTTGTGACACTCTGTTCCCCAAAGCAACACCCTGGCATCCCCATATTCACCACTGTCATATAATTATGATATGTTTCGTACAAAAATATGCCTTGTGGGGTATCGTTCTAAAAGTCTTGATCCGCTAAACATTAATTTCTCATTGGATTGTATGTGATATCATTGTATGTGGAGTTATGAATATTAACTATTTATCTATATTTCAAATGTAGTTACACGTGGGTGATACCCAGTAGGCAAGATGTTTCCAGTCTAGACAGCTGATTGTGAAGGGTTTATTAAAAGTAATTGGAAATTAAGGGAAACAATAGATCTTAGAAGAATCTTATCCCCCACTTCCTGGGGAACACTTCGGACAGCCTCTGGATAATGGCTGCTGTGACTCAGCAAGGCATGCAACGGCATGTGACCAGACCACATGACACTGAACTCCATGTTGGTACCTTTATTTTTCCACAAACTGGCTGGGGATTTAGCTTGAAACATAATCTCGCCATACGATGGGAACTCTTTATAAGTGACATCATGATTTGTCTTCACTCCCACACAATTCAACACTTAAAATAACCTCTGAAGACAAAGGACTTGGAATAGGGAAGGGGGACCCAAGCTACAAAGCAGATGCAGGTTGTGCTTCAAGAATCTGTAAACCTGCTTGTATCATCAGGGTGAGATATTGCTAATTCAGATCCTATCTATATTAGTTTGCAGTTTTGTTTATTTACTAGGTAATCTGCTTTGGTCTGTTTGCTATCACCTATAATCACTTAAAATCTATCATTCTGTAGTTAATAAACTTGTTTTATGTTTTATCTTAACCAGTGTGCTTTAAGTGAAGTGGTTGGGAAAATTTCAGCTCAGCTAGCAAAGTCTTAGTGCATATCTTTCCCATATTGAGGGGGAAACAAACTATATTAATGAGCTTGCATTGTACAGATCCCTGTGCAGTGCAAGATGGTTTAATTCTGGGTTTATATTCCAGAAGGGGTGCAGGCTGGGGAGCTGGGAAATTGGCTGGTGCTCCATTATTGATCTATGAGTGGTTTAGGTAAAGCATTCATGTTCCTCAGTAGGGTGTGTGGCACCACCTTCTGGCATGTTGGGTGATAACAGTCTCTGGAGAGTGGCTGTGTATCATCAGCAGAGCAGCATGAGAAAGGCCAAGCCAGCTGAATTGTTAGGTGGCACAGTGGTTCCAATGGCTCCCAGATTGCAGCCTTTGGGTACAATCAGTCACAGGTGTATTTGCGGGAAGCTGAGCTCAAGGAGTCCAGAAAATATGCATGATCATATTTTGAACATTTGCACAATCTACTGTTAGTATTGTCTTCTGTGAGCAAAGCTTTTTTTATGACTGGTGCTTGCAAGAATACCACCACTTTCCTCCGCTCTTCTTTCCCCTCTCCTCCCCCTCAATCTGGCCTCTGGATGCCAGTACTCCAGAGAAGTAGAGAGATCTATAGAAAGCTGGATCAGATACGGAAGGACTTTGTGGAGTCACAGAATGGGGAGTAATCAGGTTTGGAGAAACAATTGTTTCAGAAGTGGATTTCAGATATGGCTAGTGAAGAACTTAGGTATCTTCAGACGCAATTGGGTGGGGGGAAATGGAAATAGGTTGGTCTTAAGTAATAGCCTTAGGAAAGATTCTTACTGTTGTGGACTATTGAAAGCTAGGTGGGAAAGTTAACTTTTTAATCCTCAACTTTCTAATCCAAACTCTTGTAAATTGCTGGTTGGGTTCAGTCTGGCTTGTCCCACCCACCCCACCGTCTTACTCATTTACCATGAATTTTGTATTTGTAGTGTTGTTCCATTGACAGTCAATGAGATTTTAGCTCATAAGGGCTCATAAGGGCTAGATCTACAAAGTACCTAAGTCCAGCATTTAGGCACCACTGGCATTCACAAAACTTCTGGTGAGCTGCCACGAAGCCCTGCAGGCGCCTAAATTTCCACCAGAGTCCAGATAGCGGGCTGCTCAGTGCTCTAATTCAAGCCTAAACCCCCGAGGGATTACAAACTAGGCATTTGCTTATCTTGCCTGTGGAACTCTCAGCATTTTTCACTGGTGAGCTTAGGTGGTTTACTCCTCAGCTTGCTGGCTTCTGTAAATCCCTTCTTAGGTATCTTATTCTCCCCATTCATTGTTTGGGAGCCTGGGTGCCTAAATCAGAGATGAGGATACCATTGGGCATCAGGGTGCCTAGGGGTTAGGCATTGCAATGTCTAATTACTTTTGTGACTCTAGGGCTAAATCACTTTGGAAATTAGGATTTAGCCATCTAACTCACTTAGGACCAGATTTTTAAAGGTATTTCTAAACCTAAATATGCAGATGGATGCTTTTGAAAACTCCAGGAAGTACCTATCTGCATATTTAGGTGCTGAAATGCCTTTAAAAATCCAACCCCAACATCTTACCATGCTGAGTGGGCAATACCTAAATTCGTTTGAAGATCTGGGCCCAAGTCAGTAGTCACTCTGTGCTCTGCTGCTGGTAATAGCAAAAAAGAGGAAGAAAACATTGACACAATATTGTTTGCTGACCTTGCATAGACCTGATAAGAACTTTAACTCAAGTGATGCAAATATTCCGTAGTATTACTGATGCCTTGCAGCAATTTACTGACCGACTAGAAGCTGGCTCATGATCTATATGCTATATACAGCTATACACTGCTTTTCATTATTTACTGTTTTACAGGAACAGAATGAATCTCTGGTAGCAAGCCTCCAGTAAATTCTCTCTCTTTGTTCTCTTCATCCTTGATTGTTGAAATCCTAATTCATTATTTTAAATCTTATTTCTATAGTCCTTTTTTTAAATATAAACACCTTCACTTTCCACTTAATCTGATATTTCAGAGTAGCAGCCGCGTTAGTATGTATCCACAAAAAGAAAAGGAGGACTTGTGGCACCTTACAGACTAACAAATTTATTTGAGCACAAGCTTTCGTGAGCTACAGCTCACTTCATTGGATGCATTCAGTGGAAAATACAGTGGGGAGATTTATATACACAGAGAACATGAAACAATGGGTGTTACCATACACACTGTAATGAGAGTGATCAGGTAAGGTGAGCTGTTACCAGCAGGAGAACGGGGGCGGGGGAGGGAAAACTTTTGTAGTGATAATCATGTTGGGCCATTTCCAGCAGTTGACAAGAACGTCTGAGGAACAGCGGGGGGGAGGGGGATGGGTGGAGGAATAAACATGGGGAAATAGTTTTACTTTGTATAATGACCCATCCACTCCCAGTCTTTATTCAAGCCTAAGTTAATTATATCCAGTTTGCAAATTAATTCCAATTCAGCAGTCTCTCATTGGAGTTTGTTTCTGAAGTTTTTTTTGTTGAAGAATTGCCACTTTTAGGTCTGTAATTGAGTGACCAGAGAGATTGAAGTGTTCTCCGACTGGTTTTTGAATGTTATAATTCTTGATGTCTGATTTGTGTCCATTTATTCTTTTACATAGAGACTGTCCAGTTTGGCCAATGTACATGGCAGAGGGGCATTGCTGGCACATGATGGCATCTATCACATTGGTAGATGTGCAAGTGAACGAGCCTCTGATAGTGTGTCTGATGTGATTAGGCTCTATGATGGTGTCTCCTGAATAGATATGTGGACACAGCTGGCAATGGGCTTTGTTGCAAGAATAGGTTCCTGGGTTAGTGGTTCTGTTGTGTGGTGTGTGGTTGCTGGTGAGTATTTGCTTCAGGTTGGGGGGCTGTCTGTAAGCAAGGACTGGCCTGTCTCCCAAGATCTGTGAGAGTGATGGGTCATCCTTCAGGATAGATTGTAGATCCTAGATGATGCGTTGGAGAGATTTTAGTTGGGGGCTGAAGGTGATGGCTAGTGGCATTAATCTCAGGTGATTTCATCATGATTCCACTTATTAACAACAAATTTGCCAGCTCTGGACCTCATCTTGTAAACCCTCCTACACAGAAGTAATACTCCTAATTTTAAGGGGACTATCCATGCAAGTAAGAATTACTTACTTGAGTGGGGTTTGCGAGATCAGGTTTATGTTTGGCAAATTGGTCAGGCTCTGTTATTAAAAATAAGTGGCATTTCAACTGGCAAATCAGTAGTATAAAATAACCTCAGTAATAGTAAGCCCAATTCATCCATGGTATAACTCCTGTGATTAAACTGCTGAGCAGTAATAAGGCTGCAGAAAGCACTGACACAACGCTTAAAGTTTAATCAACTGCTGATCTTTTCCACTGGCTGAAGAGGGCAATAGCTGGACCCAGAAGAGGGCATTTGTGTAGCAGTTAGGAGTGGGTTACATTGGTGTCCAGGACCCTGGGAGGAGCACTGTGCAGAGGCAATTGGGGAGTGCATACTGGGATGTACCAGATGTTAGAGCCCATATAACCTTAGCAGTTGAGTGCCTACAACACTTGCCTAAGGTTGGTATATCTAGAGCTTTGCAGGGTGACCAAGGTCTTCCCTACACCACAAGGAATCAATGATTACCCTCCATATTTCTCCAAGAGCAGGTCAATTCTTTCACGGCACAGACTGGGTCCATAGAATGCCATCTTGTGAAAGGGAACAGCCAAGCCACAGAAGCCTTTTTGGGGTAAAGATCCAAATGCAGAGGGTTCCTCATGTTTATGGATATTGGAGGGATATTTGGTCTTGCTATGACTGAACTAGGTCACATAAAAGAATCCTCCGCTTCCCTGAACTTTGTCCAAAACTGGAACTGAAGCTGAACTAAACCTTTGAGTGATTGTTAAACATTTTCCCATTATTCTTCCTTTTAATGTATTGCTCTTTCTCTGGGTTTCAGCCGGACCTCAAAGTGGAAGCTGCAAAATATGGTGGGGGAAATAAATAAAAATACAACATGTCACAGGGTTTTCAGGGGTTGTTTGAGAATGTGGAATAAATTCCTTCAGGAAATAAGTATCACAAACCTCACCTCTTTCCACTCCAAGTACAAGGCATATTTCTTTGACCTAGGTCTCTAACATGAACACAGAGCAACAGGTATATTTAACTAACAAACAACCCCCCAAAAAACAATAAAAAACAAGATAAGGTACTCCACTCCACACACTTCTGCCTCCGGGGAGAGGATGAGAAAACAAACATGTAACAGAGGTCAGTCACATTGCTGAATGCAGCAGTGGAAGGTGCTCATGTTACACTAATAAAATAATATCAATAGGATCCTATAAGAGAGATAAGGCAAAATGTTGTGTTTATTGTAAATACAACAGTTAGCATTTGCTTTTCAATCTCACACACACACCATGCACACAGACCTGCCAGTTGATGTTTATAGTTACTAGTCCAGAGTCTGGATCAATCTAGTGGCCAGCCAGATTGGTCACAGAGGGGAGCAGGGCTCTGTTGGTCACAATCCGATACTCTTGGAGTGTGGCAGACGAACCCAAAGTCTCATGGCCAGGCACCCGGTTCTTATAGTCTCTTTTTCTCTGTAGAAGTCTATGGATTTTGCTGTGTCAGTTTCTGACCGGTTACTCCTTGATTGGTGTTAACATTTCAAAACACCTTTGAGAGGGTCAACCTGTCCTGGTTTCAATTTAATCAATTGTCTTTAGAGGTGCCAGCCTTCCCTTCAGGGTCATCAATCTGCCCTTCCTTCACTATGGATGTGCATTGATGATTTTCTGGTGTCCTTAAGTCTCTTCACTTCTTCTTCCTTAACCATCTGGCTATAACAATGGCCTTCACACCTTATCTTTTCCTGATTCATGCATTCCTCATTCACAGTCTTTCACAGAGAAGACAGAAATTAAACTTCACTAAATCGTGTGGTCAAAAACAGTTTACATTGTGCTCAGGCCTTCAACATTCCTTTAATCTAATTAACACAGACACAATACAAAATCCTGTCTCTTATTAACTAAACTTTATAACAGGTCCTAATTGTAATGCATATGGGAAAACAGAATCTCATTGTCCCAGGGGGTCATTCCTTTCTGCTATTCAAATGGGGAGGGCTAGCTGGATGAAATCAAGACATACATTAATTCTTATAGTACAAATATAAAATCCTGCTCCTACACTCAGACAGTATGGTGATAAGCACAGTATAAAAACCTAGAAAGAATAGATTGGACCCGACTGAGGTCAGTGTAATACTGGTATGTTTGAAACAACAGTACTTGAATATATTGTAATAATAAATGTTTCTATAGAACCTTTCATCCCAAATTATCCCAGTTTTAGAAGTCTTGTTCAGGCACACACGAAAACCATCTAAGGCTGGGACACAAACACATTACACAACAGTTTACAGAATGGTGATGAGTACAATATCAATCTGATATTACAGGGAACTTATTTTTTTAAAAAAAGTGGGGCAATTTGGGACAGGTCTAGAATTTCTTTTGAGAAGTCCTATATCTTTAATGACCAAATAAGGATCTCAATTCAAGGACCTCAGTTTTGTACATCTTTCTTTCAGATATGTACAAGGGTTTTCAGCAACAAACTAGTTAATGTCACTTCCATATTAATAGTTAATTTCTAATTGAGCCAGAAAAAAAGCACATATTAAAACTAATCTGCAATTTTGTAGCATTAACTGGTCAATGTATGCCACAATTTCCTGAGAAATTACACCAGACACATTGACAACTCAGGCATTTTTCTTTGTAAGGAAGTCTGGAGTCTGCATGAGTGCTGAAAGCCTTCTAAAAATGTTCTTGGTCTCAGAATATTTAAAGTCCATTGTATCTTTATTACCCCAGAAAGAAAAACCTTGGGAACATGTGATGGTTTATTTAGTATACCCATACTTGACTAATTATATATAGAAAAACATATACATTCTTTGAACGATCCAAATGAAGATAGTATATTTGGAATCATATGTTATAAGTAATATTTCTAGGAACTAAAGATATAATTGATATGCTTATTTTTAGTCAGTTTTAAACATGTGAGGACATAAAGCTGTTGCACAGTTTAGTTGCTATCTTTCTCTGTAAGTGTCCAGGCAGTGAGACAACAATAGCATTATCAAAGTTTTAAATCAATTTTAAATCAGTTTGGAAGCTTCTGTGGTAAGTTTCAACTGCTGTGATGGGTTTGATGAAAATCTTAAAAGCAATTGAGTAGCCTTTCATGCATTGTTGACTTTCATGCATTTGTATCACACATTACACTTTGAAGGCTCTTTACTTGGGAGGCTTTGAACTGCCATTGTTATGCTAAACCTCCTGTATTTACAGATAACAAATGAACTTTTCAAGGATTCAGTGGTCTGGAAATTAGAAAGTTACTTAAGAGGTTTAGTTCCAGGAATACATTAAGAACCCCAACCCTTAATTATTAGGAGCAATCTTTATTTGCTAATTGTCCATATAAACACAGTTCTGTTCATTAGTGTTCTTCTAACAGATAATCTGAGCTACTTATGTGGATTAGCTTGACATTTGTTTTCATGGAATTTTGTGGATAATTTGATTTTGGTTTTGAAAGCTAGTGATGAAACCTATGGCCTTTGCTGTATTTATGCCTATGGATCTGTGTCTTGTAGCTACTCTTGTGCTAATAATGACATGGTGTGCTTATCCCTTTTAGTATTGTTGTTAGTCTCTTCAGTGGTAAAATGTTTTTTTTTAATAGACTCATAGACTTTAAGGTCAGAAGGGTCCATCATGATCATCTAGTCTGACTTCCTGCACATTTCAGGCCACAGAACCTCATCCAACCACTCCCACAAATTAAGGGTCCAAAACCCTGTGAGGTGGTGATTGTTTTCAACTCCCATCAAAGTCAATGGGAGTTGAAAAGAAGAAAAGGAGTACTTGTGGCACCTTAGAGACTAACAAATTTATTTGAGCATAAGCTTTCGTGAGCTACAGCTCACTTCATCGGATGCATTTGGTGGAAAAAACAGAGGGGAGATTGATATACACACACAGAGAACATGAAACAATGGGTTTTATCATACACACTGTAAGGAGAGTTATCACTTAAGATGAGCTATTACCAGCAGGAAGGGGGGGGGGGAAGGAGGAAAACCTTTTGTGGTGATAATCAAGGTGGGCCATTTCCAGCAGTTAACAAGAACGTCTGAGGAACAGTAGGGGGTGGGGTTGGGGGAGAAATAACATGGGGAAATAGTTTTACTTTATGTAATGACCCATCCACTCCCAGTCTCTATTCAAGCCTAAGTTATTTGTATCCAGTTTGCAAATTAATTCCAATTCAGCAATCTCTTGTTGGAGTCTGTTTTTGAAGATTTTTCGTTGAAGGATAGCCACTCTCAGGTCTGTAATCGTGTGACCAGAGAGACTGAAGAGTTCTCCGACTGGTTTTTGAATGTTATAATTCTTGACATCTGATTTGTGTCCATTTATTCTTTTACGTAGAGACTGTCCAGTTTGACCAATGTACATGGCAGAGGTGCAGTGCTGGCACATGAGTTGAGGGGATTTAGCACATTGCAGGAAACTCCAGACTCAGGACTGGGCTCTGACTCGCTTAGGAAGATATTGAGGGCTTACTTCCCACAAACCAGTTTTTACATAGATGATTTACACCAACATAACCTCAGAGGAGACAGACTCATAATTTCAGTTTCTCTTACATGACATGGATTTAATAAATTCACAGGGTTCATTGTTTAATGAATTGCACCAAAACTGCTGTTGCAATGCTAGCCTGTTCATTTAGCCCGGTAAATAATTACTGTAGATGCGGATAATAACTTTTGGTTAATAGAAACATTTTGCCTGGAACCTATAATGTCCTATTGATTTTAATTGTAATTGGTCTGGATATTCACAACTTTTTTATTGAAACCCCCAGCCAAAGGCAGGTATGCAGGTCTACAACCAAGAAGGAAGCTCTGGGATGTGTTGAGCACCAGCCACAGGCAGGTTTGCAGGATTGCAGCAAGTGAAGAAAGCGCTCAGACTGCACGGTACCTCTCCCTGCACTCTCCAGGCTGTTAGCCTGCATGGCATTGGGTTCCAGGCTGGGTACGTCCCAGCACCTCTTTTGCTGTCTGCAGCCTACCTGTGGCCATACCTTCCAAGGGGAGCAGGCTGCTGGGACATACCCAGCCCGAGCCAATAGTGCCATGGCAGGACACAGCCTGGAGAGAGGTACTGTGCAGCACAACAGACCCCCAGTGCCCAAGGTCCTCGTTGAAAGCCTCAGCATTTGGGCAGCAGCCTCCCTTGTGGCTGTTGCCCTGCTTGGGGTTGCAGCCTAACCTAGGGTCCAGGATCAGCATGTCCCAGAGCTTGTATTCCTGGCTGCAGCCCCAAAACCTCCATTGCACTTACTGGCAACTGTCAGGTAATGGCAACATTTTGCTGTCCACTCAGAAGTTGCCAGTAAGCAGAATCTACTGTACTTACATGTTAATTACAATTAGGAGAACTGGGGAAAGCTTAGCTGGAGGCTCACTGGTTTCTGCTCAGAAGGAAAGATGAAGACCATAACACAAAGATGGGTGGGTTGGTGTCACAGGGTGGTCTCCCAACAGTTCTCAGGGAAGAGAGAAACTGCATCCTCCCATTCAGGTAAAACTATGTCTCCTCTTCTTTCCACCTCTTTGGGGTAGGACGATGTGTGGGGGTGGAGAGGTGGAAGATGCCCATTAGACTAAAAAGCAGTTTCTGGAACCTTTTCCACTTCAGAACAAGGAGGCACGAAAGCCTTAAAATAGGCTGCAAAAAAGTTCTTCTCCTCTGATCAAGGAGATATTAAAATGTTTCCAGGCTCCTGAGAGGCAGAGGTTTTGGATCCCTTTCCTTTTCAGAGAATAGAAAAAGCCAAGCCTTTAAACAAGCTGGTAAAAAAAAGTCTCAAAACAGTTTTTAAACAAAGCAGGCTTATACTGAAATTAGAATATTTGATGAAACTTTATCAAAAATCAAGACCAATGGTCCATCTAGCCCAGTATCCTGTCTTCTAACAGTGTCTAGTGCCAGATGTTTCAGAGAGAGTAAATGGAAGAGGACAATTTATCCAGTAATCCATCCCCTATCATCCAGTCCCAGCTCCTGGCGGTCAGAGGTTTAGGGACAGCCTAAGCATAGGGTTGCCTCTCTGAACATCTTGGCTAATAGCCATTGATGGAGCTACCTCCATGAACTTATCTATTTTTTTTAACCCAGTTCTACTTTTGTCCTTCACAACATCCCTGGCAACAAGTTCCAGGTTGCCTGTGCATTGTGTGAAAAAGTACTTCCTTATGCTTGTTTTAAACCTGCTGCCCATTAATTTGCTTGGGGATCAATAACACTTCCCTATTCACTTTCGCCACATGATTCATGATTTTTAGACCTCAGTTGTCTCTTTTCCCAGCTGAATAGTCCCAGTCTTTATAATTTCTCTTCAGAGTGTAGTCAGAACAGTGACTTGAACTTGGGTCTCCCACATCCCCGGCAAGTGTCTGGCAAGTGCTAGGCTAGCGTCTATTCTGGAGTGAACCACTTTTGAAACATTTCCAAAGATCCCATTTTCATTCTGCATCAGAACAAAGCCATTTCTGAAGCCTTAACATATTTTGTGGACTAGAAATGTTTTCCAGACAGCCCTATCAACAATGGAGTCAGGCATTCCTAGCCCTTTGCTATTAGCTGGCACTTCAATTTATGTGCTTCAGGCCAGCATCCAGGGAGGCTAATGGGCGCTGCTTGTTTCATGGCCTCACTGATTAACTGTACATCCCCACAGAGAACCCTGGTCTGGAGCCCTGGAACTTTTTAACCCAATCATAGTTCTGCCTCTCCCAGGACCCAGCTGTGGGTCTGTACGGAATTCTCAAGTTTCATAGAGAAGAAATTACTTTCCCTAGAGTAACTGTGATGCTGGCAGACCAGATGCCAGCACATGCCAGGGCCCCCAGGCATCACTGAACCATGAAAAATGTATAGCTGGAAACCAGTCTGGCATGCCTGTGTATTAGTACAGTTACAATAGATAATAGAGTTAAAAGAATGTGTTTAGGCTTGAATGCTTCTAGGATGCTGCATGTATTCATCCTACTTATAATATCTGTATCAAGTGTTATAAGGTAATGTTTACATGTTTGCTCTGTAATTATAAACATGTTTGCTAAGACTGTAAATCCCCCACAGTGGCAGGGGGAGCATGATCAAGTATGAAATACTAGTTCACCACAAGAGGTGTTATCTCCTCCCCAACAAGAGAAGGTCCATATATACAACAAGCCTTTGTGAACAAAATATTTTGTTGATTGCTTCCCTCACAGCCCTGAAGAGGATAATAGCCCAAACTCTTGTCCCATCACAGCTTGAATGCTGAAGAAAGGGAATAAAAATGCCTGGTAAGGAGAAATTATTCCTCGGCTGCTTAAACTCTGAGGGGTGAGGATTTCCAAGCATAAGCAAGGCATCCCCAGCTGTTTTTCCTGGGTTAGCTCTAACGGATATACAGTCTTCTTACTATAGATATTTCTATAAACTAACTAACTCATTTGTGCATGTATGCTTACCTGCTTTAACACTGTAAATAATTCATTTCCTTTTCCTAGTTAATAAATATTTAGTTAGTTTGTTACAGGATTGGCTACAAGCATTGTCTTTGGTTTGAGATCTGAGTACAAGTGACCTGGGGTAGGAGATGGTCCTTTGGGATTGGAAGTAACCTGAATATTGTGATTTTTGGTGTAAAGCAACCATCTATCACAAATTCAAGCTTGCCTGAATAGCAAGATAGACTGGAATACCCCATGGGATTGTCAGTAACTCCATGGTAAGATTGTCATAGTGCTTTAGGAGTTCACACTTGTTACTGTGTTGGTGAAATCTAACTACAAAACATACAACCCAATTTGGGGTTTTTGCCCTGTTTCTTAACAGTCTGCTCTGAAATTCACATTCATGGTCACAAGCCACACACATGGTCACAGCGTGACAGTAACAACTAAGAAATAATTTTAGGTCTTGATGAAATGTGTCCAAGAAAATGAGAGGGACCTAAGTCATCACTGATTTCTCATAACATGGAAGAGAAGTCATCCCCATACTCATAGCCATATGTAATGTCTGTGCTACTATAAAAGTCCACTCCCAGGACAACAAAGAGTGGTGCAACATAACAATTTGAGGTAAATTCTTGCTGAAGAAAGTAAAGTCAGCCATTAATAAAACCAGCTCCACTTATTATCAGATTTTAATTTTACTAGATGTCTGCAATTTCCAAAGCCATTCTAGACCTGATCTCCAGAGGCTACTCCATACAATACAAGCTATGAAGGATCCAGGAACTAATCAAAAATTTAAAAAAAGGGAAATAGGTAGAAATCCTATTCCTCTCCTATCTCCAGTGCGAAAAGGTATCTTATCACAGAAGGAAGTGATTTGAACAAATCCACATGTTCTGTGACATGAAGAACAGAAAGAACATAGGACTTTTATTGGTCTGCAGAAATCTCATCGAGGACCAAAAAGACTTAGACAAATGAACAAATCTGTTGCTCAGCATGCTGATAGAATCCTGTAAGTTCATCTTTCTTGGGAATTTCAACATCCATGTTCACAATGCCAGAGAAATCAGAGCACCTCATCTTCCATCCCACATGGAAGCCATTGAGCTTTTACGAGGACTAACACTGTGTCCAACCAAACTCGTGGGTCCATGCTGGATCCTATCTTTAGCTTAGGAGTGGACATTAGGAATGTAACATATGCTTCACTCCTCTGACCCAGCCTCTACCTTATTTAAGTGATCATGGACTTCCCTCTATTCCAAAAAGTAGAAAAGGCTGGTTCACATGCAGAGACATTTTAATCCATCTAGCTTTCAGCAAACCCCAAAACAGCAAATTCTCCAGCTACAAGCCTCAAGCTGGCTCAGCACTGTAACACTTGTTACCACATACGATGACACTTTGACCCCATGCCTTCTGCTTCCCTCACATTAGGAATCATAGAGATCTTCAGAGTCAATGAGCTACATCAGATAGGCAGAAGAATGAAATAGAGATGGCACAAAACCTACTTTATCCTCACACCACATAAAGACTTCCTCTGAAGCAACTCCATCATAGCCAAGGATACAAAGATATCCTTTTCCCCTAAAATCACAGCTTCAAAACCACAACTAGAAGTTGTATTTGTCCTAGTGATCAGCACCTGCTTCATTCCAGACTCATACTAAATCTTGCAAGACTAAAGTGGGACACTATTTTCATCTTCCTTTGGAAGCATCTGCTCTATGTTCATCAAAGCATAAGGGAGTCAGCATTGGTGTCACTTACATATCAGGAGCTGTGGAAAGGTATAAACTAAAAATAACATAAGGGCTTCTTAACTTACACCTTCTGACTGTTCCTTGATATGTAAGTTACATCGATAGACTCTCTTACACATTAATAGAGATGGTCTAAGTGGATCTAGCAGAGTCTGAGTATAAGGGGGAGGGCAGTGTACTGGGCTCTAAGTTAGTGGAATTGGTTGTAACACCTTATATATCAGATCATAGAGCCAATGCAAAGTCAGTAGAGGACAAAGTGGAAGAACTCTGGATATGTATTGACAGTACAAAAAAGAGAAGAGGCAGAACCAAGAAAATAATCCATCCTACCCTGCATTCAGGGCCACACTATATCAGAAAAAAATATTAAGCTGTTTATGGAAGAAATCCAATAGGACTGTTGATGATAAAGTGCCTCCAAATCACAGCAAGCCACTAAAAACCTTTGAAACACAGACCTTCTTAACACTAGTGCAGATAAGAGGACAAGAAGCTGATGTTGATGACAAGCTGATGACAAGAGATGTTGAAGAATGTCAACAAAGCTAAAGGTGACAATGATTTTTTATGAGAAGCGGTCTACAGAACTAGGTTTCTTCACCTTTAGTACACTTGTAAGATATTAGGGAAGGGATATATTGGTAGGCTCCCTTAAGAACAATCTGCAGTTTTGAGAAGCTCAGTACTGCTAGTTCTAGTATTTAGAGTGCACAAGTAGCATGTTGCTTTAGCTTGTTAATAACAGTATTAAACCGGTACCTGTGTATATACCTGTGTTTATCTTCTATCATTCATCAAATACAGGAACTGAAGTCAAATGACAGAATGACAATTTCTCTCTATTGCAAATAATACTCCAGAATTGAAACTGCCCAGAAATAACTAGAAATAACACATACATGGCATAATCTCTGCCTGGAAAAAGTCATTCTATATGTTTAATTGAATATCAACTGTTGTCCAATGCCAACAGCTGTATATCTGAAGTAAAATGGCAGAGAACAGCAACAAAGAAATATAGCGTCCCTAATCAGGCTAAAAACCAATGAAAGTGCATGTCACATGCATTTGGAGTTCATGTTTTCAAAACCTATTAATAGAACCTAGATTTCTGAGATACCATTCTGAAATAAAGCTGCTATGGGTTACCATTATGGTGATACACCAAGTACCTCCCCCACCCCCCATTGTTTCTCAGACATTCTTGTCAACTGCTGGAAACGGACCACCTTGATTATCACTACAAAAGGTTTTCTTCCTTCCCCCCCACCCCTCCCATCCCTCCACTCTCCTTACAGTGTGTATGATAACATCCATTGTTTCATGTTCTCTGTGTATATAAATCATCTCCGCACTGTATTTTCCACTGAATGCATCCGATGACGTGAGCTGTAGCTCACGAAAGCTTATGCTCAAATACATTTGTTAGTCTCTAAGGTGCCACAAGTACTCCTTTTCTTTTTGCAAGTACCTCAGGTCACTAAGGAATGCATTCACAAGTATCTCCATTAGTTTGCAAAGTGTAGAATCAAGAACTGTATGTAGCGAGGAATGTTGAAACCAAAAAGGAATGGGGAAAGAGACTGCCACAAAAACCTGGGACTGAATCAGGTCTTCAATTGTAATCATGAAAGAGTAAAGAGTTTCATGAGTTTTAATTTTTCAAAAAAAAAAGTTTAATTACTTAGCAGATGTCCAATTACATTTGCACTGAAAATTATACAGGTATTGACAAAGAGAACAGCATTTGCACAAGTGAGAGTCAGAGCGCACCCAGCACTGCATGGGAGCACAAGTTACAAACTCCCCTGAATCACTGTAAGCTTCCTTAATAATATGCAACTGCACATGAAAATTAGACACATCTTCCTCCTACACACCTTTGACATATTAAGAAACTGGTATACAATATTTGGCTCTCTTTAAAATGTCCATTTGTATACCATGTAGTCTTATTACCCTGGGACTCTTAGATACTCCGGGATGCCAAGTAAAGAGTTCACATAGCCTTATTGCTAGCACTGAAAGTCCCTTTTTAAGTATTGGGATGCTATAATAGTGAAAAGATTAAAAAAAAACCCTTAAAACATTTCATTAAATATGTCCTGACAGAGACAAAGAGCTGTGGTTGAGAGAATGCAAAGTTAAACAACCTACTTTAGTCTTGAACTCAAGTCAATGATAGGACTGACATTCTGTATTTCTGCTGGCAAAGTGTATTTCATAGCTGCATGAAAAAAAGCTATGGGACATTGTGATTTATAATCATAGCTCTGAACAAATGGAAGCCCAACATTTTTACACTTGAGTAAAATTGGGCCTGGACAATAGGGAACCAAAAACTCATTTGGATACATGCAGTGTTTTAAAACACAATCACCAGGATCTTAAAAATCAATCCAGTACCTAAATGGCAGCCAGTGCTGAGATTTCAGAACAAAGACATATGATGCCCAACTACTGTGCATGTTTAAAATCTCATTGGTTGAATTATTGTACAAGTTATTGTTTTGTGAAAGGAGGGCAAGCAGTGAATTATAGCAATCCAGCTTGGATATCACAAAAGCATGAACTAACATTTCAGTATCTCTATGTAACAACACTCTCAAACTTGCTATATTTTTAAGCTGATAATAGGAATCGTGTGTCCCCAGAAGGCACGTGATCTCCCAAGAAAAGCCCTCAATTAAAGTTCACCTCTACATTTTGCATAGATGAAGACCAAGCAGTATGTATGTGAGGTACGTGGAAGGAACAAATCTTCAGGCACAGTGTTAACACCATTATTAAGCTCAGTGGTCTCATCTTTATGTTTTAGGCAATTTTGAGGCATCCATAGCTAGACTGCACAAGAAAAATGGACCAGAAGCTCCTGTTGAGTTTGTAGTGGAATAATCCAAACATCATATCTAATAGTTGTGCCAACTTCTCAATTCTACTGTCCTTATCTTTCCCTGGATCTTATCTGTTCTGTCCATAGTGCTCAGAGACATGCAATTTAATCTGCTAAAACCTTTCCAAAAAGATGGCATCATCACCTATGCATTTTTACAACAGGAATGAGTGACAGCTACATTACATAAGAAAGGCTAGACTGTGATCTGGATGGGTAATGTCTGCAGGCCAAATCCTGAAGTCATTACTCCAGTCTTCCAGCCAAAAACTCTGTATCTGACTGACACTTATGGCCAGATTTTAAATGAACCCGCCTGCCAGTTTGCTGAACTCTTTTGAAAAATCTGACTCATTATTGCCCTTAGGGGATGGGGGTTTACCACTTTCTAATTTGGGGCTAAATTGTGTCATTAAGACAGAGGTTTGCAGTCATCTCAGAGAGCTCCACAGCATGCTAGGTAGAAAACCAGGCGTACTCAATCACCTCTTAGGCAGATGCTTTCTTCTGCTATCCATATAGTTTGCTCATCAGTGTGGAAAGAAGGCATGGTGTGTCCTCCCACCTTTAAGGTGCATTGACTTTCAAGAGTTTCTCGAAAACAGTAGTCTTTTGGCTAGGAGACGGCCTGATATTATTGGGGCTTCTTGTTGCTAGAGTACCACAAACCCATAAGGTATCAGAGTGTGCCAGGTGTACCACAACTGGAGGCAAGCACTGTTGGTGCTTCAGCAGCTAGACCTTGTAAGTTCTGGCCATGGTAGGTCCCCATAACAACTCAGACACATGGCTAAGAAAAAGGTTATTTTATTAGGACTTGCAGGAAAGGGAAAAATTTCTGGGCGGCAGATATAATAGGCCACGGCAATATAGTGATCCGGTAGCACACATTTGTTGCTGGTCTGGTTAAATCTAATTATAGAATTTACCACCAGTGTGGGAGTGTCTGCCCAGTTTTTTAACAGTTTGACCTGAGATTGGCCCTCTCAACTGTGGCCCATACCAGACACCAAGACAAACCTAAATTGCCATTTCTAAGATTGCTAGTCCCATAATGCATTTTTTCACTATATAATGTACATGCTTTGCAAAGAAAAATGAGTGAGGTACAGTACTGTGACCCAGATTACTCCTAGGCTCAGGGTAAACCACAACCAATTCCTTGGTTAGATGTAACAAACCCAAAAGGAGTTTTATTTGGCTGTCACTCTCTTCAGGTAGGGCACCACACGCTAGTCTTACCCAGAAGCAACAAGCAAGGCACAATTAGCAAACAGTACTTTGACATCCAGCCTATCTTCCCTCAGAGAGGCTATGACAAGCAGCAGCCTCTCCAAGAGATCCTGATCCCTTCCTAGTAAAGCTTCTGTTATGGAGTGCAAGGTAGAGGTCTGCTCTCCTTTCCAGTCAGTCCCACACTTTTCCCTTTAACACCTCCCTCCAAGCCTGACAACAATTGTGGGTGTAGCAAGATGGTGCTGATTAACCCCAAAGTGGCTTATTGACCTTTTCCTGACCAGCATGGAGTTTGTATACCCTATCACAAGGGTCAGTACAAATATTTAGAACTATAGTCACCATGAATCACCACACCTCAGATCATAGCTAAAAATGACCAGATGCCACTTCTCATTTCTCTTAATCTTTACACATTTTTGCTTTTGGTTTATCATATACTGTAATTTTTTCAATTTAATATAATGTAATGTTAATGTGGGCATTTTGCATATTTAGGAACACTTACGAGGTTAAAAAAAAACGTAAAACACCCTGAATTATTCCTTATTCAAACACCATTGCACCTTTGTAAAATATATTAAAAACTGCTCATTTTTAGCTGCTTTTATCATCTTGTATCTTTCACACAAGAATAAAGTCCCAATCCTGCAAACACATATGCACACGCTAAAAGAAATACGACTGACTTCAGTAGAACTACTCATGAACAACATTGTCAACTCCAAGCATTCCAAATTCATTCATTCAATACATTTTTCTTGAAATGAAAGCAGAGATTATGTCATGATCACATGACTCCATGAGCTGGAGCTTTAGGAACACCACCAAATATCCTGATACTCATGATAAAATAATGACAGCTGGCAAAACTGAAAAAAATAAGCACATGCATGTATTTTTGAAGGGTTGTGGCCATAGTTGGTTCATTTGATATATATGGGCTCACGTTTCTTAGTATCCATCACAGTCATGTAAAGCAAAGATGTTAATAGATAGTAGACCTCAGATATGGCACATATAGGTATTAGATAAAAATAGGGGATTGCAGGCATCCTAAAGGATATGCAACTCTCAACTCATCTGTATTTTAATTTTCAAAATTTTGATGTACTAGTAAAGTAGTTATAGCACATCACAAATCTATTTTTTGGATATTATTATAGGGTTGCACACTTGGTGGTTCTGTAGGCAGAGCACTTGGTACCCACTGGGGGCTCCTTTCAATTAATAATAATAAATTAATAAATAATTATAAATTCACCCAAAAGATTCAGACTATGAAATATTAGCAACATAATCACCCAGATTAATAGTTAAGACTTAATCAGTTTTCCAAATGAGCTAGTTTTGATTATGTGATTGAAATTTGATGTGATAGTGAGCATAAAAGACTACCAAGAATAGTTACATGACATACTACTTTTAGTTTGACCATATGTACTAATTATTTTGTAATTATTTTATTGGGCAACTCATAGAAACTCTCAGCTAATTTACACCAAAGCTAAGGCCAGGAGAATTTTGCACAAAATACTGGCATGATTTGAGATGTTATCATACTAACTGGCATATTGCAAGAAAGATGGCATTTTGTAACAATGTGCCCTCTTCTGTGTCAGTAGCTCAACCCCTTTGAAGAGATTTGGATAGGATAATGTGTCATATTAACAAGGACTCATATAAGAATGTCAAAACACTACTTTGTATGTGTTGTAAGAGTCTTTCAAAGTGATTTTTTTACTTTTAGTATATAACAGTAAAACCTAAAGAGAATGAAAGCACAAAACACGCAGCAAATTCTGCTAAATTATAATATACATTTTAAGGATTATCTATATGTAGTTGCAAGCCAACATAAAGTAAATAACAAACAGTGAAAACTTGAACATGTACTACAGACAGAGTCTTCCCATAATTAATGTACCTGATATATTAGGGTCACTAAGGAATTAGGAATCCATCTGACCATTACAGCAGAGGCACAATCCACCAAAGTAATAGAGGAATAATGGAGGCAATTTGACAGAATGTGCTCAGTCCAAGCTGACACAAGGTCAGGCAGAATAAAACACCAATATTATATGAAGCATCATGGCTGCATTGGCTTCTAAACATAAACATTGTACATTGTCTGAGAGTAATAGAATGAACCATTTAAAACACAGCAAATTAACCAATGAAATGTATATAGTGAAATTCAAGACAGCAGAAGGCTGCTCACAAAGAAATGAACAGGCATTTAGCCTCACATTAGAGCACTCTAAAAAAGCAGGAATATTGCATCTATCTGATCCAGAACATTTCACTTGTATACAAAGCAAATTAGAAAAAGAACTGTTTGGCCATATAAAATGTGATAGCTATCTTTCCACTCTGTAAACATGTGATATTTATTAAAGAAGGGTTTAATATTCAAATGATCAAATTATATAAGGAACAGTTATTGTTGAGGTTTTCTCTACCCATTACAGAGCAACCATTTGTCCCTTTATAAACCTTAGGATGGGAATGGAAATTTACCCTATGTACCTTTTTCTCTTCATGGGAAAAAATTAAGCTTTCCTTTTTGAGGTCAGCATTTAAATACAGCATGAGTCCCTATTGTGGTGTTTGACCAAGTGGGTTTCAATGCAAAGAATATGATGATGGATTAATCAGCATTTCTTCATTACAATGCAGTATCTTGATGTGGCTGCCTGTCCCAAACCCAAATAACATGGGTAAGGTTGAGCACAAGGTTAGCCCCTACCCTTGTAAAAACCCCTCACTGGTTATAGAAATGGAACCAGGCTAGCAACCCAGTAAAAAAGACAGAGGACTGAAAGAGACTGGTTTCCTCTTTATCCACCAACACTGGTGCAGAAAGTATGTAAAATATATTTATTTAAATGTGGCAATTACAGAATGCTCTGTGCCCTGAGTCTAACCAGAACTTTCCCACTATAAATTATATGGCTTTGTGCCACCTACTGACCAAACTTGGAAGATAAAATTAGAGGCTGTGCAGCTATATTTTAAGAATGAGACATATATGCAAAAGGTTTTCAAGCTCCATGGCTATACTATATCTATCTATTTATCTACAGATGCCAGTAATATTTATATTGACCCAATTCTGCAACTATTACAGGAGTGATATTCACACAAGCAAGTAGTCCCACTAAAGTGGTAAGGGTTGAAAAATAATGTTAATTACTGTGTCCCAGATGCTGAAATCCTTACTTAAAGCCCAAGTGTTGCATTTAGCCATTGGGGCAGAGCTCCATCATCTCAGGAGGACCTTTAGATGGGACTGTGCCTCCCCAGGGCAGAATTCCTCCACAAGTGACCTGGTATCTAGGGGTAGTTTGTGAGAGCACCATCCCCAAAGATGTTGCTGCCTGCTCCCCTAGATGGCCCTGACCTCTGTCTTTTCCTGCCTTTGACACAAAGGCCACTCTCAGTTGCAATACCAGCACTCAGGTAAGTGCAGGGGACTGCTCAGAAGGAGTCTCCTCGGGCACACCCCTCCTTACCCCCTTGCTCCTTTCCACTCCTCACATATTCACATGAAAGCCAGCCACAAGCTAGCCTTCAGTTTGTTCTCGAGTATAACTCACTGCCGCTGTATGATATACTTTCAGTTCCACGGTAGCTGAGGTTGTAATTAGAGTTGTGCATTATATTGTGAGCAAAAAGTTCCCTGTGATGATGTGGACTATGTCACTGTTGGTGGAAACATACTGTGTATGCAGCAGGATATTGTTAAGAGGTGTCACATAACTTACTTTCTTGTTCTTTAGAGTTTAGAATTGGGGAACACTACACTTCACCAACCTTAATCTCTTTTAAATTAAGTTTTAATTTACAGAATCTATGCATATTTTAAACCTCAAGAACAGTAGTGGACCACAGGGCCAAAGCCAGGTCTTTCAGTTGGGTGTATTGTTACTAAGTTATCTGTTGATCAGTGATCATTCTGAACGGTGTAATTCCATGGTTGAGTAGATTCTTATTTGTCTGAAATTTTCAGAGAAGCACTACAATTGAATGTATATGGTGTATTGCACCAGCTGCTCCTTATGTTCCACAAGTTCAAATAATGGCAAGCTCTACTTAAGAATCCACACACATCTTCTAATGTGAAATGTGAAGGAAGTTCCATGTCCCATCCGATTTTCAAGTGAATTTGATTACTTTTCTTAGCTACCTTTTTTTCAGCTTCTGAAGATTATGTTTATTGCATGGATTAAGTTGTAACCTCATATTTCCCCTACTTGAACCTATTTTAGTGAGTTACACACTGAAACATATGCTATTTCATTTGTCAGTTCTTACATACTGTAGATGGATTCATAATTTGATCATTTTAATAGCCGGGACAGACTCTGTACTGCTACTCCAAAAATAAACAAAAATATGCAAAGTTAATGAATTCAAGTTCATTGACATAAGCAGAAGTCCCTGTATATTTCTAGGGTTATAACTCTATCACAGAAGATACCTTTGTTGGAATAACCCTTTTGCTACAGAAAAAAATAGATAAAAAATGAACATACTAAACTTTAAAAACTATTCTTTAACTTATTTAAAATATAATGACTTTTCTAGCACAATCAAAATAATTTCCATTTTTACACTGTGTACAAAACTTCCTACTTTACTGAAACACTACTATGTTATTTTCCAGATAGAGAAGTATAATTTTCCCTGCCATGATTTGGATTTTGCATTTTATTTGCCTTCTGTTATGTACGCTAAATACCCATTCTCTAACTTACTTCAGTCGAATTTCTGTCTTTATAGTCAAAGTAAAACCTAGCATCTGTTGTTACCAAATGTCATCTAAAAACAATGATACAAATTGAACATGGAGATCTCACTCCTGAATCACTTTCATGGAATATATAACTCAGATTTCCATGTACATTATGTAACTTGGGCAAGATCTCTGTTTCTTAAATGTACAGTAACATGTTTTATAATTTTTCTTTTTGGAAAAAATTGCCATCGTAATCTCCTTTAATTATACCACAAAATATGTACACCCCTAAAATGATGGTGAGAATCACACAATATGTGGGTTAATCCAAAAAGAAAACTTTATTTGTCTTTTTCCCCATTGTCTAAAATATGGGTGAGAAAAACTTTGCACATCTATTCATATATTATTTTTATGTGTAGAATAATAAATGTCCCTTTAATTATTATTATTGTATGTTTATTATTGTATTATGATTGTATTGTGGTAGCACTGAGAATCTCCAGTTAGAATTGGTTGGAAAATTGAGGGGGAGGCAAGGGAATTGAAAATATTTTTGCAAAAGATTACTCATTTTTTGTTGTAAACATCAAAATTCAGAAAATTTCATACAACTTCAGCCCCAGTTATGGAATGGGTTCCATGGTATTAAGTCCTATACATACATTAAGAAAAATGCAGTCCCAAGGTGCTTACAATTGTGGCTATTTGTTAACAGCCTGTTGCTGCAGACACATTCATCCTCCAGCTTCTGGAAACTGCAGATTATAAACAGAGCAGAAATTTTACAGCACACAAAAGGAGATGCCTGAAGGAAAAAAAAAAAAGCAAATAATGAGGTTTAACTTTGTATCCATGAACTGCCACAATGAAAGTTAGAGTGGAACAGTTGAGGTGCCTGTCCACAAAACAAAATAATGGTGCATCTAACTACTTACAGAAACTGAATGATGTGCCAGATTATGCGGCTAAAGGGATGGTTAAAATCCATGCCCAATTCAGTCAGAAGCACTGTATAAAATTGCTATGTGTGCAGGGCCTACTTCTAACACCTGGGCGGGGGTGGGGGGTGGGAATCTTATGTCAAGATTTATCGACATGTATATTTTAGCAAGTTAACAGTGGGAAATCCCTCGGAGGATGCTGAACATTTCATAAAACCTCATAGTGTAGCTGATCATCTAGAAGAAAAAAATCAAACACTGTTTCAGAACACCTACAGACTCAAGTCTTGGTTACAGTTTTGTTTTTCCTTTCTTTCAAAATCAACAGGGAATATTAGCACATTTTCAGTGCTGTAAATTTGACTTAAATTTGACACTTAGTTGGGCTTTAATCTATTGTCAGGTAATATTTGAACTCTTGGCAACTGTATATGTTCTCTAAGGAGTTTTACCACTTTACATAGGTACTATTCAGTTCTCAATATTTCCATGAGCATCCTACAGCCTCCAAGTTAAGGTTGATTAGAAATGACTAGCAGTGATTACATAAGATCTCTTACATAAGATCTCTAGGCAACACAATTTCCTTCTAAACAACGTCATAACATCCATCTTGATTCTAATCTCCTGAATTCTATCATATGAAATTTTATCTCAAAAAGGTACTTGTTATGGGTTTTTGACATTTCATTCAATATGATATTTCTGATTATTATTGCTATTATAATTTGTGTAGTATTATAAATATACATGGCCGTTTATGAAACATAGAGTTAGACAACACTTCCTGACTTGAAGATCTTATTGTCTAATATAGATCAGGCAAAGACCCACCATAAGACACAGCGCGAGTAAGGAAAGGAATAATTCCTGTGGAATAATATGCGCCCCTCAATTTCTGTTGTTACTGCTGGATATGAATTTAAATCTCCAGCCGGAATTCAATCAATGAGAACCAGGCACCAGATGTGTATCTTCACTATCATCCAACATATGTGCCCCGAGCTGCACAGCTGCTCTTCCATATTTGAATGGCAATATTTAAATGATAAAAATATGCAATATAGAAAATGTGGTTGGACATTCAGGGTGGTGAAGACTGAATTATATAGTCCCTCTCAATAATAAATATGTAGTATAAGCTACTGATTCTAAATACTAATATTTGTGTTTATTGGTTTTGGCTGGAAAATGTAGGTTAACATGTGGACCATATCCAGCAATAGTCACGTTGTACATCTTCCTGTTTCTAATGGTTGCTTTGGATAATCATCACGGTAGGTTTTCCTTTATATAAGAATAAGAACAATAAAGTTTCTATTTTGAAGCTGGATCATGTTAAAAATTAGTCATAATGAATAGATTTTTCTACCAGACCAGCAGGAAATTAAGAGTCATTTGGAAGGAGGCATGTATAGTAACTTCAGCAGTTCTGGTGTGATATTATTCATTTTTTCATCAAGTCTCAGAATATTCCAACTGTTATGCTGAACAAAACAAAGTGTTTAACAGATTCCTGGCTTTTCTGTAATATGATCTCAAAAAACATATAAAAGGCAATTTCTAAAAGGCAAAATCTGTTTGTATTTTCCTTCAGACACAAATAAAACATTTGCCATATTTCTAATAGCAGATGGTTAATTGTGTTGTGTGCAGTGTTACAACTAGTAAAATAGTAAATAGCAGTGCATTTTCTATTCACAAATTTTTTATGAAGCTTCTCAAACCTGATAAACAAACTCTCAGCAATTAGGTGCAAATTCTCTAAGCCTATCCAGGAAAACCTCTTTTTAATCGCCAAGCACATGAAAACTAGAGAACAAAGATCTGATTCTCCAGTCCATTGTACCAGTTTTACACCAATATATATACAACCTTAATTAGTGAAGTTAAGATGGTGTAAAGCTGGGGTAACAGAATGAAGAATCAAACTATGTGGAGGAAACAAGAGTCAATGTAAAACATACAGACAATAATTAGGGTAGCAAGTATATAATAAAAATACACTTCTTAGATTATAAACAAAAAAAATAAACAGGAAATATCAAGAATGAGAGGCAACCCTTCTAAATAAAAAATAAGTGAAAAAGCCATCACAGTGTGCTTTTAATAGGCACACCGATCCTACATTTCAAAAGACATTGACAAAGTTACTGCATTCAGGCTCAGGATTTCCTTCTAAACAAAGAGAAAATAGGTTATTGGACAAATAAGAGAAAAAACAGATATTCTGTATGCCAAACAGGTATCTTTGGCAAAGTGACATTTTTGTTAATTTTGTAGAATTCTTTTCTGAAAATGTAGACAAATATTGATATATGGAAGACTGACAACTAAAAATGATTTCCAGACAAGTAGGATTCTGAAACTGTTCAGAAGTTGTGCCTAATCCTCCTAACTCTTACTGATGGGAGTAACAGATTTCTGTGAATAATCTAAATGAAGCCAATGAGACCATCCGCAGGAGTAAGGGCTTGCTGAATCAGGTCCATTATTATTCATTTGCAATCTGAATTCATATGTCTGATACTGAAGCAACATGACTCCCACTGTTGTTGCACTCTAAAATCAAAGTCAGGTGGCGAGGAAGATATTCTGCCTGAGATTAATGATGATTTTAATTCAACAAATTATTTATAGGATAAATATCAAAGATAATCAGCAAAGGTGTAAAATAATTACATTTATAGTGTGAATGCTGCCAAAGCGTCAGAGGAAATTAGACATTATTAAAACACACAGAATACTGAGCAGAATTGTGCTTTGTTACACCCAGGCAATTCCCATTTACTTCAGTGAAGCTGCACAGATGTGACTGAGCAGAATGTTGCTTAATGTGTTCAAAGACTTAATGTGTTAAATCCTCACAAAGCAAGGAATTCAGATCTGCAGCTGCTATTTAATCCTTAATTTACCTCATTTAGTCCAGGCATTGTAAACTTCTTCTAATTGTTTTACTTGTGGGCAATATGTGTGTTCAAGAGTGTAATTAAAGATGTAATGTCAGCCTTAAAGTAGGATTTCCATATTCTGTGTTTGTCATCTCAATTTAAGATGTATCTTGCCACACCCAGTCTAGATGGAATCAGATACTCTGGTTTGGAAGAAGGAGCACAGAATGCCCAATTGCCATTCTGCAGCCAAAGAAAAGGATGTATTTTTCCCTATTTGGCATCAGGGTAACCTCAGCAGCTGCTTAGCTCTGGAGTTCTCCATAGCTTCCACAGGGCAATAATTAGAATGGAAAATTACTACTGAATTAGATACTTTGATCTGACACCTATACACTATTGATAGCGCAAAGGAGCTTGCCGACTCCCAGATATCCCCAGCTGGGGATAAATTCAACTAGAGCATAGACCGCATTGCTGATTTCTTTGCTATGACTTCCTACAGTATTCTATTTTGTGGGCATGAGCAGGCACACCTAGAGCACTACTGCATTCCATTTGTACTGAGTTGCATAATGGGTTTTGAAGGCTATAGCCAATGGGAGTTCATTTAGAGTACACCCCAGCTGCTCTAAATTATACTGGGGTTGGCACAGAACCAGCTCCAGAATCAGGGAGCTGCAATTGGCTCTTTTGCAGCCCGCCACCACATGGCTAAAATCTGGGTCTAACTCTCTTGGCAGCTACAAAAGCATTTCCAAATAAGCTAAAACTCATTAGTTAATAGACAACTAATTTACTCTAAAAATATATATTTTATTACTATTCATGAAAAATGAATCCTGAGAAAATAGCATTGTTTTCCTTTTCCTCAATCAAATAGCCTACACAGAACAGTTTTTTTGGGGGGCTAATTAATTAAAAAAGCACTTGTTCAAAAGTAGCATTTTTTTCCAAAATACAAAAAGGCACCAGTACGCATAAGAACAAAGAGTTGCTAAGGCCCCTATCCTGCAAAGAGAACCATGTGGGCAGAACCCATTGATTTCAATGTGTTTCTGCTCAGGGGTCCACCCACACACTTAGATTTCCAAGATCGGGGCCTAAATGTTGTATGTTAACCCCCAGAGTAATTGTATATTGCATTTGGATACCAGGTCCACAAAAATGTCAATGGAGAATATCATCCGATGTATGTTTGTTTTCCAGAGTTGAATGCATTTCTAATTCAGTGAAATTGTTATGCTATACAAAGCACACAGGATCTTTTATAAGAGAGAAGGCAAATACGCCATATTTATTGAAAATACAACAGTTAGCATATGCTTTTCAGTCACAAACACATACATATCATGCACACAGTCCTGCCGTTGATGTTTATAGTTACCAGTCCAGAGTCTGGATCAATCTAGTGGCCAGCCAGATTGGTCACAGAGGGAAGCCGGGCTTTGTCGGCTGCGATCCAATGCTCCTGGAGCAGTGGCAAGATGAACCCACAGTCCCATGGCAAAGCACCCTGTTCTTATATTTCTTTTTCTCTGTTGAAGTCTATGGATTTTGCTGTGTCAATTTGTGACAGGTTACTCCTTAATTGGTGTATCTTTTGATGTAAACATTCCAAAACACCTCAGAGCAGGTCATCCTGTATTTAATAACTTGTCTTTAGGGGTGCCACCCTTTACCTCAGGGTTGTCAATTTGCCTTCCCTCAGTCATGGATGGGCATTGATAGTTCTCTGGTATCGATAAGTCTCCTTAGGCGTCTTCGCCTCTCCTTTCTTGACCATCTGCTTAACAATGGCCTTCACACCTCGTATTTTCCTGATGCATGCATTCCTCATTCACTCAGTCTCTCACAGAGAAGACAGAATTAAACTTCACTAAATCTTGAGGTCAAAACAGTTTACATTATGGCTCAGGCCTTTAACCTTTCTTTAATCTAATTAACATAAACACAATACAAGATCCTGTCTTTTACTCACTAAACCTTAAACCAAAGAAATGACTAGAGGGAAGTTTATAATGCATATAGGAAACAAGATCGCAGTCTCAGATGGTCATTCCTTTCTGTTATTCAAAAAGGATGGCTGACAGAATTAATTCAAAGTTTACATGAATTTTTATAGTACAATTACAAAATCCTGTCCTTACAAAGTCCCCATTTAAATTTACTGATACCACCACCAAATCATAACAAATTAATATAAAATGGATGCAGATCTCATAAACTGCCACATTTATTCAATAATACGATTATAGTAGCCATATTTCTGGTTACCTCAATATCGACATTGAAATAGTAAGTAAACTCAACTGCCAAAGCCAAAGTAACTTTCAGGGGGTAGAAAACAGTAAGTTGCAGGAGATGTCCGACAACTTTATTATTGCAATGGATCACATTAATGAAGACATAAAGTTACAAACAGTTGTAATAAAAAAGGCAGTGCTAACAATGTAAAGTGGTCCATTATATGTTCAGTATGACAACTTTATTACTGCAGTGGACCAGTATTGCAATTACAAATGGGATATATATTACACATACTGTAGCTTCTTTTGAGACAAAAGAGCACAACAGGCCAACATATTACTGTAAGAACATATAAGACACAATAATTACTTTGAACAGTTACAAAAAAAAGAAAGTGAGCCATCATAATCTGGGAATCTGGTACAACTTTTTATTTTTTTTAAAATGAAATAGAAACAGTAACAGGAAAGAAGGAAAACATGATTTCCTCCAATTTAGATTTTATTACAGACTAATGGAGGACATCTACTTCCACAAAACTACTCTACATAGATCAAGATAATATAATAAGGTAATAAAAATCTATTCAATTAGTAGTAAGATTTAATTTAAAATGGCTTATGTATTCACAAATCTTCAATGTTAGCAAAAATGTACAGCTATGCGAATTTCAACAACAAATGTTAATCAAATAATAATTACTGTACCTCTTTTGGTTCACTCAAGGAAAATATTCTCTAGTTTGATGTTTTTGTCTATGTATGGGTGTGTTAATTTCAGAAGGCCATAAAGCCTAATAAAGGTTAAAAATGTCAACAAGTTACAAATTATAAATACAGAAATCAATTGGATTTCATGGCATCAGAATGTGAAACATTAGACAAGCAAAGAAAGGCTAGGCATGCAGTTTTTGAACAGATGGTCCCAAATGAGACTGAACAGTTGTAACTTATGGCAGAATCTGGCCACTGTTGGAAGAGATGCTCTTAGTAGGAGAGGTGAGTTTCTCCCTGGTTTTATTATTTACTCAGTTCCAATCAACCAGGGAGCTGACTGATGCACATCTTATAGTGAACTGTGGATTTTTGCAAAGAAAGTCTTTCTCTAGAATACTGTCTCTTCTTATAATTTACTAACAGGGTACAATCTCTGGAATCATCACTTTGTTCACTAGATGTGGCATCTCTTACCTCTACCAGTGTTCTAATTTAGTTATGGTCTGTAGAGTGCAATTCACACTCAAGATAGTGGGAGACTGCGGTGAGGTTCCATTAATCCAGAAAAGAAATCAGAATCAAATACAGTCAACATCTGTGGAGGTACAAACAACTTTCAAAGGCAACAATATTGTTTAAAACAGTTTACAACAGAGGCAGAATTAAAATAAAGCGTTCAAATAACTTACAGTAAATGGATATAGCACCAACAGTTGGCCTTGAGTGATGCTAACCAAATGCTGCTTTCAGTTTTACTGGTGTAAATCTAGAGTAACTCTACTGACTTTACTATTAGTTTTACACCGGTATTAGTTAGGCCAGAATTTGACCCTATGTGTTTGTATGGTCCCTAGCACAAAGAAGCTCTGCAATACAAATAATAACAACATTCTTCTATATGAGATAGATTAATAATTTGACTCCATGCATCTGAACAAGTGGGTTTTTTACCCACGAAAGCTTATGCCCAAATAAATCTGTTAATCTTTAAGGTGCCACCAGACTACTTGGCGTTTTTCTGGATAGAGACTAACACAGCTACCCCCTGATACTTAATAATTTGTGTTACTAAATTTTGACTATCACTTACAAAGAATTGTCATAGAAACAAAACCGACCAAATCTACATTTAAACAAGCATCATGACCCAATGCCATGCTGTCATGTGTCCTACCAAACATTCAGGTTCCTGAAATGTCCTGCCCTCTAGGCTTGCATGATGCAAATGCATTCATCATGATCAGTATTTTCCAGTGCACAAAAGCTATGTAGGCAAGTTCTTCATTACTTCATAATGGTCCCTATTCCTTTTTTATTTATCTTGTAAAAAGATGAACTATACAAGCTGTTCAGTAACATAGCCAATTTAGAATAGTGGTTAATTTTGTCTTCCTTTTCATTTATTAACAGGCCTACTTTCTTGGTAGTAATTCTTTCTCCTTATTCCCGTAAGCTAGCAGTAACTCATACTTTTTTTTTTGCCCTTATCTTTTCCCTGCAAGCCTTATAAAGAGATATATAGCAGAAATAAGAACTTTAATATCAGAAATGAATTAGCTAACAGGGTATTTACCTGAATAAGGTTTCTTGCAGTTTTACTCTTGGGAAATCTTGGAAGCTAAAGTCGAGTTATTCTTGTGGTTAGACCCAATATTTTAAGTGTGTTTTATTATGTTGTTGACTTTTGTAATAAAGGATAATACTGTTGCTTGGTGACTACAGCAGCCTTACAAAGTTTGTGGATTATTTTGTCATAATAATAATAATATAGCTGCAGGCTTTTTAAACCAGCTTGGGTGTACTGACAATTTATGCATGCCTACACACTTGACCTTGCCATATGTGAGACCCAGACATCTCATCTTCCTTCTTTCTGATGAATTGTCTAGCTATATGAGGCCAAATACATTCCTGGTACAATTTCATTGAATTTGACCCATGATGTATTCCAGAAGATGAACGATACTGAATGGAAAAGTATTTCTGCAATACCTTTATAACACCCCAGTTCTGAGAGCAGCAGTTGGTTTCTCTTGTTGTTCATAAGTAATAACTGGTTGCTTATATGCAATTGTTCAGAACACAATCAGTGTCTTGTATTGATTGTGTCTGAGGTGCTAATGTCAGATGAGCCTGGGGCTTTAAAATAATTCAAGCTGCTATAGTAACATAACACTTTTAAACTATTTGTTGCAGGTGTTTTTTAATCAGTACATTTTGGGCACTGTTGGCAGGATTATGAAATATGTGATATACATTGTGATTGTTTTTCTTCTAAAAAAGATAAACTTTATAAAGTCAGCTTCAATAAATGATTTGCCACAATAGTAGAAGATCATGGAAACTAGTTAAAGCCCATCACAGAAACACTCCCCCTCTGCTAGAAGATCTTCATACAAGAGCAGAACACTGAGAAGCTGATGCATGAATCTTATGATCATACATAGAAAGATCATACTTTTTTCCAAGAGCATTGGAGCCTGATTTATTGTGTTCAGTCTTAATCACTGACAAACTCTAGTTTAATTGTCAGGCCTTCCAAAAGTATGACACTAGCTTAAAAATCATAAGATTTTAAAAATAACTACTTGTGGGTTCTTTTTATTTGCCTTCCGGTTTGTGAGCCTTTAGGGTTCCCCCTTTCAAGCTTTTGTCTGAAACCATGATGGCTAAAATCCTATTTTTTTTTAAATGACACCTGATATTCTCCTGGTAATCACAACTCCTGGTGTTGCAGTTTTCAGACAAACATCCACTATTAGGAGAGGTGGCAACAACAGCAGTGCCTCAATACAAATACTAACAAATTTATTAGAGCATAAGCTTTCGTGAGCTACAGCTCACTCCATCGGATGCATTGCATCGGAAATGCATCCGATGAAGTGAGCTGTAGCTCACGAAATCTTATGCTCTAATAAATTTGTTGGAGTACTTGTGGCACCTTAGAGACTAAACACATTTATTAGCGCATAAGCTTTCGTGAGCTACAGCTCACTTCATCGGATGCATCCGATGAAGTGAGCTGTAGCTCACCAAAGCTTATGCTCTAATAAATTTGTTGGTCTCTAAGGTGCCACAAGTCCTCCTTTTCTTTTTGTGAATACAGACTAACACGGCTGCTACTCTGAAACCTGTCAATACAAATAATAATCATTGAAACATAATGAAATAAACAACACACATTCACATCTCAGATGGGGGTGGCCTGCTCTGTGCATTGCTAAGAGTCATCCAAGTGGCCCAGGTGCTTTCCTGGCTGGCAACGGTGCCTGTCCTGAGTTAGGGTGAATGCCCACACCTCACCCTGGCCGCAGAGCACGGGTCCCAATGCCATTTGGTGGAAAATGAAACATTTGCCACCAAATGCATCCGATGAAGTGAGCTGTAGCTCACGAAAGCTTATGCTCAAATAAATGTGTTAGTCTCTAAGGTGCCACAAGTCCTCCTGTTCTTTTTGAGAGCTTGGGTGAGAGACCCGAGGCAGCCCCACCCCAGGTGGGTCAGAACTGGCACCCGGGCACAGAACAAGGGGTGCTCCGGCTCACCCCTCAGCCTGGTGCAAGTGGCGGGCGGGGGGGCAGCCAGCCGCCTGGACGGCGTGCGCGGGGCGTGAGGGAGCTGAGCCCCGCCCACAGCTCAGCAGCAGATGGGCTCCGCCGGGGGGAGAGGGGACTAGTGGCGGGAACAGCACCGACTGCACAGGAAAGAGGCGGGAGGGAGCTCGGGACGGCGAGGAGGCGGGGCCATTCGCTTAGCCAAACAGCTCCTTCCCCTCCCTGACCGTCGGGAGCGTCTTCCGGGTGGGACTGGGAAATTGTGGCCGCGTGATTAGTCACGAGCTCAGGCGCGCGCGCGGCCCGGAAGAGGTCTGAGGGCAGCCGGCGCGTGGCGATGGGGTGCGGCGCGGGTCAGGCGCTCCGCTTCTCTCTCCTCGCCCCCCTTCTCCTGCTGCTAGCGCCGTCGCCTGTGCCCGTGCCCGTGCCCGTGTCCGGGGCGGCGGGCGTGGGTCCAGCTGCGCTGCCGCTAGTCGTCAACACCTGGGCGTTTAGGAAAGCAACGGAAACAGGTGTCGCTGGCTCCGGGCTTTGCCTCGTGCTGCTCCGGCGGGGCTGGCCGGCTCCTGCGGGCGGGGGCTGCTGTTGAGGGCGGGGGCGCGCTTGTTCTCCTTCGCACCTGTGCACAGCGCGAGGAGCGGTGCCGCCCGGGGCACTCCCCGCAGCGCCTGGATTGCAGTGGGGTGGGGTGGCCGTGACTCATGTCTTGCGCTGCGCTCCTTGGTCGCGTGGGGGAGGCTGGGAAGCAGGGAGAGACGTTGTTCTCCGGGGTCGTGCTAGTGCAGAAACCCCTTGACCCTGGTTGTGCACACACAGGTGTACTGGTAGAGCGAGAGGGGAGATGTGTATTTCTTTTTTCCAATGCTGATTTACCTAAACGGCGACAATGGCTGTGGATAGACTATCCCAAAGAAGTTCCTAAGCCAACTTCTCTACATTTTGGGGGGGTCAAACTAGTAACGGAAGTTCAAGTGAAACTATAAAAATGCCAGTTAAACATGGGGGGGATGGGATGTTCCCCAACTTGGGCATCTGCCCCAACATTTAAATGTTATTAAAAGCTTTGCAAACCAAAGCGTAACAGGAGTGTTTCTATGTTGCTGTCTGTAACTATAGTTTAAAAAACCACCACCATTCCCCACCAATGTTCGAAATCCAAATAGCATACCATTAGGAACCTACACATAAAGGTAATTTTGTTTATTTTCCTTTTTGCATTTTCTCAGTTTGGACCATGAAACACCATAAATGGGGACAAACTTGAGTTTTTACATTACCTTCACTTCTAATAATCTGAATAGATATTAGTACCATAGGTATTTAAAAGTGTGCTTAAAATAAATTTTTTTAAAAAAATTTAATGTTTCTTCAGAGTCCATCCCACAACTCTTTAGACAGCAGCAATTCTGACCATTATTAGATTTTTCTTTGCTCTGTTTTACCTTGTTAGAAGGCATATATTGTAACTTACAGATAAGATGTGTATTGCTGACTCTTACTGTCACCCACAAAGACAGCTATGGGTTGTAGAGACAGATTTAGAAAATGCACCCAAGCTAAACTACTGTAATTTTGATATGAATTAATTCTTGTTAACTCAGTTAAAATTTAATTTTGTCAGCAGCGAAAGATCTCACTTGCAATGTAAAAAGAAAAGGAGTTCTTGTGGCACCTTAGAGACTAACAAATTTATTAGAGCATAAGCTTTCGTGAGCTACAGCTCACTTCATCGGATGCATTTCGTGGAAAAAACAGAGGAGAGATTTATATACACACACAGAGAACATGAAACAATGGGTTTATCATACACACTGTAAGGAGAGTGATCACTTAAGATAAGCCATCACCAGCGGCGGGGGGGGGAGAGGAAAACCTTTCATGGTGACAAGCAAGGTAGGCTAATTCCAGCAGTTAACAAGAATATCAGAGGAACACTGAGGGGTGCGGGGGGAGGGGAGAAATACCATGGGGAAATAGTTTTACTTTGTGTAATGACTCATCCATTCCCAGTCTCTATTCAAGCCTAAGTTAATTGTATCCAGTTTGCAAATTAATTCCAATTCAGCAGTCTCTCCTTGGAGTCTGTTTTTGAAGCTTTTTTCTTGAAGGATAGCCACTCTTAGTTCTGTAATCGAGTGACCAGAGAGATTGAAGTGTTCTCCAACTGGTTTTTGAATGTTATAATTCTTGACGTCTGATTTGTGTCCATTCATTCTTTTACGTAGAGACTGTCCAGTTTGGCCAATGTACATGGCAGAGGGGCATTGTTGGCACATGATGGCATATATCACATTGGTAGATGCGCAGGTGAACGAGCCTCTGATAGTGTGGCTGATGTGATTAGGCCCTATGATAGTGTCCCCTGAATAGATATGTGGACAGAGTTGGCAACGGGCTTTGTTGCAAGGATAGGTTCCTGGGTTAGTGGTTCTGTTGTGTGGTGTGTGGTTGCTGGTGAGTATTTGCTTCAGATTGGGGGGCTGTCTGTAAGCAAGGACTGGCCTGTCTCCCAAGATCTGAGAGAGTGATGGGTCGTCCTTCAGGATAGGTTGTAGATCCTTGATGATGCGTTGGAGAGGTTTTAGTTGGGGGCTGAAGGTGATGGCTAGTGGCACTCTGTTATTTTCTTTGTTGGGCCTGTCCTGTAGTAGGTGACTTCTGGGTACTCTTCTGGCTCTGTCAATCTGTTTCTTCACTTCAGCAGGTGGGTATTGTAGTTGTAGGAATACATGATAGAGATCTTGTAGGTGTTTGTCTCTGTCTGAGGGGTTGGAGCAAATGCGGTTATATCGTAGCGCTTGGCTGTAGACAATGGATCGAGTGGTATGATCTGGATGAAAGTTAGAGGCATGTAGGTAGGAATAGCGGTCAGTAGGTTTCCGATATAGGGTGGTGTTTATGTGACCATCGCTTATTAGCACCGTAGTGTCCAGGAAGTGGATCTCTTGTGTGGACTGGTCCAGGCTGAGGTTGATGGTGGGATGGAAATTGTTGAAATCATGGTGGAATTCCTCAAGAGCTTCTTTTCCATGGGTCCAGATGATGAAGATGTCATCAATGTAGCGCAAGTAGAGTAGGGGCATTAGGGGACGAGAGCTGAGGAAGCGTTGTTCTAAGTCAGCCATAAAAATGTTGGCATACTGTGGGGCCATGCGGGTACCCATCGCAGTGCCGCTGATTTGAAGGTATACATTGTCACCAAATGTGGAATAGTTATGGGTGAGGACAAAGTCACAAAATTCAGCCACCAGGTTAGCCGTGACAGTATCGGGGATACTGTTCCTGACGGCTTGTAGTCCATCTTTGTGTGGAATGTTGGTGTAGAGGGCTTCTACATCCATAGTGGCTAGGATGGTGTTTTTAGGAAGATCACCAATGGACTGTAGTTTCCTCAGGAAGTCAGTGGTGTCTCGAAGATAGTTGCAATGTAAGGCTCTGTTTCTGCCAACACTTACCCACATGCTTAAATTGACTACTTTTGCATAGTCTCACCAACACAATGGGGGAATTACTTGGAATAGTCAAGTTTAGGTATGCTATCACCCGTGTCTAGTGGAGGTCACAATGGAGAGTGCCAGTATTAGGTCAGACTGTCCAAACTTGGCAAACGCTCCGAAATTAGTGGTATATCCTATAGTTAGATTTAACCAAAGCAGTAAGGTATATGTGCTCCTGGGTCACTTTACTAGCTCACCATAAAACCACTGACAGTCTAGTTCAGGGGTGGGCAAACTTTTTGGCCTGAGGGCCACATCTGAGTATGGAAATTGTATGGTGGGCCATGAATGCTCACAAAATTTCTGGTTGGGGTGAGGGTTCTGGGGTGGAGCTAGAAATGAGGGGTGTAGGAAGGGCTGTAGGTTAGGGGTAGCGGAGGGGGCTCCGGGCTGAGGCAGGAGGTGTGGGGGGAGGGAGCTTTGAGCTGGGGCTGAGGGGTTTGGAGTGTGGGAGGGGGCTCTGGGCAGGGGAGTGGGGGTGGTTGAGGGCTCCGGGTAGGGCTGAGGGATTTGGGGTGCAGAAAGGTACTCAAGGCTGGGAGAGCAGGAGGGGGATCATAGTTGGGGCATGAGAGAAGGTCGGGGTGCAGGCTCTGGGCAGCACTTGCATCAAGTAGCTCCCGGAAGCAGCAGCATATCCCCGCTCCAGCTCCTATGCAGAGGTGCGGCTCGGCGGCTCCGTACGCTGCATCATCCATAGGTGCTGCCCCTGCAGTTCCCATTGATCGCAGTTGCCGGCCAATAGGAGCTACAGAGCCTGCGCTTGGGGTTGGGGTAGCATGCGGAGACCCCTGGTTGCCCCTACATGTAAGAACCAGAGAGAGGACTTGCCACTGTTTCCGGGAGCCGCACGGAGCCATGGCACGTGCGCAATGGGGCAAGCATCCGATCCTGCTCCCTGGCTAGAACTCGAGGGCCAGATTAAAAGGACTGATGAGCCAGATGTGGCCTGCGGGCCGTAGTTTGCCTACCCCTGCTTTAGCTAGTTGTCTTAGTGCTGCCACATTTACCACCCAGACAAACTGGACTATTGTGCTGAAAGATTATTAAAACCAAAATTCACCACACGCTGAGTTCTTACAGCCCTCAAACCAGTCACTTCCTACCAGGTCAAGGTCCACTTCAGATCTCCCCAAATACAATTCTGCAGCTAATCCTTTAGTAAACTAACTAAAGATTTATTAACTAAGAAAATAAATGAGTTATGCAGAGGTTTAAAGCAGGTGAATTGCATTGCAGGTGAATTAAAGCATGTAAATCCAAAATGCTAGCAGGGATGTTATATTGGATAGTTTTTTATAAGTCTCTGATTTTCCCAAGTAGTAGTGGGAACCTCAATCCTTTGTTCAAAATTTTCCTTGTCAAAGTTCAATAGTCCAGAGATGTGGTAGGAAAGAAGAAAGAGATAAAAAGTGCTTTTTGGTTTTGCCTTTTATATCTTGACCTCTCTTCTGGAAAAATCCTAGCTATTTCCTAGGTGCAGACTCAGCAGTTCTTCATATGAATTGCAAATTTTGCTTGCATCTTTTGGGTGCTATTGCTAGGGTGTCTTCACAGCTCCTTTGGTTATTCCTGAAGGGTTAACCTGTGGGTGCTTCAGAGACTCGCAACAAGTTCGAGTTACAAACACATAGCAAAATGTCATAACTCCATACACAATATTGATACACACATTATTACAAGATAACTATACACAGCAGATTATAACGTTTTCAGTGATACCATACAAGGTATATTTTGTACAAGATTTATCATAATTTTGCAAAAGTGTGGTGACCATATTAGTGTAGTCGATTGCTTTCCCCGTTATGCAGCATCACATACTTGCATAAATATTTGCAGGATCTGGGCCTGTGTCCTAATCCTGCTATTTGTTGCAGAGGGGTGGATCTCTGCACCCATGTGGGACTCACACTCAGGGCTCTGATCCCATGAAGCAGTTTGCATGATCAAGGTCTGTGGGCCAAGTACAGCAGTGCCATTTGTTTTGACTCACATAAAAGGCTTTTTTTGAGCCACAAACTAGATCTCAAAGGATAGATGACCGAGAGGGAGCAGGGAAAAAGATGTTTATTTTTAGTGCTGCATAAATATTGTTTTTAGTTTCTGTTTGTTAATTTATATACTTTAAACACTGTTAGATTTAATTTTATATCTGGCATGTTTTAACTCTGGTTATTTGTGTCTGAAATGGCTCTTAGGAAATGTTTTTAATATAACATTTTCCTATTGTATATTTAAAAAAAATATTTAACTATGCCATGATCCTGCATAGGTACACGGACTCCATGTGGGCTTGGATATACCTGTGTGAAAGAGTTTGTGTGTGTGTGGCCTTAGTGCTATTCATGCCTTGGAGAGAAGGAGTGCTTTAATTACACAACAGTAAATTATTGTGGTGGTTTTTGTTTTGTTTTTTTATTCATTATATGATATACACTTTAATTGTGGACACTGTTGCAACAACTCTTCACTCACAAAAATGTCCCATCGCTTCCAATTCAGAAACATTAGCCAATTATGCAAAAAATGTTGACTTTTTATATCCCGAATAACACTTTCTCTAGATTTCACCTAAGAATAACAACACATTATACAGTTTACTTTTACCTGCCATACTTGGTGTAGTTTCTTGTGTGTTTTTGTTTTTATATTTTAAATGAAATATTAGACGGTAATTATTTTCACTTACCAGGTGTTTGTGTTGATTACAGCGTGGTATACCTTACAGTCAGGAGGCTCTGAGCTGGATGCAGTAGAAAGAGGCTGCGGTCAGTGTGAGACTGATCAGTGTGATGGAAGTGTGGGGTTTGGAGGAAGTCCAGATGAACATGGAGAAACAACATTAGATGCTATGATTATGGATGGGTAAGAAAGTTACTTGGAGAAGGGAATAATACTAATGATTTTTAGTACAGTTCAGTATGATGTAAGCATTGTTATATGTACCATGCCATCATGTTGATGTGTTCTATAGACATTACACTGAACTCAAACTCTGATATTAATTGATATGTTCATGGGTACAATAGAAAGAAGGAAATATCCAATCAAACAGGGAATAAATTGCCATGGCACCAGGATGTTTGGAAGCTAGCTAAGCATTTTTTTTTTCCTTGTAATCCCTGACATTCATTTCAAATAGCCTGATTGCCAGATAAGGGAGCTAAGGGTTGCATATGGAGTTCCTGGGTATTGAAGAGTAGAGATTCTCCCTGAAAATTAAACATAATGTACAGTACCTATATGACTGTTTGTCTAAAGAGGCAGAGAGAGGCTTACTTTTGCAGGATTGGGATATCTGGAGGTTTAAGCACAAGTTTAATAGAGAACCATTTGCTCTTTAATTTCCATACAAATTTTATTTTCATGACAATTCTGTGTTTGTCTTTTAGGTCTTATTCATTGTTTAGTTCTGACCTACACTTTGAAAGTCTTTCTAGAGTAACTGGTTTGCTTAGTGGTGCAATTATTTATACCTGAAATACTTAACTAGTAAAACTTGAATATGTATGCATTTATATCAATACAAAGATTTCCACCAGTATAGTATAATGCACCTTTTTCTTGATATAACTGTGTTCAGGGATATTGTACTACTTTAACTATACTACTATAGATAAAATGGCATAGCTCCTTAGTGTAGACAAGCACAAAGTGTCTATAGCAAAAGATATGTCATTGTTTTATTATCCTTTTGTTACTGTTTAATATATGCATGCCTTAAATATTTCTCACTTCCATATTCTTGTTTCAGCAACACCATGGAAGTTGGGGCAGTAGCAGATCTCAGACGTATAAAAAATGCTATTGGTGTAGCACGGAAAGTGATTCAGCACACTAAACACACATTATTAGTGGGGGAGTCAGGTAATTATGTACTTTATTCAGTTATTTCCAATTCTTACCCTTGTCTTAATTATCACTATACAATAAGGAGACTTACAATAGATAAATCTTGATGGTGGAGGAATCCCCCACATATATATTCAAATGAATGTTGTTAAGTAATTGAAAAGCATTTATCCTTCTTTAAGTTTATTAAATATCTACAAATTACCAGGGTTTTTTAATTCTGCTGTTTCTGCTTGAACTAAAACAAAGGGTTTTATATTCCCTCTACAGACTCGGCTGCAACTATTAACTTTTAATGCCAGAGCTGTTTTAGTATCCCTGAAAATGCATATACTAAGTAAAGATGTTTTGACATAAGACACTATATAAATGGAAGCTGGCATATGCCAATATTTCATTTAAAATACAAGGGCAGAATTGGTACTTAATTTTATTTCAAAGTTCACTTTCATATTTATTGAGCAGTCATTGTACTTCGCAGTTTAAAAACATACATGAAGACTTTCTGCCTCAAAGCTTTACAGAGCTTGTAAATAAATCAGGTACTGTACAGCTTGGCACAACACACCACGTAATGATAAATTCTATAAACCAGTGGAGGTTTCATCTTTTTAAGGTAACTTAATACTTTATTGGTGGATTAATATCTTTAGACTTTATGGAAGAAATGTTACTAGGAAGACTTTGAATAGGGAATGGAAGATTAGTTGGCTTAAGGGCTTTTTAAGTGTAGGGGCTGCATGGAGGAAGTCATGAAAGCAAAGATGAAATTTAAAAAGAGGACGTGGTCAGTGACAGGAAAGGAAGATGAATTTGGCAGTAGCATTTTGGATGGAATGAAGAAAATGAGACAAGACGGAGGAGATAGTTGCTGTAGTTGATGCGAGGACTCCTCTAGGTCTGGAACGGGAGGGCTGGAGTTTGAGATACTTTACAGACCCTTTTGATTTGACCAGGAGGCAGTCTCTAGTGGCTGTGGTAAGAGAAGTATTGGTAGCATACAAAGGATTCAGGAGGGAATGAGTAGAGTGGGAAGTAAAAGTCACAGTAGACTTTGTGCTTCAAGGTGAAAGAGAGGTTTGGGATGGGGTAAACTAAAAGATGTTTGGGAATAGCGGAGCAACCTGGAATGAAGTCTGAGAATGACTAAGAATAATGTAGGTAGGTTTGAAGAGAGAGTCAGAGGGGGTGACAAGCTTCAGCACCGTGTGTCAGAAGGGTAAAGAAAGTGGAAGGGGGAAAAAAAAAATTCTTTGTGAAGGAAGTTGGTTCATACAGTTTTCTCTGGAAGTGCTCAGCGGGATGAGAGCAGGGATTTTGGAAGCCAATATGAGGTGTCACACTGGGAATTGATAAGGCAAACACTGACTGGAGAGGACCGCAGACTCACTAGAGTGTGGAGTTGAACTTTAATATCAGTGGAAGAGAGGAAGGCAAATTTCTGTTCCACACAAAGTATTAAACAATATTAAAAAATTTGTCCTTAAAATGTACTTGGAACAAACTAGAATGACTTCTTGTAAGAGTTTTTCTACAAGATTGTTTCTGCTTTTTATCAAACTACATAGTCTGATACCCGTATTCTACATATTTCAGCTCTTGTTTGGAGAGTAAAAGGAAAAAATATTTGAAACTAGGATAGTCTCCTTAATTTTTCTGTCCACACAGTTTCTTTGAATGATTGACAGAAGAAAGAACACAACTGTGCCCTTAACTGTTCAGCATTATGTAAGATGTACAAGTACTCCTTTTCTTTTTGTAAATGATAGTATTGTAATGTATGGAAAGTACAATATATTGTTCCTGGTACTAAAACGTTAATGGGAATTTATGTTCGGTTTTCAGCATTGAAAATAATTGAGTCTTATATTTGACTTCCTAAACAGTCCTCTGAGTCCTTTTCAGTTTAAGTGACTCCAAGTTATATCAGATAGGGAGTATGATAGATGCTCTTTTTTTTTTTTTTTAAATGAAACCATGCTACCTTAGTGCACATTGCCCAACAGCTCCACTACAGAAGTCATAAAAGGAGGATCAATAAACATGAACAAGCAGACTTTTCGTAGCTCACTTGCTCTCTTGCTTATTTGTTCTAGATACTGAAATGTCAGTAAATATTCAGTAACTTAACCGTTGCTCATTAAACTCCCAATACAAGTGTAGCTTTAGAAAAGCAATACAAAATTAACTTATAATCAATTAAAAGGTTTTTTTGTAATATTTGGATAAGCGGAAACTCCTAAGAATCTTGTAAAACTATGTATTATGTTCACTTAAATATCAAAGGATTCAAACATGAAAGGGATTGGTAATTTACAAATCCTGTAGAAAATTCTATCTGAATTTGATTTCTTCCAGATTACTGTAACTAAAAGATGAATGAATAGCACTTTTTCTATTTTTTTCTGTTCATTTATTTTGCATTTGGCTGTGCTTTGTGGCAATTGCTTTCATTCTTTCTCCTGTATAGACAGTCAGTTCCCCTGCTTTTGATGTTTGTTTTTTCACATGGTGACAATTATTAAAAAAATAAAAAAAAATTAAGAAATAAATAATCAAATTTAAATGTTAGGAAAGTGTGATAGTAAAGCCACAGGAATTGTCAGAGGTACTCAGGGGCAGGTATTGATATCTGAGTCTCTCTGCTTACCTCATATTTTAAAAATGTCTAGATATCAAATTGATAGTGTTTTTATAATTAATTTTTTGTTACTTACAAATGTTTGCTTGTTTAAATTAAAATTTCCCTGTTACACATAGGACAATCTTGATTTTTTGGATGGTATTTGTCCTTTTTGAAAAGTTTTTTTTCCTTTTGTAAAGCAACATGTCTGAAGAGAAAGTTCTGTCATCATAGTCATAGAGAACATATTTAAATGAAGAGAGAAAAAGACATAGTAGATGGCATCTCTCCTCCTAGAAGTGTGGGATATAGTGCCCTCAGTAAAGGAGGAATTGGATGCTGATGGTATATCGGAGATTACACTGATATACTGTTTGTGTGAGGAACTATATTCTATAGTTTCAGGGGGATGAGCTATATATAAACTAATGTCATCTTGATCATAACATGTATTGTATGATAAACCTTTTTCTTTTTGCCTTTTAAAGCCTCACTGTTTGCAGAAAGCATGGGATTTCCATGTGAAGATTTAACCACTCAGAATTCTCTTTCAATATATTTAAAGTGGCTTAATCAAAGCTGTCAGCCAAACTACTGGAAGGTATAGTATAATTGTTTTATTTTAGAAATTTGACCAACATTGCTTGTTACTCTTGACTTATTAAAGAAAGAAATAGTTCATATTAAAGGAACAAAGAATGTTCCATTAAATATTTTTTAAAAATCCTGGAATTCTCGCTCACTTGATATACTTGGGGATTGGAAAGCCTGTTTGCTGCCTGATTTGTAGAATTCTGTTAATGTTGATGTTAGTACAGTGATTTTTCATTCCTGAGTTTGGGAGAAAATCCTAACCCTCAAAAACAGAGGATGATTTCTCAGAGAGGCATGAGTGCAGAAACTTAAAATTGAGTTTCTAAATGAAATCCCTTAGTGGGAATTAAGGCCTTCGTCTTGCAGGTATTTAAGCATGTGAGTGACTTTTACACATGGAAGTAGTCCCATTACAAGCATAGGGACTACTCATAGGCTTAAGTCTTTCCAAAACTGAAGCTTAAATTGGTAGCTATAGATCAGGGGTCTCAATCTCAATTTACTTTAGGGCCAGTGCCAGTCCTCAAATCCTCCCAGCGGGCCAATGTCACTCATGCTGCCCAGAACCTGCCCCCCAAAACTCTGTCCCCCGCCTGCCTAGGCTCTGGGAGGGAGTTTGGGTCAAGGAGGAGCTTTGGGGTGCAGGCTCTGGGAGGGAGTTTGGGTGGGGGAGGAGGTCTGGGGTGCAGGCTCTGGGTGGGGGAGGAGTGCAGGCTCCAGGAAGGAGTTTGGGGTCGGGGGGGGGGTGCAGGCTCTGGCAGGGAGTTTGGAGGCAGGAGGGGGATATGTGGGGGGGATGGGGGTGCAGGCTCTGGGAGTGAGGAGCGGGTCTGCCGCTTACCTGGGGCTCCAAGGTGGGGTGGGCCAGGCCAGGGGGCCTCCACGCACTGCTGCCCCAGGAACCGCCCCCGCAGCTTCCCATTGGCCACAGGAGCACTCAGGGCAGGGACAGCACTCCCCTACTCCGGGGCCACAGGGAGGGGCCAGCAGACACGTGGAGCGAGCAGGCAGCCGCTACTCAGTTCTGCTGCGCTGCTGGGGCCCTGGGCCATTGTAAATCGCCTGGCGGGGAGTGCCTGGGGGCGGCAGGTGGGGCTAAGGGAGAGACCCGGCCCCAAAACTGCTGGAGCCCCACATTGGGGAGGTTCGCGGGCCGCAGATGGCCTATGGGCCATGAGTTTGAGATCCCTGCTGTAGATGATAACAAACATAAGTTACCATGTTTGTCTCTTTGCACAGACTTTTACATGCTTCCAGAGCCCACTCCTCTGTAGATTGTGTTGTCTTTTTTTGTAACTGAAATATAGTGGAATTGAGACAGTTTAATTTGGTACATACTCTCTTGCCTATTCATTTACTTGAAAAGGTGTTCTGCCTAAAGTATTACTTGTGACCAACTTTAGTCATTTTAAGTTCAAGAGGATTACTTTATCTCTTAGTGTGGTACTAACAGCAACTTTGTTTCTGTGGTTTCTTTATCTTGCTGAAAAATGCAAACTTGTTTTGACCAAAGAATGAGTCTTGTGATTGTTCTGCTGCTTTTCTCTAATAAGCACTATCAGATTAACAGATCCTGTACCACACATTATGGAAAGCCAGTCAATTCATCTCTTAATAAGAGTATCCATAGTTTTTGTAACTTCAGTACAACTGTGCATTAGATATCTTAAAAATATTATACAACGGTGGAATTTAATTTTTGTTGCAGTAGTTTGTTTAAAATGCATCTTTACTGAAATATTAAAGACTCATATGAATAAAATATTGATTACAGAATGTAATACCAGATGCTTCAAAATCCTGTGGACCATACAAACAGGCTAAACAATTAAATAGTGAAGAACGGATCAACTCACAGAAAAGAATAAATATTCATAATCATGATACAATTGGTAACACTCTTTTTGGTTCTTCTATACTAAAAGATGTATTCACTTTTTTGCTTCATGATCAACTCAATCTTACTGAGTTCAAATAAAAAATTATTTCAGACTGGTAATATACCAGATATACAGCACCATTTTCAAATGTATGTACTATTTATGCACATGTTATGAAGGAGTTGGTTGCAACTCCTTAGTCAATTTAAGGTTTGTAAGTCTAGAATCTATTTTAATCTTTCCTCTTCTTTTTAACTTTTGATTTCAGCAACAGCATTGTTTGCAAATTTGTATGCCTAAAATAGGTTAGGAGTAATATTCTTGTAAAGACTTTCAGACTTTACTGGTAAAGCTTTTTTTTCGTTGTTGTGTCGTAGGCAATTTTGTATATTTATAACATTTTCTTGTATTTCATGATTAATTTTTCACATGTTGTCAGCATAGCAGACATTCCAGAACAGCAGACTTTGGAGACTCATTTCCAAATACCTCAGTACAGATTATTTATCTATATTTTGTCAGTTAAATTTTATCTTCTGCATTTTGAACCGGATCTTTGCTAACTTGGTGATTTTCATGCAAAAAATCTTCAAAATTTTCATTACCAAAGAATTACCACTTAAAATTTTAAGTGCTGAGACACACACAAATTCATCAAAGTACTTAAGAACGTGCCTAATTGACTTGAATGGGACTACTTACTGCTTTAAGAATCTTTCTGAATTGAGGTCTGAATTCCATAATTGCTGGAAGTAAGGGGGTGCCAAGATTGGTGGGTCATGTATTGAATATGTCTCCTCTTCATTTGTACTTGGTTAAGGTAGTTAAGCTTTATTAATGTATTTTTGAGTGTGTGTTTGTACTGGTGGCTTTTTGGACTCTTTAAAATTTGGATAAAAAAAATTCACTAGAGTTTAAATTATACTTATTATTGTTTTACCAAGAATGATTATATATGGCCCAATTTTCAAATGTTTTAAAATACCAATATTTAGGTCCCTCTGAAAAATCACAATTCAGGTGTAAAACTTCATTTTAAAAATAGAGCCCTTACAAGGGCTATAAATATATGATCAGTTTTTATGCTGCTGAATGGTTTTAATAAATATATGAGAAATTATTCTTGTTAAGCTTCACCATTGTTTAAATCTATAGGCATGATTGTAATTGGTGGTTCCGGAAATGTTGCAGTTGGGACATCCACAAATGGTGCAGTCCACAAAATCCAGGGGTTAGTATTTGTAGTTTGAGAAAAATACATATGGTATTATCTGTATAGGTGAGGTGATATTTTGCTTATCTAAATGATCGTGTTTATACAGGGACTAGCACAACACAGCCCCATTTTTTGGTGGGTCTTTAAAGTGCTGCTGCAATTACAATTTTTAGTGGGCTTGTTTTTTCAACTTTGTATATAAATATGGTAGAAGTTACTTTAGGCCTGCTTTTTCTTTTTTCATTTTTAAATGGGAGCAAGAATAGGTTCTTTATGAGCATTGTCTAAAGAATGTGTAGATCTAGGGTTACTCCTTGCATATTTGATGTTGAATTGAGTTTGTTGCTTTATGCTTGTAATAGCCTGGTGGCCCCTTTAAAAGCTTTTCATAAAAAAAAAAGACATGACCCATGCTTTCACTCTTGAAAGTTAAAGAAACTTTAAAAAACTCATGTCCGTGATAAATTTGATTTGGTCTGACTCAATAAATATCTCTAGAACTTTAGGAGTCACAACAGGATCAAGGAATGAGGGCTTGTTTACACATGGACCCATTTAGGACCTATTCTTGAATAACTCTGTATGAACTCTTATTCAAGAATGAGTGCCTTTTTCCAGATTTGCTTAATCCACCGTTGAAGTGGACTAAGATGAAACAGAAACCTTCTGTATCTTGAAGGAAGAATACTCTGGAAGGCTGAAACTGTGGAACAGTCATTATTTCACGGGTGATTTTGCTTTTTTCTTGGCAGTGTGTTGGAGTGTCCAACTGTCAGTCCTTACTATTGAGAGTAGAGAGCTCTCATTACCGTGGTGTAAGATTAGGAGTTCCTGGAATATGAAACTGTAAAATCCTGGTGTATTCTCATTGCTGGTATTTTATGTTGTGTGTTTGTTGCTTAAACAAGAACCCAGTCTAAGAATTTGCCTTTTAAATATTGGGTCTAGTTCTGCTCTGGTACACTGATACAACCTCATTGGCTTCAGCCAGGTTACACAGTAGTGTAACTGGGACCAGAATTTGGCTCATTATAACTGTCTTCATTTTAACTTGATGGGTTTCTTTTCCTTCCTCTATATAGTCGTGTAGGGGACTCTCCAATAGCTGGAGCTGGAGCCTATGCTGATAGTACAACTGGAGGAGCGGCAGCCACTGGAGATGGTGATATCATGATGCGCTTTTTGCCCAGGTTTGTCCCTTTGGGGAAGATTTCTTACATTTTTTGCCAGAGAATTCCTGTGAAACAAATCAACAAATAAAGTGACGAATTAATAAAATTATCGGCTGCTTTTATTGGCTGCTTAACATATTTGGCCATTGCTTCCTTTTTTATTCATGCCAATCAACATGGCCAAAAATAAGACTAGCCCCACATCCTCTCTTACAGACGACCAATCACTTACCAATTCTTTAACATGTTTTCTGCTATCTCATTGAAAATCCTGCAAATGTTGCCAACCTGGTCTTTGACAGAAGAAATGAGTGGATTTCAGATCTAAATGTACTCCACCAAAAATGCTTTGTGTCCCACACTCATGTTTCAGTTGTGGGAACAAACACTTCTCAAGTGTTAGGAAGAAGAGAAAGTGGTCTCAGAGGTGGCTGTTTTCTTCACCATTAGAATTGTATATAATCAGCATGTTACTTTGTGCCTGCTCCTTTTCATTTCCAAAAAATGGTGTAGTCTGTTTAAAATCTGGGTGTCTGAATTTTGCAAATGGTCTTCATGGATAGCCTCAAATAGAATATATTGCAGTACTCCATTCTGGAGGTTACAGAGACATTGATATTTGCAATAGATTTCAGCTCATAAGATAATAGTTAAGATGCTAAATCCTCTTTTAAGCAGCCTGAAGAACTGTTTGCAAAAGCTTGGAATACCAGTGCTTTATGCATACCGGTTTTGGAAAATGACTGGACTAGAAGGCACTATCTGTCCTTTCTGTTTGTCTGTGTGCTTGTCTTGTGCAGAATAGGGAGTGTAATCTAAAGCAGAATAGCTCTGAATTGTCAAATGTCCAGAAAACAGTAATTATTTTGCCCCTTGATTTTTCACTTCTGAAATGTTGATGTATGATATGTTAATATCTCAAAATTGACTTATGAGGAAACAAACTATGGACGATAGCTCTACATTCAAATTTTTATCCAGCTCAGGTGAATAGATCAGTTTTTATGGTAACTTGTATTTCTGTGACAGAAAATATTGAGTCCAGAGATAAGGAACTTCCCAAAATGTGATAGTAGTCCTCCTCCAAAGTGCCAGATTTGAAGCTCATTCCCTCCTTAGTTGAGTTTCTCTTTTATTGTAACAAGACATAGTTGCTTGATATACAGTATTTGTTTTCTGAAAACAAAACAAAATACTCCTTTTAGGCCCGTGTTGTGCTGTTACTCAAAATTGTTGACTTTTGAGATTGTGCATTGTGGAAATGTAGAACTGGTTAGCAGTATCGTTAGTCTAATGATATATTATGTGGTGATACTATTGATATGAAGGTATTTAGTTTGGTTTTGTATTTAAAATAAAACACCTTTTAAAAAAAGAAAACACCTTTGAAGCTTCCTGGCAAATCTGAGACAATTTTTTTTTTTTAAATAAACACTTCATTGATGAGGAAAAACAGCAGTCCATGCAAACTCCAAGCAGGAAGGAGTTGATCAGTAGCTTAGTCTCCAGTTTTGTATTTGTATTCCAAAGTAAATTATTTTGCTTTGTTAATATGAAGTGGACATGTAATGCCATATTTTTGTATCACTAACTGAATACCATAATATCTTCAACATGGAGATTTGGCCAGTAGTGTCTTTTTTTTTTTTTTTTCCCCCCCCTGTACTCCAGTAATTGATTGAGTTCCAAGTTATCATATTTTAGAATGTCTATTCTGATTAAATGGGTATAAACTGGCCACCAGGAAGTTTTTAGACTTGAAATTAGAGGAAGGTTTCTAACCGTCAGAGGAGTGAAGTTTTGGAATAGCCTTCCAAGGGAAGCAGTGGGTCAAAAGATCTATCTGGTTTTAAGATTCTACTCGATAAGTTTATGGAGGAGATGGTATGATGGGATAATGGGATTTTGGTAAGTAATTGATCTTTAAATATTCAGGGTAAATAGGCCTAATCCCCTGAGATGGGATATTAGATGGATGGGATCTGAGTTACCCAGGAAAGAATTTTCTGTAGTATCTTTCTGGTGAATCTTGCCCATATGCTCAGGGTTTAGCTGATTGCCATATTTGGGGTCGGGAAGGAATTTTCCTCCAGGGCAGATTGGAGAGGCCCTGGAGGTTTTTCGCCTTCCTCTGTAGCATGGGGCACGGGTGACTTGAGGGAGGCTTCTCTGCTCCTTGAAGTCTTTAAACCATGATTTAAGGACTTCAATAGCTCAGACATAGGTGAGGTTTTTTTGTAGGAGTGGGTGGGTGAGATGCTGTGGCCTGCGCTGTGCAGGAGGTCGGACTAGATGATCAGAATGGTCCCTTCTGACCTTAGTATCTATGAATCTATATTCAGTCACAATGAGTGTAACTTCTGATTTGTTTCCTAAATCAGCTATCAAGCAGTGGAGTATATGAGGACAGGAACAGATCCAGTTACAGCTTGCCAGAAAGTTATTTCCAGGATCCAGAAGTACGCGCCATACTTCTTTGGTGCTGTTATCTGTGCCAACACAACTGGAAGTTTTGGTATATGTTACTGTTTGTTGTTCGACACAGAGAACTTTGACACAGACGAGTGAAACATAACGGTGGATTTTAAAGCAGCAGGCTGCAACTTTTTTTTTTTAACTTTAACCAATGTTGGGGAATAGGGGGAGCAAGGGGATTTTCCACTCTTACTATCAAAATACCAGGTTTCAGAGTAGCAGCCGTGTTAGTCTGTATTCGCAAAAAGAAAAGCAGTACTTGTGGCACCTTAGAGTCTAACAAATTTATTAGAGCATAAGCTTTTGTGAGCTACAGCTCACTTGAGCTGTAGCTCACGAAAGCTTATGCTCTAATAAATTTGTTAGTCTCTAAGGTGCCACAAGTACTGCTTTTCTTTTTATCAAAATACCAGACATTTTATTAGGTCCAGAAGTACGTGATTAAATGGTATCCTGCCAAACACCCTGTAAATCCAGGTTGGCCCTCTTGAGCCTAATATCTTAAGACTTCCACAGAGGAGTTTCCTGGAGGAGTTAATAAATACTCTTAACCATTTATAACCTCAATTTCTCATATTTTTATAGGTATGATTAATTTGAAGGCTTATAAAAAAAAATCCCAAACTTCTTTAGGATATGGCATAAGGCAGTCTGAATGTGACTGTAACACAGCTTCAAAGCAATCCAAGATCAATCATTATGCTGGGCATCTCATTAGTAAACTCTTAGATCAGTAGAAAGTAAAATTTGCTGATCAATATGGCTTATTGGGTGGACTGCTTGTTGTATATCTTTGATCTCTCTTCCCACAGTTCTGTGTTTGAGAGATTATAGTTGTAGGAACACATTACACTCATCAGTATTAAGATATATTTTTTTCTAATTTACATTACTAAGTTTATTAAGTGCACTACACTGGTAATGAGCATGCTGTTTCCACCTGAAAAGTAAAAGGCTTTTGAGAAATCTCAATGTTGGGTTAAACAGATTGGAAAAGGACATTACACGATTGTACCAGAATTAATAATTGGATCTTTAGAAGATGAAATCTGACAGGCATGCTAATCCTATAGGGAATAGGCAGGTCACTTTTGTTTCTTTTTTCCTTTCCCAGGTGCTGCCTGCAATAAAGTTCCGGGATTCACTCAGTTTCACTTCATGGTTTATAGTCCTTTGCTAAATCAGCCATCTGAGCAAGTAGTAGACTGCATTTAATTTTTTCTGTACCAACTGCATTTACACTTAAAGACCAAGGAGGAAAAGAAGGCTGAAAAGGCTCACTGACTGCCATTTTACAAAGTGTTTGCAGTTTCCTTTTGCACAGGTATTTGAGGAAGAGTAATGTATGTGGAGATAGTGCATATCACTCTCATTTTTTGAATGTATTTTGTTTTATTAACATGTTACCAATATGTCCGTAAACTTGATCTGTAGTTTCTCAATCTAGCAAACTAATTCATTTATTAATCTGGCAGGTTATTTCTAAATTCTGGTGGGCAAGTTGGCTTCATCTACAGGATGAACAAAATTGATTTTTTTTATTTTTTTTTTTTTTTTTTTTAGATTCCAGGGTACTGTGTAGAGATCCAAAATATCTACTGATGATAAAGTGGGATTTCAAAATACTCAACTGGTATATGTGGATGACTATAACTTAAAATGGGAAATGCCTTTTGGAACCATTCTCAAAAATAGATGACAGTTTGCACGATTGTTGTACCAAGAAGAACTGGAGAACAATTTCATGTCTGAATGGAGAGCAATGAAATAAGCTTCTGCTTTTGTGGTGATGCTTTATCATTCCATGATGATCAGTCACAGTCATGCAGTATTACATTGCAAATGTAATCCTGCAGTGTCAGGAAGTTGCTATATTTTGTGGCTTTTTGTGACTCGGATACACTCCCTCCTTTCTTCCTTTATCTCTGGGAACAAACGGAGATGTTTCCTACTACCTTCCAATCCCAAAGTGTTGGGTAGGATCCCAGCAACTGACTCACTTTCAGAAAATGGTTTCCATACTGTGCTTCCCTTTTCACTTCCCATGTTGTGCTCTGTCAGTGTGAGCGGTGCTTTTGTGATCAGCATTCCATTGCTGCCTAAGCTCAGGTAAAGCACCCATCAGATGTACAGATTCCGAGCCCACAGGTCAGTTCTAGAAGAACCGTGGGTGGGATAAGACTGATTTTTCTGTATTAAGTGTTTCACTGGCCATAATTCATTTTTGTAAATCTCTTAATTTTAACAGACCTTTTTGGCAACTGAACGCCAGATTAATAAATTAGAGGTGTTAAGTAACAGTCAGCATGGATTTGTCAAGAACAAATAGTGTCAAACCAACCTGATAGTTTTCTTTGACAGGATAACAAGCCTTGTGAATAGGTGGGGAAGTGGTAGATACGGTATATCTTGACTTTACTAAGGCTTTTGATACTGTTTCATAAACTAGCAAAATACAACCTAGATGGAGCTACTATAAGGTGGGTGCATAACTGGTAGGAAAATCGTTCCCGGAGAGTAGCTATCAGTAGTTCAGTCATGCTGAAGGGCATAACGAATGGGCTCACGTAGGGATCGGTTCTGGGTCTGGTTCTGTTCAATATTTTCATCAATTATTTAGATAATGGTACAGAGTAAACTTATAAAGTTTGCAGATGATACCAAGCTAGGAGGGGTTGTAAGTGCTTTGAAGGATAGACTTAAAATTTAAAATGATCTGGACAAACTGGAAAAATGGTCTGAAGTAAATAGATGAAATTCAATAAGGACAAATGCAAAGTACTCCACTTAGAAAGGAACAATCAGTTGCACCCATACAAAATGGGGAAGGAGTACTGCGGCAAGGAATCATGGGGCAGGGGATCATAGTGGATCACAAGCTAAATATGAGTCAGCAGTAACACTGTTGCAGAAAAAGCAAACATCATTCTGGGATGTATTAGCAGGAGTATTGTAAGCAAGAGAATTAATTCTTTCACTCTAATCTGTGCTGATTAGGCCTCAACTGGAGAATTCTATCCAGATCTGGGTGCCACATTTCAGGAAAGATGTGGACAAATTTGAGAAAATCCAGAGAGGAGCAACAAAAATGATTAAAGGTCTAGAAAACATGACTTATGAGTGAAGATTGAAAAAACTGGGTTTGTTTAGTCTGGAGAAGAGAAGAAAACTGTTATCCTGTCCCCTCTCAAGTCCATAAAAGGTTGTTACAAGGAGGAGGGAGAAAAATTGATCTTCTTAACCTCTGAGGAGAGGACAAGAAACAATGGGCTTAAATTGCAGCAAGGGTGGTTTAGGCTGGACATTAGGAAGAACTTCCTAACTGTCAGGGTAGTTAAACACTGAACTAAATTGCCAAGGGAAGTTGTGGAATCTCCATCATTGGGGATTTTTAGAGCAGGTTGGACAAACACCTGTCAAGGATGGTCTAGATAGTACTTAGTCCTGCTTTGAGTGCAGGGGACTGAACTAGATGACCTCTCGAGGTCCCTTCCAGTTCTGTGATTCTATGAAATTCTTGGAACTGTAATTCTGATGCCTAAGTGTGGAAATACAGTACTTTCTCCCTTGTTTCCTCACTAGTCATTATGTAAAAACTTATACTGATCTCTTGTCTGTGGTCTTTGGATATAGACATTACTGCTTGAGATGTATAGATTTGTTTTTCTTTAAATTACTAATCATCAATCATCTGTCACAATTTAGGATGCACTACAATAACGCAACTTATAAAAATACTTCTGTTTATACTAGCAAAAAAAAATTTAGCTTGGGGTTTTTTGGCTGCTATTTATTTGTTTGGTAATAAACTGTACTGTTTTCTGTAAACTCTTCCTAGCCGCAAGCAGGCTGCCACTTCAAATATATCACTCCTTTAGTAACTTGTTACTGTTCTTGTGGTGGCTTCAATTTTTTTTTTTTTTTTTAAATCAGTTTCTTCTCCCCGCTTTCTCAGGTTGTGATAATACCTTTACCCATAGATGGTGCTCAACTACTCCCATTTGCACAAGGTTTTAAATATTTGTTGGTTCTTGTGGCATCGGTTTTCTCCATTTAATTAGAATTTTCCTATCCCCAGCCTGCCACTTGTATTGAAAATTGAATTATGAAGTTGTCAGTTCTCTTTGTAGGATGCTTAGTAAAGGGAAATGCTTCCTGCTGCTCTGTGCGTGCCCTGTCCCCTGCCCTCCTCCACACACGTGCCCTTCGTAGGTTACACCTCTAAAGGAGCAATTGCATGTATACAATGGAATTTATCTTTAGAGAACAAAATTATTTGAGTACCTAGGACCTTGAGAAAGTGCCGTTTCTCATTTCATCCTCCTACATATCATTTGCAGATACCAAGTTTTATTTATAATGTACTGCCATAGATTTTTGAAAATCTGTTTTAAAGGATCTTTGATCTTCCTTCTAACTTGGCAGGCTTGCTGATCAATTGATTAAATCAAGATCTTGAGATTGATAAGGAAATTTTAAAAGCGAAAAAAGTTAAAATGACCAAGTAGACAGAGCTAATTAAAATATTTGTTATATGAACAATACCACTGGATAATGCAAGCTTACTTTAATGTATCTTAATAATTATTTTTTTGGTGTCCTTGAAAACTCTACATTAAAATGGTCGTTGCCTTATGTTCTTAGTGTCTGTTTTTAAAAGCTGGAAAAGCTTCCAGACAAGAATGGCTGTTTTTAATGACATGCTATTAACTGTTCTGTTGATGAAGTTCAATTTGGAGGATTCATTTCCTTCACTAGCTGTTGAATGTGGATGAAAAGGTGCTTGTGGAAGGTTTTCATGGGTTTGAATTTAACTCTACTCAGAATGCTTTTCCTCTGTAAAAGTGTCAATTCTCTGTACATCTTGTTAATTTTTATGCAAACAAGTAGTCAAAGGGCTAGATAAACAATAGGACATAAGCAAGTAAGGCCAACATTTAAGCACAACTTAGATCCTGAAAATCCCTGCTCAGCTGCTGCTTAACTTTGAAAGTACCTAAATTCCCTAAGCGCCTAAGTTGCCACTAGTGGGCATGCACAAAACCCTCAGTTCTGATGATACTGAGCTGTTTGGAGTTCTAGCTCAAGCCTAAGTCTCAGTGGAATTCTCAGACATGGTGTCCCTCCCCTGCCCCCCCCATCTGTCTTGTGCGATCCCGTGGGCATGGGATCCTGTGGGCACCTGTCTTGTGTGATCCCTCAGAGCATTAAGACTGTCCAGAATATGTGACAGCTCAGCTGTGATGTGAGAAACTTGTCTTCAGATCCCCACTCTGGTTGGTTGATTTTGGAGCAGGGACTTCAACTTAGGTCTCCTATATCCCATGTGAATGACCTACACACTAGACTTTGGGGTATTCTCCTGTTAGAACTGTTCCACGTTCTATCAATTAAATATTCCTTGGGCTGCCGAGGGGAGTTACTGTACAGCTCCCAAGAAGTAGGACTGAGCTATTGGGGTTTGAGCTCAACATAATAGAGAACAAAGGAACGGATATAAAATTGGGTTGGGAGGAAAAGAGGAGCAATGCAATGGGAACTCTACCAATTTCTTCCCTTTTGAGGAGGCTTGAATATGCCAGGGAGCATATTCTGCTGAGCATCTTGGGTTTGGCCCTCCTTGGCAGAATTTTGCTGCCTCTCGGTGAGACATAGATACCAGTTATGTGGGATTGTTTGCGATCTGGCGTGGCTGTAATGCACTTCGGGGCCTGAATAATATTGCTTCCATTTTAAATTAAACCTGTAACCTAAACATAATAAAATTTATACCATTTAGGAACAAGTTATTGTGAGTATACAAGAACTTAGCCCTCTGAAGGGGGTGGGGGGTGTTAAAAAGTGTTTGTAATCATATCTGTGGAGCTCCTAATAATGCCTCCATAACAAGAATGAGCTATTTCTGAAACTCTGTCATGAAAGAGTGAGGGTATGACATTTGGTGATGAACTGTTGGCAAAATAACTCCTGAGATAACTATAATCCAATCATAGTTTGATTAAAAGAAGGACATATGTTCATAAAACATTTCCCCAATGAACGGGGATCACTTTTCCATATGGAATTGAGGGTCATCAAATCAAGAACGGTTATAGTTCACTGTTAATGTGTTCTTCCTGGGAAGAATGTTAAAATATTAAAACAAAGGATATTAATAGAGGCAGAAGACCAGAATTGAATTTTTTATTACTGTTTCAAGACTAGAAAAAATTTGTCAAAGTCTTTTGTACTGGTCTGCCACAATGTTTCCAACCTTGGCGGTTCATCAGCTAGTGAACCTTAAAGAGAGAGTCAGAATGTCATTTTATCACTGTGGCTGCAACAGGGTTTGTGCATCCACTAATTGGAGAGCATTAGACAGATTCATTCCACTCAAAGCTGGGAATCCACATATAGGTCACAGAAACCATTTGTTTCATTGCTTTACCAGTTCTTAAAATAACTGCTAAAAATTAGAGATATTTAAATGGGAATGAAGGGGGAAAGTGAGATGGTAATTGTCATGATGTGATGTCATAGTTGTTGCTCATCAGTTCTAAATAAACGTTCTATTACAGTAGTATTGAAAATGTCATGTGCTATATGTACACGTATGCACTATGGAACTAATAAGAGATGTCTCGTAACCTTGATGACAACTTTTAAGCAGTATCAGTATTGCATTTAATAGTTTAGTTCACTTCTTAAGCACACTGAAGGGTTTATGATCTAGAAAGACTAAACTTAAAAGAATAGTATGCACAAAACAGGTAAATGTACATTCAACCCTGGGATCCGTCAGGCGTAGTAAGTGTATTGGGTCAATTGGGGCACCTGTTTGTGTCCTGCTTGCTGAATTCTTTGTAGTGTTTTCCCCAGGAATTGAAATTGGGGGGCGGGGGTGAAGGCCGATGAGGGTTGAAACTGTGAGGGTTGGCTGTATGCCACCAGAGTAAAAACTGAAAAATGTTTCATGAGCATTTTATTAGTTTTAACTCCATGTTTTAAAATCATAACAAAAATTAAAGTTGGCTATTCAAGCCTACCATGAAGCACTATATCTACGGCCTCCTTGGTTTATTGTGGTAATTTTGCACTCTTCTTTTGTGTCTTCTTGTGTGTCCGGTACTTCCAGTCCTTCATGATATGTTCATGGTCACCCCATCTCAAAAAAGATATAATGGAATTGGAAAAGGTTCAGAGAAGGGCAACAATTATTAGGGTATGAAACTGATTCCATATGAGGAGAGATTAGAGACTGGGACTTTTCAGCTTGGAAAAGAGACAACTAAGAGGGGATATGATAGAGGCTTATAACATCTTGACTGGTGTAGAGAAAATTAAATAAGCAAGTGTTAGTTACGCTTTCACTTAACACAAGAACCAGGGGTCACCCAATGAAATTAATAGGCAGAAAGTTTAAAACAAACAAAGTATTTCTTCACAGAATGCACAGTCACCTGTGGAACTTTTTGCAGGGATGTTGTGAAGGCCAAAATTATAACGGTTCAAAAAAGAACTAGATAAGTTCATGGAGGCTAGGTCTATCAATGACTATTAGCCAGGATGGCCAAGGATGCAACACCATGCTCTGAGTGGTCCTAGCCTCTGTTCACCAGAAGCTGGGAGTGGACAATAGGGGATGGATCACTTGATGATTTCCCTGTTCTGTTCATTCCCTCTGAAGCACCTGGAATAGTCACTGTTGGAAGACAGGATACTGGGATAGATGGACCATTGGTCTGACCCAAAATGGCCATTCTTACATAAAAAATAATTATCAAAACGTTTAGCACAGAAACTCCCCAAGATAATGACCTCTTGAGTTAGCAATGATGTGAGATAATGACCTTGGCAAATAATGCATTTTAAAAACCTTGGCCTACTAGGAAATGTATATTTATATAAGTTTCCCAAAGTTTCACAAATCTAGCATTGTGGTGCAAAGTCACTAAAACATAGTCCAATGCTCTGGCCGATGTTGTTTGTCGTGCCACCGTTCACTCTGTTGCTCTGTCCCAATGGCCCTGAACTGTCTCCTGCTGCTGCTATATGCCACTGTGACTTCTGTGAGTTGGGCTCTCTCAGTGATTTCAGCTGAGCTCTCAGTGGGGGAACCTCACTGCTAGTCAGGCTGGGCCATCTCTTCCACAGAAACACTGTCCCACAGCAGGTCTAAGCGCTTAGACCTGATCATCAGTGATTTCAGTTGCAGTGGTCACTTAACAAAATGAAAGACTATCTATGGAGCCTAATCAGCTCTGTCTTTAAACAAAGGAGAGGGGCAGGTCAACTAGTATTTGTGATTCAGGCAGACCAAGGAAATCATCTGTCCCCACACATTCTCTCTCCATGCCCTCAATCAGCACAGGGTAAGTACAGTTCTACTGCCCTTTACTCGTACAATAAGAATAACATTTCATTACCCCCCCCACACACACACACACACATGCATGTGATTTGTAATACAACCCCAGCCAAAATCCTCACTGGGGCAACACCGCTTTATTTGCTGGATATCTGGGTAGATTAGGTGTGAATGTAAATACAATCTGATCCTGAAGCCTTTCCCCCCAGCTTATCACTAGCTGTCAGGGAGAGCTCATTTAGATTTGTTTACAAATCATCATTTGAAATTATTAGGTTGGCCAATATCACCAAAATGAATGCACTGACATTGTCATAAACAGCTGTATAAGGAAGCTAGTCTATGTTCATACTTTTCAAATCTATTATCCTTTTTCAGATGCATGTATTTTATCATACACTGTATATGCTTTTAAAGAGTAATGTTTCAATTTCAATTCAGATTTCCAAACAATCTCTAAAGTGGCAACACAGAATGTAACTGATTCACAAAACTGGGGGTTGGGGGTGGGGAAATTCACGGGGGGTGTAAGGAAATCCCTGATCCTTTGGGTTCATCTACTCTGCAATAAAAGGCCTGAGTTAGCTGACTTGGGCTCAAGGTGCAGGACTATAAAATTTCAGTGCAGATGTTCCAAGCCTGGGCTCTGGGACCCTCCCCCTTTGCAGGGTCTCAGAGCCTGGACTCCAGCCCAAGCATGAACCTTTACACTGCAGTTTTATATCCTGTCATAAACAAAGGGAAGGGTAAACACCTTTAAATCCCTCCTGGCCAGAGGAAAAACCCTTTCACCTGTAAAGGGTTAAGAAGCTAGGATAATGTCACTGGCACCTGACCAAAATGACCAATGAGGAGACAAGATACTTTCAAAGCTGGAGGGGGGAGAAACAAAGGCTCTCTGCTCTGTGTGTTGCTTTTGCTGGGACCAGAGCAAGAATGCAGGTCAGAACTGCTGTAAAGGGCTAATAAGCAATCTAGTTAGATATGCATTAGATTCTGTTTTGTTTAAATGGCTGATAAAATAAGTTGTGCTGAATGGAATGTATATTCCTGTTTTTGTGTCTTTTTGTAACTTAAGGTTTTGCCTAGAGGGATTCTCTGTTTTGAATCTGACTACCCTGTAAAGTATTTACCATCCTGATTTTACAAAGGTGATTTCTTTTACTTTAATTAAAATTTCTTCTTTTAAGAAACTAAATGTTTTTTCATTGTTCTTAAGATCCAAGGGTTTGGGTCTGTGTTCACCTATGCAAATTGGTGAGGATTTTTATCAAGCCTTCCCCAGGAAAAGGGGGTGTAGGGCTTGTAGGGGATTTTGGGGGGAAAGACGTTTCCAAGTGGGCTCTTTCCCTGTTTTTGTTAGATGCTTGGTGGTGGCAGCAAATAAGGTCCAGGGACAAAAGGTAAAGTAGTTTGTATCTTGGGGAAGTTTTAACCTAAGCTGGTAAAAAATAAGCTTAGGAGGTTTTTCATGCAGGTCCCCACATCTGTACCCTAGAATTCGGAGTGGGGAAGGAACCTTGACATAGCCCCTGAGTTCCAGTCCCATAAGCCCATGTCAGCTTTGCTGCAAGTCTTCTATCACCCTATAGATATATCCTTTAAGTCCTACTTTGTAAATTAGCTTTTGAATTTAAAACTCTATCTATTTTTGCATCTTGGTTCCCGAGTATTCCTTACTGAATTAGTGATTTGCCAGATTTATATAGACACAAATTGCATACTTCAGCTGTCTGGGTCTAACTGATGGAAAAATATGGTGCAGCTTGCTTTTACATGGCATTGAACTGCTATTTAGTTAGTTCTCTGCTAGTCCTTGGAAATATTTAACTATGCTTCATTGTGGCTGCCTATGTATCTTTAAGATATTTTTGTCCATCAGTCGTTATCGTCTTTTGTAGGGCTGGTGTAGAGCAACAACTACAATTTCACCTGAAGTTGATTGATCCAAATGACTGCCTCAGAAGTAGCAGAATTTATTGCAGTAATGCCTCCTTCATATTTATAAATTGGGCAGTAGGTAGTGATATGTTCGATGGTCTGTTGTGGGGAGCCACACTTGCACACCTGGGAGTCCCTTGATTTTTCATTTGTGCAATAGATATCCACATCTACCATGGTTTGGTTCAAAGTGGACTAGGATGACCGTGGGAGGTCAAATCCAAGATCGTAGCCTGATTGCATGAAGCCAAACAAATGTTCCCAGAAAGGCTTGCGGGACTTAAGACATTGTGGGCGCGGCATCGTCAAGGTCTTGGTGAATAGGAAGACATCTGTTTTTCCTGGATTCACTGAGTTTCGTGGAATGTTGCAGCAGTTCAGCATATCAGCGGAAGAGCGATGTTAGGATAGTTAGCCATGGTGTTATGATGCATCACATCACTGTATTTAGCTGGGTATCTTCCATCAGTGGGATGACCGATAGCAAGTGTGAAAAATCTGGATGGAGTGTGTGTCGGGGGTGGGAGGGTAATAGGCACCATTATAAGACAAAATCCCAAATATCGGAACTGTCCCTATAAAATTGGGACATCTGGTCACCCTATCCCTCAATGACACTGCATTAGGGAGAACCAGTTCAGATCCTCTGAAGGTTGGAAGGTTACTCTGTAAGACAGAAATTGAGTAATGGTAATTTTGTTTAAATCTGTGATTCTTTTAAATAGCAAAATCCATGCTGCTGCCTGAAAAGCCCAAATTTCTGGATTATCTATAAACACTTTTAATCTATCTGATACTAGTGATTATGTGTACATAGCTATTCTCTCACCATACCAGGTTTTTTACCTCCAACTCAAAACAAGATGCAAGAAGAGAGTAGGCACTGCATTGGATTTAATTACTAACAATTAGAGCTAGTGGGATAGAAACATCAGTGACATGGTTAACTTTACTCTGACTAACTAGAGTGTTCGAGGGTATGTTTTGTAAATTAAGCACTGAATCACAAATGTCCTCGCTAGGAGGTCTGTTCTTTCCTCCATGTAACTCCCATTAAATTTACAGCGAAAGAACATTATGGAAACGTCCATGCAGCAGATGCGGCAGAATCTCTGATTTTTATGAACTAGTTTTGTCGTCATTGTTTGTGATGCTGACTCGGGTGGTAAACATTTTAGATGTTTGTGCATTTAAGATTATTTGCTGGGTTTTCATCGGCCCCCTGGACAGATGGAATCAACATAGCTAACTACACCTGCTGCTGCAACACTCTCTTGTAGTGTATAGCTATTATGTTTACAATGACAGGTGGTGTTATGTGAAATAAAAACTATGGCAACTTGTAAGTATGCCACTTGTTCAGGTAATTCCTGTGAGGTGTTACTGATGACTCTTAATGGGTTGTTTGAAACAACATAGGGAGAAAGCTTTTGGGAAAAAAAAATTCCTCTCCAGGTAGCTTTCCCCCCCCCCGCCCCCCTTTTCCAGGTAGACTCTTGCAAATACATGACTGTGAAATGTCAAGTTTTGTTTGTTAGAAATGATCCATGTAATATACTGCATGAATTGAACTGCAAGTTTTTCTTTTTGACACTTGAACAGTGTTCTTTTCCAAGTTGGCAGCAAATGACATTTCATTGAGGGTTTTTGTATTTTGTTCAATTATATTACTGAAGAAGCTTCTTTGAAAAATAGATTTTGATTGGTCAGAGTCCATAGGTAAAGCATAAAAAATGGAATTGTAAATGGCCACTTTAATGTAGTTTGAAAGTTTTATTGTATTTTATGGTTACACTTTGCATTTACCTATCACCTTCTATCTGAAGATATCAGACCTCTACAAACATTTAATCTCACAAGAAACTGTGTGTGTGACATAACTTTTATTATTCCCTTGTTGATGGAATAGTCGGCACTGATCAAGCTTCCAAGGTACAATATTTTACTTGTTCTACAACTTCACTATTGCTGTATTTCAAAACTTTGTTGTTCCTTTTCCAAGATGCAACTACTTCATCTTCTTGACATTTATTATAAGTCCAAGTCATCTACACTTATTTTTCAAGGTATCAAAGCATAGCATCGTTAAATGTCTGCTAGTTGTACAAAATCTGCATAAGCTAAGGCCCAGATATGGCATTGTACAACATGTAAGCAGACTGCTGTACCTAGCTAAAGCCCCATTGAAGTCGGTGGGAATTTCTGTGGGTACAGAAGGCTGCCTGTACATTACTCAGTACTAAATTTGGACATGAATGATAGTCTCATATGGCAAAAACAAAGAAGATAATTCAAACCTTCCCCATTCTAAGATTCCATCACATACTGTTTGTTTCCTTTAATTCTACCTTTGCACATTCTTCAGAGTGTCCTAAAGATGATTTTCTCCATGTTAGCTCACTTTGTATTAGCTAGAATCCTATGTCATTTTGCTTTTGGGGTGTTAACTGTATGCCACTGAAACATGCTTCCTACCTTGTTCTCTGGTAATGAGATATTTGTTTACAAATATGTAGACTGGACATCTGATATACAATATAAGTTATGATGATTTAAAACGAGTTGGCTATAGCAGTTTGACATTCTGGGGTGCAATCCAGCCAAGAGGGGCTGTCACCCCTGCCCTCCAAACTTGGGTGCCGCATGATGCTTTGCTGCTGTAGCTCTGACCTGGACTGCTCACAAAGAGCCTTCCAGCATGCAGGGAACACCTTGAGGGTATAGCTGTAGCCTGCCAGCTATACATCAGTCACACTGTGTAGCTTCCACCAGCCTTGGTTACCACTTGCAGGGCGACCCAAACAAACAACTTCCAGTCCCCAATTTTCACCCACAACGTGTGTTCAGCTCTCTCCTGGACAGTCCAGATGTATTCGGTCCATTGCCCCTCGAAGGGGATCAGTATACAAAAGTTTGCTATCATAAATTAAGTTACCCACACAGTTCACAATACTGGATTAGTTTTTGATTAAAGACTAAAACAAGTCTATTTAGCAACAAGGAGATAGATTGTAAAGGAGTACAACTATAAGGCATTAAAATCAGAAATAGTTACAAAGAGAAATAAAGATAAAATGTTTCCTAGTACTAAAACTTTACAAACATTACCTTGGTTCTAGGTGAAGTCCCTTATCTTGTGGTCCTAGTAAGATTGCTGACCAAATTATCAGGTCAGGATCCACTCCTAAAGTCCAACAGCTGTTTCTTTTATCTTCTACTCCTGGGGGAATTGTATGCCACTGCATGTGTGCAGAATTCATGGCCCCTGCAGATTTCTTTGTTTCCACACAGAAAAATGACTTCTGATGGGGAAGCAAAGGGAAGTGACGAGCAGTCGTGCACCTCTTCCCAGCAGTGCAGGCAGGTTGGTTTGGGCACCCAGAGAAGCCGGTAGAGACAAATCACCGATGGAGGGGTGGGTTGGGCAGTTGAGTGTGTGAGAGAGGCACACTGTCCCTCTTGCTCGCTATTGCAGCATGCTCGGCATGGAAGGGCAAGGGGGCAAATTCTGAGGAGGTACGCGTGAGGCAAGATCTGTCCCCTCAGGCAGAGCAGAATGTAGCAGCCTGCCTGCTTAGTGAATTGTTCCCATTGTTCTTAGTGAATTCCCCCAGGAGTATAAAACAGGTGTAAGAATTTTAAGGCTCCCTACATTGCCAGAGTGCTGTAAAGGAGTCTTATTGTAAAGGACAGTTCAGTCTTATAAATGCTTATGGTGCTTTACTGATTAGAACTGGTGTAAATTTTTGGACTGAAAAAAATCAAAATGTGCTCTGTGAGCTGTTTGCTGCTGACCTTTCTGGAGGTGGTTAGTAGCCAATATAAATTGGGAGTTTGAATTCCTAGCCCTCGCTTGCTCTGCAGTTGATGATGTAACATTGGGCATATGGCTGCATATATTCATTGATTAATAACTAGAAGTAAATGGTCAATACTAGCTACATTGCTATTAGACAGATGGAGTTGGGGAATTTCCTCCAATGCTCCCCGCTCCCATTCTCCATCCATTATATTGTAGTTTAAATCAATTACCAAAACAATTGAAACCAGTGTGATATTGCATTAATTTTAACAAATAAAATATGCAAAATTTTTGCAGAATTTTTAAATTTTTGGTGCAGAATTCCCCCAGGAGTAATCTTCTTAAGTGAGAGAGAACTTAGGGTGTTTTCCCTCATTTTTATAGTTATCTCTTGAAATGCATTTTTTCCCCTGAGGATTACCCCTAGATAACCTTCATGCCCACTGTGAGGATAGAGACAAGGAGTTTGGTGGTGAAAGAGGCCACACTCTTGTTTGCTAAGTTCCTTTCCAAAGGATGGCCACTTGATAGATGATAGCGCATCAACTTTGAAAGTTGGCTAGAGGCATCAGCTTTTCCTTTTATCTTTGAGAGACAGGCTTACCCACTTCCCAGACTTGCCTGGTGAACACACTTCAGTCGTGATTTCAGCTTATATTCATACATTTACATATAATCTTGCTACACATATTTCACCATGATATTATTGACCAGCAAGTTATTTATTTTCAAATGACACCTTATCGCATATTTCGTACAAAGATTATTACAACAGTGTGTAGCATATGAATACGGGATGTAATTGGTCATACAGCTACATTGTTCTGGTGTATATTTTGACTTGTTAGAAGCAATACTCCACGTGCCTGTATAGATTTACTTTAACTTGGCAATGTCATGCGTATTGTTTATAACGCATGTTTTGTTAGTATGGTGGTTGTTAGTGTGTGGTACACTACTTGAAAACAAAACGGCTGTTCTAGTTTCAAATAATTGTGCTGTCTTCCCAAAAAAGACTGACAAGAAGGTGCTATGTCAAGATTCCTTCCCCATTCTGCACTCTAGCGTACAGATGTGGGGACCTGCATGAAAGACCCCCTAAGCTTATTCTTACCAGCTTAGGTTAAAAACTTCAAGGTACAAACATTGCCCTGTCCTTGAACCCTATGCTGCCACCACCAAGCGTGTTAAACAAAGAACAGGGAAAGAGCCCACTTGGAGATGCCTTCCCCCAAATTATCCCCCCAAGCCCTATACCCCCTTTCCTAGGGAAGGCTTGATAAAAATCCTCACCAATTTGTACAGGTGAACACAGACCCAAACCCTTGGATTTTAAGAACAATGAAAAACAATCAGGTTCTTAAAGAATTTTAATTAAAGATAAAAGAATCACCTCTGTAAAATCAGGATGGTAAATACCTTACAGGGTAATCAGATCAGAACATAGAGAATCACTCTAGGCAAAACCTTAAGTTACAAAAAGACACAAAAACAGGAATATGCATTCCATTCAACACAGCTATTTTACCAGCCATTAAACAAAAGAAATCAATGCATTTCTAGCTAGATTACTTACTAACTTTTTACAGGAGTTCTGAGCTGTATTCCTGATCTGTTCCCAGCAAAAGCATCACACAGACAGACAACCCCTTTGTTCCCCTCCCCCTGCTTTAAAAGTATCTTGTCTCCTCCCTGGTGATTTTGGTCAGTGCCAGGGAGGTTATCTTAGCTTCTAAACCCTTTTCAGGTGAAAGGGTTTTGCCTCTGGCCAGGAGGGATTTTATAGCACAGTGGACAGAAAGGTGGTTACCCTTTATATTTATGACATGCTATTTTAAAGTACAACAGTACACAGCTAGCTTGGTCTTGTTCCTGGATATTCACTCTAATGGGAAAAATTCCAAAGCAAATTACCATAGATGGCCTCTGAGAAATGAGTCTCAGCTTGGCAGGTGGATATATACTGTAGTTTGAACAGACAAAAACTTTCCCTAACTAAACACTTCTATCTGCAATAGTAATTTTTGTAACATTGAGAAGCAATATAGAATTGACAGTTTCTTTGTCACACATTTTTTGCCAAGAATGCCTTGTCTCTAGCAGAGTTTCCTACTGCTCTGCCAGCCATTATTACAATTAAGTAGAGCAATCCTGCAGTGATGCAATAAAAAGAATATATAGCCTGGGGAACAATCAGACGTCAGCTATACAGAAAACAAATACCTATCATTAAACAACAGTAAAATGTCAGTCTTGGTGATCACCAAAGAATTGTACAATCTGAAACTTTCTAAAGAAAATAATTTTTTGTTTTAGGAGAATGGTGTGAAAATAAGGCAATCCTTTCTCTATACGCTGTTAAGTTTTCCTTGTATAATGGCTGGATGACCAGTCTCTAAAGAAATTATTGTGAACCTTTATTACAAGTAAGAACACAATGAAATTTAAGTATTAAAAGTCAATACTGAGCAACACACTGGTATAACTGGGTGATATCTGCTCTACTCATGAAAATAACCTGAAATGTTACGATAGAGTTCAGTATTTGTATGTATGAAAGTTTGGAGTAATTCTTAGGCGCATGAAGTGAAGTCTGGGATTTGTTAATACACAGTGGTGTCAATGAACTATAATGCTATTTGAATTTAATTATTTGCAATTAATATGAACTTGTCAGCATGGAAGGTCTTGCATTCTCAGTTCCAAACAAGTCTTGTGACAATTTTTATTATTTCAATAGTTTATAGCATTCATTGCTTTTCTCTTAGGTTGTTGTAATGTTTCATACTTGTAAGAATGAAATCATTTTCAAAACGGAGACTGAAAGTTAAACTTTGATCTTATATAAAAATCCTAGGTGCATAGATGTTCAAATCCTATAGAATTGCTTAAAGGGACAGTGATTATGAACTATTAATAGGAAAGATTAACTTAAAGTCGATGAAAAAGATGGGTGCAATTGGAGTCAGATTAGATCTTGATAAATTCAAGGATAGCTGTGTGAGGGAGGCATGCAAGGTGACACTTGGAAAGTGTTTCAGGCCTTTAATTTGTGTAGATGAAGAAATATCACTAAAGACCAGAAAGGAAATATTCAAGGAAGTGATATAAAACATAGTGGAGGAAATTAGTGGGAAGCATAAGTAACCAAGGAAAAGCAGGGCAAACACTACAGAAAAAGTGTAAAACTAAGATTGCTGGGATAGCTTAAGAAGTAATGACAGGTTTCAGAGTAGCAGCCGTGTTAGTCTGTATTCGCAAAAAGAAAAGGAGTACTTGTGGCACCTTAGAGACTAAAAAATTTATTAGAGCATAAGCTTTCGTGAGCTACAGCTCACTTCATCGGATGCATCCGATGAAGTGAGCTGTAGCTCACGAAAGCTTATGCTCTAATAAATTTGTTAGTCTCTAAGGTGCCACAAGTACTCCTTTTCTTAAGAAGTAAAAGCATTATGTAAAGGTGTGAAGAAATCAAACACTAGCTGAGCAAAAGTTTTGAAAAGGAAAGTCTCCACCTTTTTAAAAAAAAAAAATTCTATACCAAAAGATTAAGTTGTGTGGAAACAATCAAGTCAACGATGCAACTGGTAACAGATGCTGTTGGTAAACTGACAGCAAATGAAGATGATGTGTCAGAAGTATGGAAGGAGCATGTTGACAAAGCATTGAACCCTGTATTTGTCCAAATGCAAGTATTTTAGACATGGTAGATAAATAAGGCACCTTGCAAAGCAGAATGGGTATCAGCACTGAACCACCATCAAAAGAGAGAGCAGTGAAGCAGTTTAAAAAAAATAGGAAAGCTGCAGGAACAGACAGTCTAACAGCTGAGCTGCTCAACACCAGCAGGCCAACCACTATCAAAGTATTATAAAAATATATATAAGAAGGTATGGGAGCAAGAGGAGGTATCAGATGACTTTCTAAAGGCAATAGTTGTACAACCTTGAAAGGAAATCCTGCTGATCTAAATAATTAGAGGCATAAGCTTTTTGTCAGTACTGGGAAAAATCATGATGAAAGTAATTAACAGATTAAGGCCAGTTTTAAAGGAAATAGTAGGCAAGGAACAGTGCAGCTTTAGAGCAAGCTGAAGTTGCATTGGTCAGATATTTACACTCTGATGGTTGATTTGGGGGTGAGGGGTAGTGGGTGAGAGAAAATGAGAATGAAGAATAAAGATGTTGACTGTTTCCATAATGCTTCCCTCCAAATTGAATCAAGTGCCTTCATGAAGCCAATGAAAAGTAGCAAAATCATATGGAGTTCCAAATAAGATAGCTTTTGTAATTGCAGTTACGTATGAAGACTCCTGCAGTGCTTGTAAGAAGTGGTGGAAAATTAAGCAACTGTTTCAAGTCTAAGTCTGGTATAAGACACAAACTACTTGAATGCTCAACCCTGGGTAGATGGAGTACCAGAGCAGAGGGTCACCCTTTCCACAGGGAAGAGGCTGGCAGGTACAGAGGCCCAGATTCTCAAAGGTATTTCGCTTACTAAATTCCGTTAAAATCAATGGAACTTAAGAACCTAAGTACCTTTTTTGAGGATCTGGGCTACAGTCTTTATTTTCGGTGATGTGTCAAGCCCATATTGGTGGTGGCATTTCAGTTGAAGTGTAACTACACATTTCAAAGAACTAGTGTTGATAGGGGACCTATAGTATGTCTGATCCAGAATTCATCATTGCTGTTTACTCTTAGCCAGAATCACTGGTTTTTTTTTTTGAAGTATTGTAGATGAAAGGGAAATACAAGTAGCTGTCAAATCAGACATCTCTAAACTACAGTAAAGACAATATTTGCTGCAGGTCAGAGACTGCATCTGCTGTGGACTGGAGGAAAGCGGTGAGGGGCTAGAGAGAGTGGGAGATTTGTAGATGTCATGGTTTTTTTTCCCCTACCAGAGGTAGATTCACTAACCTCTATCATAGGGAATAAATGTCCTTTTAAATGTTTTTACCTATTTACTTCCTCTTTTGTAATCGTTGAATAAATACTGTCTTTGCATTGTTAATGTGATTTAAATCTGGTAAGCTAAGAACACCACAAATCTCTCACTAGTACTGGGGAACACTATCAATAAAATGTATTAAGTACAAAAAAAAGCCTTTCACATCTCCAGTTCAGGAAGAAGATAGAGGAAAAATAGCTTGACTTAATTGCTCTTTTGTCAGAGCAGGGCTTTAGAACCAGCTGGTAGTTCTCTCTCTGTCCCACTCCCATGAAATTGTCTTGGAACAAGGTTGGCAAATGTTGGGGTCTAGAAAAGGCCACAAGCAGGTTCATCCTTTCAACTGAACTGTATTGTCTCTCCCTTTAATCGCCTCTACATAAACTATATATTAAACTACCCAAATGAGATACAAATATTTCCCTTAAGAATGGTATATTTTACATGCATATAATTCTCATAGTTCCTGTAGGGTTGGGGAAGGAGAATAAGCCTGCTGTCCAGAGCTGGATTTTCCTCTAATTGTGAGATCAAGCCCATGCCAATGTGTTTTAATGTGACTTTATACCACAGGCGCCAGCTTCTTCCTTTCCCCAGGCATAGTCAACCCCTGTTCTGTTCCAGGCCCCCACTCCACCCCTTCCTCTAAGGCCACTGCTCTGCTGCACTTCTTCCCACTCAGTTCCACCTCCTACCTGGAGCCCAACCCACCTCCTCTCCCTCTCCCCAGCACCTGCAGCACACCATGGAACAGCTGATTGTGGTGGGCAGGAAGCGCTGGGGGGGGATGGGGAGGAGCTGGCTGTTGATGGGTTCTAAGCACCCCCTAATTTTTTTTCCATGAGTGCTCTAGCCCTGGAGCACCCACGGAGTCAGCATCTATGCTATTTTCAAAAAGAGGGCAAGGGCTCGAGGTGTAACTGCAGATGTCTGGATACACATAATTTTAACGTGTTGCAGTTGTGGCCAAGGGTTTATACAGCAAATTTTCAGAAGATGTGCGGCTAAACCTACCATTTAGGCACCTGAACACTGAATATGGTCAGGCTCTGCCTAAATACAAGTGTGCTCACAACTAGTTTCCATTGGTTGCTAAGGCTCTAGCACACTAAAAAACAGGTAGCAGAGGGATGGGAACCTTGAGGGCAGTGAGCTATTTGAGGCCATTGGCATTACCATTCCCAATGAAGAATCTTGGCTTTAGCTGAAAGTTCCTTGTCATAAATATAAAGGAAAGGATAACCACCTTTCTATATGCAGTGCTATAAAATCCCTCCTGGCCAAAGGCAAAATCCTTTCACCTGTAAAGGGTTAAAAAGCTAAGGTAACCTAGCTGGCACCTGACCCAAATTGACCAATAAGAGGACAAAATACTTTCAAATCTGAAGGCGGAGGGGAGGGGAGAACAGAGGGTTCGTCTGTCTGTGTCACCTGCACAAATTGGTAAGAATTCTTATCAAGCCTTCCCCAGGAAAGGCGGTGTAGGGCTTGGGGGATATTTTGGGGAAAGACATCTCCAAGTGGGCTCTTTCCCTGTTTTTTGTTTAAAACACTTGGTGGTGGCAGCATACGGTTCAAGGACAAGGCAAAGTTTGTACCTTGAGGAAGTTTTTAACCTAACCTGGTAAAAATAAGCTTGGGGGTCTTTCATGTAGGTCCCCACATCTGTACCCTAGAGTTCAGAGTGGGGAAGGAACCTTGACATTCCTCATCAAAAATTCTTCAGGCAGTTGGTTTACACTGTCAGTAAACAGGGATTATACTCACTCACTTAAACTGTCATTCAAAGATTCTTCCCTATCAGAGCCTGCTTAATGGTAGTCACTGAAACATTGCCATGAACCCTATGACTATTATTTTGGTCAAAGCAACTCAGTTTTCCTTAATTGTGCTCTCACAGGAACTGATCTCTGATGACAAATCTCTATCAAAAAAGCTATCAGTGCTGCATTCTCCATTATTGTTAAGAGTTTCACCGAAGGTAGTTACAGCAAAAATGGATGTATGTAAAATATGCCTTTTAATTGATTTAATGTAGTATGTGTAATAAATACCAATTGAATATAAAAAAGTGAAGAATCTCATGAAATCAATTAAAATAAGGTAATTACCCCATGCAATGCATCACAGGCTTTACATTGGATTAATATGTAATTTATATAAAGGTCAAAAAACTTTCAGTGAAGAATTTGAAAAGAAAAGTTGATTACATGTCTTTTAGAGCTGTACAACGCCAAAGGAATGACAGTCTTCTAAACTCAGGGTACATGGACATAAGCAAAACAATGAAAATACAAACATGTCATGCTAATTTTAAAAGTTCCATGTTCTTCCGATGTGCTTATCTGAAATACCTCCACCATACTATCTGAGCACCTCCTAACCTTCTAGGTTTTACATTCTTAGTTTCTTTTTGACTTATGGTAATTGTGTTTAAAATATCACACATGGATAAACTTTTAAAAATGACATTTTCCTACAACCTGAATGAGCTATTCTGGACTTCCTATGTTTCCCACTGTTGTTTATCCACAAAACATAGAACAAACAATTTGTTTGGGTTTTTTTGGATTAGCTACTTTTATCTTCCTGCATGATTCTTTTCACTAGAAAATTAAGTTGTGGTAGCACACAACCATGATCTTAAATATAACTTATTCCTGTCTATTCTGCAGGCAAAGTCATATTAAGTAACAGTATTAAAACAAAACCCTCCTTGAGGTTATGTTGTACCCCATCCTAATCATACACAAGCACAGTGCTTGATACAAGTGCTTCTATGGTGAAGAGCTGCAGTGTCAAAACACTGGATCTGACCAAGTAATTTGGAAAAAAAGAGGAAAATGTAGGCAGGTGGAGAACAGAAGGGAAAAGATACTGTTTACACATGAATATACTGTAATGAACAATGATGAGAAAAATACAGGATGTGCATTATATTCTGAATCCTACAAAAATACTAAACATTTTAAAAGTATGGCTGTGTTCTGTCCTATTTACGGTAAGCTTCAGTTCTCTCTCTGAACTCTATACTTTCTTTTGAAGTATCAAGTAACATGAACATGACTTCAAACCAGTCTTGCAATAAGACAACCCATATGAGGGTGGATGTCAAACTTCTGTTCATGCAGATATTTAAAATAGTTCAATAAACTATTGGTTTCTCATTCAGTCCTTTCAGCTTCCTTTCCTATTGAACGTACAGCATTTTAAAAATCACTTTTATACTGTTCATAGATTAAGCACAGAACATGCATAAGGAGTTTTTTATGGTTTTGATCAGAGTAAATTATACTTTTGCATTCAAGACTATTTCAGCTGGAAGTACTCTAAGAAGTTGAAATCCACCACCTTTACCTTCAAAATTCCACTTGAAATAATTTAGCTTTTCACTGTTTATACAATGACAAAAGCATAATGTTAAAGTAATAAGTCACTTAAAATGCAAGGTTGTATTTTAGAGCTTATGTTGCTTGTAAAGCACAGTGAGCAATCATTTCCATTTGTATGTGTGATATAATGTAAAAATAAGTTTTCATATGCAAGAGCAAAAGATTTACTCCTGTCTCATTCAAAAAAACTGTTTGAATTTACATCATAGTTTTCCTAATTGTTCTTAAAATAACAATGACATTATTTGATGGTGGAAAAGTAATCATTATGTACATGGTACAGTGAAATGAATTACTGTATATGCAAGCTTGTTTTGTTGCTCATCTCTTTTCTCCAGTTGTACCTGGCAACTTCCTATGCAGGAAATACAGCACCATCTATTAGGAAGTAGGAGGCAAAGATATATCAGTCATAGATGGTGTATAACTTGCAGTCTGCCTCCTTCCTCCCAGTTCTTTACCTTAGGCTGGGTTAAAGCAAACCTTCCATGAAGTATTACAGCCTTGGATTCTCTTTTCTTCACACAGCTTCCTCCTACCCTCCTCTTACCACTGGGCATAGAAGTCCCTCCATTTCATTGTCTAGATAATGACAGTGTCCCTTGAATAGATATGTGGACAGAGTTGGCAACGGGCTTTGTTGCAAGGATAGGTTCCTGGGTTAGTGTTTCATCCAGACCACACCACACGATCCATTCTCTTCAGCCAAGCTCTAAGATACAACCACATTTGCTCCAATCCCTCAGACAGAGAAACACCTACAAGATCTCTATCAAGCATTCTTAAAACTACAATACCCACTTGCTGAAGTGAAGAAACAGATCGACAAAGCCAGAAGAATACCCAGAAGTCACCTACTCCAGGACAGGCCCAACAAAGAAAGTAACAGAACGCCACTAGCAGTCACTTTCAGCCCCCAACTAAAACCTCTCCAGTGCATCATCAAGGATCTACAACCTATTCTGAAGGACGATCCCTCACTCTCACAGATCTTGGAGACAGGCCAGTCCTCACTTACAGACAGCTCCCCCAACCTGAAGCAAATACTCACCAGCAACAACACAACAAAAACACTAACCCAGGAACCTATCTTTGCAACAAAGCCCGTTGCCAACTCTGTCCACATATCTATTCAAGGGACACCATCATAGGACCTAATCACATCAGCCACACTCTCAGAGGCTTGTTTACCTGCATATCTACCAATGTGATATGTGCCAGCAATGCCCTTCTGCCATGTATATTGGCCAAACTGGACAGTCTCTACGTAAAAGAATAAATGGACACAAATCAGACGTCAAGGATTATAACATTCAAAAACCAGTTGGAGAACACTTCAACCTCAATTTCAGACATAAAAGTCACAATTCTCCAACAAAAAAGCTTCAGAAACAGACTCCAACAAGAAACTGCAAATTAATTCCAATTCTGCAAACTGGACACCATTAAAGTAGGCTTGAATAAAGACTGGGAGTGGATGGGTCATTACACAAAGTAAAAACTATTTCCCCATGCTAATTTTTCCCCTACTGTCACTCATACCTATTTGTCAACTGTTTGAAATGGGCCATCCTGATTATCACTACAAAAGTTTTTTTTTCTCCTGCTGATAATAGCCCACATTAATTGATTAGTCTTGTTACAGTTGATATGGCAGCACCCATTTTTTCATGTTCTCTGTGTATATATATCTTCCTACTGTATTTTCCACTGCATGCATTTGATGAAGTGGGTTTTCGCCCATGAAAGTTTATGCCAAAATAAATTTGTTAGTCTCTAAGGTGCCACAGTAATTCTTGTTTGGGATAGTGTTTTAGAAGTCATAGGAGAGGTCATAAGCAAAAATATGGCAGCAGTCAATTGCTTTTGTTTTTTTAGAGCAAAGTAAATATATTTCCAGTAGTGGAAAATATTAAAATTGCTTTTGATGTAATGTTGTTGGGTTTATGGTTTTTATCTCCTGCTTCCTACAGAACAAGTTACACAAAGGTTTTATTTAAAACACCTCTAATTGTAAGGCAAGTGACAGACATAAAATCTACAAAATCAAAATCGGGAAAAGTGAAGTGGGCCAGAGACTCCATGAAGTGAAACAGGGACTTCGCTCCCGCTTTTGATTTTAATTGAAAGGTGCTTGGATACTATGGAGATGGGCAGCTAACAGATAAAAGCATGCCCTCTTTCAAGGGTCTTAAGCCTGGAAACTACATCCACAATTTTTCCTCATCCTAGGCTTTACATGCTGAGTTCTCATGTACATTTTTTAGATACAGAAAAACATTATGAGCAACTTGCATTTTGCATGCAAAGTCATTTTTAAAAATATATAGCTCAAACTTGAATCTCTCTGCAGTAGAACGGGAAAAAACAACCTTTTGTCACAATTATGCCTTAAGTTTCTTAAATTTTGAATATATACTGTGGTTATCTTATGAGTTGCCTCTCTTACCTCTAGTGAATTATGAACTTAAAGGCCATTGACTACCCTCAATCCAGTTGTGGAATACCTATTAACATCAAATGGGAATTATGTGTATGGACTGAAACAGTACATGGCCCTTAGAAAATAAATGGTAATAAAATCAATCCAAATAAGAGGATAAAGGCCTGAGACTAAAGTATAAAATGTGTCCACTATAACCAGTATGTCATACACTGGAAACAAAGTATTCCTTTCAAAGCCAAAGATTTACTTCCCTGTAAATTCAACATGAAATAATAGAGAACGTGCTTACATAAAAGAGGGATTCTGTATGACATTAGCACTTTCTGGATTTAAACATTCTACTTCTCATTTCCAATGTGACCTAGCTCTTATGCTCAAACAATTTTACCCACCATCTTAGCAAAGTTCACACTGCTTTATAAGGAAATCGGTGTGGCTATTAAAATGTGAAAGAGTAACATTTCCTGCACAAGGCTGAATGACTGGCCTTTAAGAGTGACACTGCCAGTCAGATGATTTGAAAAAATTAGTTACACTTCTGTTTACAGTATTACTGCAGAAGAAGATCACATCCATTGAAAAGGAAGTGTTTATTTAGAGGAGCTTATATAATAGGCTAATAGTTATAAAAACTTGATACACCATTTTCAGCATTTCCTATCTGTATACAGATACAGGTTGAAACAGATTCCTCAGGGACTCCTAGTAAAGATGGCTACCCTTTCTCATTTGTTTTTAGTGGGACTGAAGTCACAAGCTACCCTTGGGAAAGTTGGCTCCCCTTTCACTCAAGGCTTTGTTATGATATTCTGCAACCTTCAAACCAGCACGTAATATAAGCAATCAAAATTTCTGATAAAGTACTAAAATCTAAAAAAACTGCTTTTTTCATGTTGTGCTATGACTGACATAGTAATAGGTTTCATAGTGAAAACCTGTTTAAGAAATACAATAAACCAGGTTAAAAACCAGAAACACACTAATGCAAACATAAGAATCCCCTAAAAGAGCTGTCAGCAGGGTATGAACCCTAGAAGACCCCACTTTAGTGGTTTCAGACAGCATTGCCAAGCATGTAAAATGTTTTCTGAGAGGCTGAGATTGGGGTGTACTATATTATGCACCTACATTTAATTCCTAGCTCTGCTAAAAATGACTGCAATCTAGTAGACGTCCTGTTTGTTAAAAAGGGGTGCACCATACTTGACTGCCTCCTAAGGTGGGGCTTTTAAGTATTGTTGAGTAATAAGGGCAGTGAAACGAACAAGTATGAACAGCACTGGAAAAAGAGTAGGTGGGATTAGAATTCATGCCCTAGTATTAGTCTCCCCTTCCTCACACTGCAAACATCTTCAATCTCTCCACTTGCCATAATACATACTTAGGAGGGTGTTGGGGAGGACAACATCCCTGCCCCATTACTCCCTCAAACCTTCCTGTGCTTGCTATTTAAAAAACCCAGGAAATTCCATGAACCAAAACTTTGTTTAAAAGAGATTCAGGTGATTTATCCCAAGATACACCTCACCCCCACCACACATGCTCTAAAAGGCAAGGAAATAACTACCCAAATCCCCAAAACACTATTTCCACCAACAAGTACAAGCTCTGGAAACTTTAGTTATAAACCTCAACTATTCAATTAAAGTGTAAACAGCTTAAGTGTGTGATATTTTTATGAGGCAAGCATGAGGTTGTAATTAAGGACTGGGGTTCTACTTAGAGAGATTAATGTGTTGTGTGTAACATTTCCTTATCAATGAGGGGAACAGTAGGAAGTTCCTTGTGATGATAGAGAATTGTCAGTAGGAACATGCTGTGTCAACATTAGAATAGGGTCAAGATGTGGGTGTCTCTCACCTTATTTAATTGCTTTCAATGGTCTATGGAGGCAGTGGGGAAGTCATTTCTAAATGAAGCTTTTGCATAAGGAATTAATGAAAAATAAGTAAAAAGGATGCTACTGAAATACCTAAGACTAAATACATTTAGTTTGCATCTCTAATAGCCTATTTTCTTCAGTTGCTCCCATTTCTCACAGATTTTCTGCTTCTGAGCTAAACAGCTTATTTTATGCCTTTGGCTATTTGTTCTTCACAATACCTACAATACATTTTACCAGCCCATTTTTTCCTTTTTGATTGGCTTTACTTGAACTAGATTTCCATTTTCTATCAGATAACTCTTTGGCTCAAATAACACAGTGTTGTATCAAAAATCACTTTAGTTCATAAGACTTCTGAAATTTCTTGCTAACTTGCTTGGAATTACCTGTTTTATTGAGCCTTTTCTAATAAAAATCAATTATTATATAAAATCTCCCTTTTATGTGAAGTCATCCTCTTCTTTTTCCTTTATGCTGCTTTTCCTGGCCAGGGTTGCAGTGGCAGCATGTAAAGTAGGGAGGACCAAACTTCCTTTTCCTCCGCAACAGGTTCCAGCACTTCCTGGGGGATTTCCCAGTGTTCCCAGGCCAGCTGGGAAATATAATCCCTCCAAAGTGTCCTGGTTTGGCCTCGGGGCTGCCACCTGGTATAATTCCAACGGAAGGTTCCTAGGGCGCATCCTTATCAGGTGCCCAAACCACCTCAACTGGCTCCTCTCGATCTGGAGGAGTAGTGGCTCTACTCCAAGACTCTCCCAAATACCTGAGCCCCTCACCTCATCTCAAAGAGTAAGCCCAGTAACCCTAAGGAGAAACCTCATTTCTGCCACTGTTTCAGGTGCAGTAGGTACTCCAAAATGACGTGTACCAGCACTTGGGGGGGGATGGAGTTGATCACACCAATACAAAAATCTCTTCCACTTCACCAGATATATGGCTCTAGTGGAGGTCTTCGTGCTGCCTAGCAGGACCTGTCTTACTTGGTCCGAACACAGAAGTTCTGTAGGGTTCAGCCATAGAGCTTCCAAGCCATGACATGGAGGGACCGTAGGTCGGGATGGCAGAGGCAACCTTGGTCCTGAGTGAGTAGGTCGGGAGGAGAGGCAACATGACCAGTACATCCACCAACAGCTCCAGGAGCGTGGTGCACCAGTGCTGGCGAGGCCATGCTGGAGCTATCAGAATCACTTTTGCCCCCTCCCTGTGGATTTTGAGCAGGACTTTGTGCATGAGAGGGAATGGAGGAAAGACATAGAACAGGCAACCTGTCCAGGGTAGCAGGAACATGTCCGTGAGAGAGCAGAACATTGGAAGGAGCAGAACGCTGGGCATTTCCTGTTGCTCCAGGTGGCAAACAGGTCGACCTGGGGAAACCCCCACCTTTGGAAGACGAGGTGCACAACATCTGGCTGGAGAGACACTCGTGCGAATGGAAGGACCTGCTAAGGTGGTCTGCCAGCATATTCTGGATCCCTGGAAGAAAGGACGCGACCAGGTAAATGGAGCGAGCTATGCAGAACTCCCACAGTGGAATGGCTTCCTGGAAGAGGGGGGAGGAACGGGGTCCCACTTGCTTATTGATGTAAAGCTTTGCTGTGGTGTTGTCCATTAGAATCGCTATGCAGCGATCTTGCAGGTGGGCCTGGAAGGTGTGGCAAGCAAGGCACACTGCTATCAGCTCTTTGACATTGATATGGAGAGAGAGCTCGGACTGAGACCACAGGCCCCGAGTCTGAAGGGTTCCCAGATATGCGCCCCACCCTAGAGCTGACACATCTGTTACCCTGGACAAGAAAGGCTGGGGGCAGTCGAAGGAGACTCCCCCACACACCACTTGGGAGTCAAGCCACCAACAGAGGGAGACGAGGACCTGCCCCGCTACAGTGACCACTGAATTCAAGCTGTCGCACTCCAGATTGTAGACTGAGGCAAGCCATGCCTGCAACGGCCTGAGCCAGAGCCTGGTGTGTCAGGTCACATACGTGCATAAAACCATGTGGCTGAGGAGACTCATGCTGTTGAGGTCAGGAATTGCTGAAGGCCTTGAATGATACCCATGATAGCCTGGAAGCAGAAGTCTGATAGGAGGACCTGTGGCTGAATAGAGTTCAGCACCACCCCGATGAATTCTATCCTCTGGGTCATTCCAGGGTCAGTTTCTCCATGTTGAAGAGGAGACCCAGCCATTCAATGTACACCTGAACGGGTGAAGTTAGGACTGCACCTGCTCTCTGATGCAGCCTCAAAGTAACAAGTCATTAAGGAAGGGATACAATTGCACCTGCCATCGACGGAGGAAGGTTGCCACGACCAACATGCACTTGGTAAACACTCGGGGGGCTGTTGAAAAGGCCGAATGGAAAGACTGTAAACTGGTAATGGTCACGGTTGACCATGAATTGCAGTAAGCGCCTGTGCGCCAGATGAATTGCTCTGTGGAAGTATGTGTCCTTCATGTCGAGGGCAGCATACCAGTCTCCAGGATCCAAGGAAGGGATAATGGTGCCAAGGGATACCATGCGGAACTTAAACTTTACCATGAATTTGTTGAATTGTCCAGAATGGGCCGGAGGCTGGGGTAAGTCTGGTACGCCGTCCTCAGGTGTCTCTTTCAAAAGACACTGCTTGGAACCCGATGACGGTTTGGTCAGGCCCTGGCCTTGTCCAGGTGCTGGGTTGGAGGGCTTCCTTCTGCCATTCCGCCCCGACTGCCTGTAAAAGTCCTGCCTCAGCCGGGGAGGGTAGAAACACTGCTGCGGCTTGAAGTGTTTCCACTGGGTTACTGCGCAGTAGGTGTTGGTGGATGCGGATGTCTATGGGGAGCGGCCTGCGATGGCCTAGTCAGGGGAGGAGGAAAAAGAGGCCAAGTGGGGGAGAGGGTCATCCCGATCTCCCTGTTCCAAGGGGGCTTTCCACAGTTGGAAGGGGCATGACATCTCCTCTGCACCCCAAGGAGTGGGCTGACTGGCCAAGGCTTCCGGCACCCTTGTTTCAGAGGTGGCCAACCGGGAAGCTCCAGACTGTGCACCCTGGGCCTGGTGGTACACCCACGGGGTTCAGAAGGGCCACTGGGTGGAGCCCTGTCCGTGCACCAGCCATGGTCCTGCCCCCACATCAGGGTGGCTACGGTCCAATTGGTGGTGGTCCCAACCTGAAAACCGTGACTGTCTCCGAACCCAAGGAACGAGATCGGGACTGCGAGGGCCAGGGTGGCACTGAGCTAATATCCACCAATAAGTGGTGCAGAGGAGAAGGAGAGCAGTGCTGCAAGGCTGGGGAGCGGTGCCAAGGCCTGGATCGGTACCAGGACCTAGATCGGTGCTTGTAGATCCTGCACTTCTCGGCTTGGTGAGCCTCCCCCAGACACTTCAGAGAAGAGTCATGGGGGTCACCTGTCGGCATGGACTTGCAAGGCTTACATCCTGGAGACTTGGGCATGGGACTTTGGGGAAGGATGGGATAGCTCAGTGGTTTGCGCATTGGCCTGCTAAACCCAAGGTTATGAATTCAATTCTGGAGGGGGACATTTAGGGATCGGGGCAAATATTGGGGATTGATCCTGCTTTGAGCAGGACTAGATGACCTCCTGAGATCCCTTCCAATCCTGATATTCTATGAGAGCCCCAAAGAAAGACAATTGGGGTGCAGGGTAACCCCCCCTCCCCCAACCCAACTACCACTAACTACAAGAAAACCAAAAGAACTATCAACAAAACCAGAACTACTACTATCTAACTAAAGGAGAATTTGCTGAGCAAGACACCACACAGTTCCAATGACCGTCATGGACGGTAAGAAGGAACTGGGGGGCCCCAGATCGGCAGGTTCATATATTGCTGCTAGGGAAAAAACTTTCCGACGGCCGTGCACATGGCATGCACACACCTAATTGGAATCGATATGAGCAATCACTCAAAGAACAGCAGTTCACTTTCTTCTGGGAGAGGACCACGACCTCTGATTTGGAGGTGCTGATTCTCATCTCAACCGCTTCACACTCAGCAGTGAAATGTTTGAATGCACATCAGAGATCACAGTCTGAAAAAGAAAGGACATCATCATGTGCAAAACAGCAGAGATGCCACCTCCAAGTTCCCACACTGAATGTATTCCACAGCTCATGTGCGCCTTGAAAATCATGAACAGGAGTGGGGACAAGACATGCACTTTGCCTACCTGGAATGAACTTGACAACACCAAGAATATGAACACAACTCTCAGAGACTAGAGGGACCGGATAGTATGCAAAAGCAGCACCAGTACCTCAAACTCCTGCAGCATTTCCCACAAGACATCTCTGGGAATGCAGTCATATGCCTTCTCCAGGTCTACAAAACAAAGGTAGACTGGATTATCAAACTCCCATGATCCCTCAAGTATCTGCGAGAGAGCAAAGAGCTGGTCCTTTGTTCCACAGCTGTGACAGAATCCACATTGTTCATCCTGAATCTGAGGTTCAACTAATGGGCATAAACCTCCTCTCCAGCAACCTGGAATAGATTTTGCTGGGGAGGCTGCGTGCGATCCCCCTATAGTTGTAACACAATCTCCTTTCTTAAAGATTGGGACCATCACCCCAGTTTGCCAGTCCAGAGATACTGCACCTACCTTCCACGCACCAATGAAAGTGCGTTAACCATGACACCCCAACATTGTCCAGGGTTTTCAACATCACCAAGCGAATCTTGTCCACCCCTGCTGCTTTATCATTATGAAGACACTTTACCGCTGTATCAACCTCAGCATCAGAAACAGATCCGATCTCACTGGAGGTTTCCAGTGCTGCCTCCTAGAAGGGGAGCATGTCCATTGGGTTGAGTTCCTCAAAGTGCTCCTTCTACCTCTTGATGATCTCCTCAGTCAAGATCAGCATTTCACCTCCCTTACTGAGTACAGCCTGTCATACATCCCGCTAGCCCCTCCTAAAATGGCAAATGGCTTGCTAGAACACCTTTGAGGCCATCTGGTAGTCATTCTCCAGGGTCTCTCCAAATGCCTCGCAAGCCTGGGCTTTCACTTCAATGACTGCCACAGCCGCAGCCCTCTTAGTCAGCTGGTGCCTCTCAACCGTATCAGGAGTCCAGTTCACAAGCTTTGCTTGGAAGGCTTCCTTTGACTTGAGAGCTTTCCTCACCAAGAGTCCACCAGCAGGTTCTAGGGTTGCCACCATGACAGGCACCAACTGCCTTCAGGTCACACCTTATCATGGCTGCCTCAACAATTGAGGCCTTGAACATGGTCCACTCGGACTGTATGTCCAAGACCTCCCCCAGAATGCAGAAGTTCTTCCGGAAGTTGGAATTGAAGTCTTTCCACACAAGGTCTTCCACCAGACATTCCCAGGTGATCCATACTGATAGTTTGGGCCTCCTGTGTCTAACCAGCCGGTGTCCCAGGAGTTGAATCCAACTCACCACCAAGTGGAGATCAGTTGCCAGCTCTGCCTCTCTTCACTCGAGTGTCCAGAACATATGGCCTTAGGTCTGACAAGATGACTATGAAATCGATCATTGATCTTCGGCCCAAGGTGCACTGGTACCAAGTACATTTATGAGCAACTTTGTGTTCTAACATGGTATTCATTATGGACAATCCATGACTAGCACAGAAATCCAACAACTACTCACCTTTCGGGTCCAGGCCAGGGAGGCCATACCACCCAATCTCTCCCCTCCACGTATCTCCATTGTTCCCCACGTAAGTGTTGAAGTCCCCCAGTAGAACCACAGAGTTGGTCGGTGTGAAGTCTTAGATTTAAAACAAAACTTGATTTTCTGCAGCTGTTCACAAGCTACTTATCTGCAGTCACTTCTGATTACTTAGTAGGCCATCCTAGGACATCCCTCTGATGCTACGTTTGAGTCTATGCATGAAGCTTTCATGTGCTAATATGGTTAATTGTTATACTCATTGCTTCCTACTAATAGGAAAGTCCTGGAAATACGCTTTCAGCAGAGCTTGCTTTTTTATGATAATAAAAAAAAAAATTAACTGAAAGCTTTGATACAAAATGTACCATTTACCATTTTAAAAGAATGCAGTGTTTTTAATGCAGTAACTTATTTCTAATACATTTAAATTATTCAGGTTTTGTGAAAATTCATTATTAAAGAGATGAGCCAATAACCATGAAAACTATTTAGTTTAACATATTTCTTGCTCTGATTTCTAAATTGCTTTCTGCAATTTATAGCGAGAGACTTTTTCCAAATGTTGCCCAAATAGCAGTAACAGTGCATGTGTATTAAATGTCTAATCCAAAACCTACTGAAATCATTAGGAGTCTATTAATTGACTTCACTGGGTGTTGGATCAGATCCTAAAAATCAGACGTTAGATCTTTTCTGATCTGCTGATGTTATGCCTGGTGCATATCATGCCCTCAGGTTATGCAGGACTGACCACTTGTTTCAATGGGGAAATCTGATTAAAAAGTAATTTAATATTTGATTGTCTTATATAGCTCACTGCTCTTTGATCAGATTGTTAGCCTTTCAAGTCTGATATATTTTTCTCTATGGATTCCCAAATTGCTGTAATAGGGCACAAAAAAACCTCTGCAATAAAGGTACAAACAGCTATAATCCTGTAACCTAAAAACGGTGAGATGCATTTGTTTCAGTTTGTATAACTTAGCATTTAACTTCTTGTTTGGCTTTAACAACTGGCTAAAAAGAATTCAAGAGTTTCCAAATTTTGCCCTTTTGTCAAAATTCATTTAATCGTTTTTTGAAATGTGAAAATTTGAAAAGTTTCATCCAGCTCTAGTTTCAAGGCCAACCCTGTTAGCAAGATGGACAGTGCCAAAAAGTAGTGTTTGGGGTTTTTTAAAGGAATTTAATATAAGCTAGTTTAAGCAACTATTTAAAAAAAAATCTGAAAAATGTTTATTTTGAATTTAGTCATTTCCTTGAAGTGTTTACAATTCAAGCATTGCAGAATTATGACTGTGCAGGAGAACCAAGAAAGTGACAAATGACTTGTTTTCATTTTGCACTTCAATCAGGTTGCACAAAATAAAATTGACAACAAAGCTTGAAAAAAATGTAAAGGCTTTAGGTTTTACAGTCTGAAGTGTTGTAAGAGGTAAGGGAGACTCTGTAAAATGTAGAGATTATCCCTTTAATAGTCTGTCATCTAAATAAACTTTCATAGAATCATAGAATATCAGGGTTGGAAGGGACCCCAGAAGGTCATCTAGTCCAACCCCCTGCTCAAAGCAGGACCAAGTCCCAGTTAAATCATCCTAGCCAGGGCTTTGTCAAGCCTGACCTTAAAAACCTCTAAGGAAGGAGATTCTACCACCTCCCTAGGTAATGCATTCCAGTGTTTCACCACCCTCTTAGTGAAAAAGTTTTTCCTAATATCCAATCTAAACCTCCCCCATTGCAACTTGAGACCATTACTCCTCGTTCTGTCATCTGCTACCATTGAGAACAGTCTAGAGCCATCCTCTTTGAAACCCCCTTTCAGGTAGTTGAAAGCAGCTATCAAATCCCCCCTCATTCTTCTCTTCTGCAGACTAAACAATCCCAGCTCCCTCAGCCTCTCCTCGTAAGTCATGTGCTCTAGACCCCTAATCATTTTTGTTGCCCTTCGCTGTACTCTTTCCAATTTATCCACATCCTTCTTGTAGTGTGGGGCCCAAAACTGGACACAGTACTCCAGATGAGGCCTCACCAGTGTCGAATAGAGGGGAACGATCACGTCCCTCGGTCTGCTCGCTATGCCCCTACTTATACATCCCAAAATGCCATTGGCCTTCTTGGCAACAAGGGCACACTGCTGACTCATATCCAGCTTCTCGTCCACTGTCACCCCTAGGTCCTTTTCCGCAGAACTGCTGCCGAGCCATTCGGTCCCTAGTCTGTAGCGGTGCATTGGATTCTTCCATCCTAAGTGCAGGACCCTGCACTTATCCTTATTGAACCTCATTAGATTTCTTTTGGCCCAATCTTCCAATTTGTCTAGGTCCTTCTGTATCCTATCCCTCCCCTCCAGCGTATCTACCACTCCTCCCAGTTTAGTATCATCCGCAAATTTGCTGAGAGTGCAATCCACACCATCCTCCAGATCATTTATGATATGAACTTTGTACTCGTGTTCTTATTTTCTATGTAATTTCAATATTTTCATTGTATTATAAAGATTGTATTCATTGTATTATAAAGATGCATTAGTGCTTCGTGGGACAAAAGGTCACAAGGTTTTATAATTGAGGCTTTAGTTAGCTTTTAGTTTGCTTACTACTTGAGCAGATCGTATTTTAGTAAGGAAATGTAAGGTTTTTTTGATTACCATTTCTTCCCCCCCTTCATTTCTTCCTTTTTTCCATGATCCTGAACAGCAGCCACAAAGACATATCATATGCAAACATAAATTTCCAGAAGCTGTTAAGAATAAATAGCACTGTTGCTTAACAGATTTACACTGATTGTGAATCACAACAGAATTATGGTCCTTAGTATTGTTATACAATAGCACACGAGTAACATTATTTCGGGGATCTATTAAGTGGCACTCGAGTCATTAAAACAGATTAAAATATGCATTAGAGAGATTTGTAAAATTATAAACCAAATGTTAGTGTCTTCTACTACAAGTCTAGCCAACAATAGTGAACTCATTAAGTATGATTAGATTTGAGTGTACAAATACATTGATCCTCATAACAAACCATTAAACATGGATCAGTATAAATAAAATTAGTGATTTTTTTCTTAAATTTTATTGAACACAAAATATTCACCTTCCATTATATGAGAAGTTATATTAAAATCAAATTTAAAATATATTGAGAGGAGTTACATTTTTCAGAAATCACATAACAAATATTTGAACATCTGAAATGCTGAGAAATTAATGCAATGCCTACATAAGGAACAGACAGACTCCAATCAAAACCAGAAATATTGCACTGACAGAATATTACAATACATCATGAACTGCAAGCGACAGCTATACCTTAATGACAAGATACATTATTCCCCCGCTTCAGACTAGGACTTCTCCCAGGAAACTAGCACGCTAATGATATGTTATCCTTGTTTAATTTTCAGAATTCCAGATATTGTTAATTGCTAATTCCGAAAGAAGCTACAGTTAGATAAAACAGCTACAACTACAAGGAATTAACAGAAAATAAAATTTTCCTCTAACCCCACCTCACAATTTTCCTTTCCAAACAGATTCTAGGCACTTTTTTTTTATTGTGAAATGTCACCTGAGAATGAATCTCCTAAAATAATATCCTTTGGAATAGAGAACTATAGTACACACAGTATGAAAAGACCAATGTCACTATAGATGAAAATCTCAACATCCTGGAATAATCTTCATTCCTGGTCCATTTTCTGCCCACTTAAAGAAATCACACTGTTTATCCTTCCCAAAAGGACACACAAAAAAATTCTTTCCATTATTAGGCCCAATCTTCACCACTGTCCTCATAATGCAGCGTTTCCCATGATGGCAGAATGGAAACTGTAAGTCTGCCCACTGTAAAGAGAAATTATTAATTTACCATGGGTATTACTGTGTCTAATGGTCAAATTCCTTTTTATGGACCAATGACAAAAATTCAGACCTACAGGATAAGCCCTCCCACTTGATTCAGCCATGCAAGTGGCAATCAAAAAAAAAAGCTCCCCTTAAAACCGCTTGTTTAATTTCTTAGAGTCCGGTAGTTTGACTTCCATAGCTATAACTGAATTTACAGTAAATAAATTATATAATAAAACTTCAACTTGGTATTAAAATGCACCTTTCTTCTGAATGATGAGTGTTTCAAATGAATTATTGTGTTATAAGTTCTTCTCAATGGTCTGATAGTCACATGCATAGACCAATAGGTCTAAGTTGCAATTTCCTCATTTTACTAAGAATGATGAAGGGAAGCAAGTGCTGTAACTAAATAGACTCATGTGACATTTGAGAGGGATCTTTCTTGATCACATGGTCCTAAAGCCACTGACTTGAATGCACCACTCCCCCCCCCCCCCCAATCCCATGTACAAACTGCAGTAGAACAACGTGTCTAAGTTCACCGCACTCTGGAGGTGGTACACACATTTGCTTTACACAAGTGATAGCCTCAAGTAACTGAGCATGTGAACCAGGAGTTATATGCCTACTCTGCTAAGACAATTTTGAAAATCCTATTAGGTAACTATCTGCACCTCACCTAAATGCTTTTGAAATTCTCTCCCTTAGTAGCCTAAGTCACACTGAAAGTTAGTGGGACTTGGGTACTTTTGAAATTGTATCTAAGATAAAATTTCATTTTCCTATAGTGCTCAGATATAGAAGATTGCAAATACGCATACAGTCATACTCTGATTCTTCAAAGCTACTACAATGGAATTTTTTTTTTTTTAATATTTCAATTACTGCTGAACTGTGTACAGGCAAGGTTTACACTCTGCTCTCATTGAGCCATCACAAGTATAAACAGCAGTGTAGCTGTGATGGTATGAGGTTGCAGAGGTATGGCTTAACCAGACCAAGCACATACCCTCTGCTGCCACTGTGGCGACCCTGCTATTTATACTTGCAGTAACTTGATGAGAGCCAGCATGAGTATATGTATGTGAGTAGGAGAAGTCATGCACCTAGCAAGTAGCATAGATGTAGCCAAAGTGGGATATCCCTCAGACATTACTTTTGAACAACAGTAATTTTAAAACCTACAACAATCCAACCTTCCTCAGGTACAAAACAAAACAATTGCTGGCCAGAATCTCATCCATTTTCCATGGTACTTTTTTCTATTTAATAAATAGGAAATTATATTAACTTATGTACATTAGATATTAAGCTGATAATTAATATTTTCTAAAATGTTTAAAAATATTTGAGGAAAAAAAGGACTTAGTTAAAGCAAAAAAGGGGGTTTTGACTGATGAATAATAGTTTTATTTGTTTCATTGGAAAGCTTAAAACTAAGGTCCGAGGTCTTGTACTTACTTCAAAATAGTCACACTGAGTCTCTCTGGGTAGAGGACAAGTATAAAATTGTCTGCCCTTGTTTTCTCCCTCCTTTCTCACAACTCTGAGACTGCAGGGGCGGTTGTGTTTATTGCAGCGAGGACTGCTCGCATTTAATGTACAAATACCATCTGTCATGTTAACTCGTTGTTCACTGTAATGACAGGTTACAAAATAACTCCTGCATAATATTAAAGGGATTAGCACCACCACCACCACCACCACCCCCCCCTCCTCCCCTCCCCTTCCTCCCCCCACTCCTGCTTGTAAAACAGGATTGTCAATAATATATCTTTGCACAGTGACAGCTGGATAGAATTTTTCTAATCTACCCCTTTGGTTCTTTATATATAAAATGGATGGATTTCACTGACATTGAATGCTAAATTTAAACTTCTAAAAAAATGAAGTAAATTCCAATCTAAATCTAGAAGCTGTCTTACCTCAGAGCTTTTACATATATACCAGTTTTCCCACTATGGATGGGATTTTATCTAGTTTAAGACATCCTGAATTTCAACAGCAAGAATGGTTATAGTTACAATCTTCTCTCAGTCTCTCATGCAATGGAAAACCATCACAAACAGCTTAGACAAGGCCATGAAAGTCTTTACCTACTTGTCCATGTTAGAGACAATTTTCCACGCTCTTTGATAAAAACTACTGTAATGATCCCAATCATATTCCAATAAGGAACTGTCTAGCTGACTGAGCGGAAACTTCTCTTGTAAAGCTGGAAGGGAAGCTTTGTTCTCCCTTACTGTTATTATTAAGAATAGTTGGAGATTATATCTGAATTCAACACACAAGGGCATATTTCTTAGTTACCTACAGTTTAAATAAGGGGAGTTTTCTTTAAAAGTATTTTAGAGAAAAAAAGGAATCTGTTTTAACAGATACAGGTTACACGTCATGTTTACGGAATGGAACAGCCTTCCACTAGTGACGTAAACTGGGGTGAAATGTAAGAGATTCATTCATCTCTATCTTAAAGAGCAAAAATCTGACCAGGAAATTTCAGGCATATTATGTGCAACACAAGTTATCTGAGTAACCTTGTGTTCCCATTACCATGTTTCCCTTCTCTGCCTTGACCACCTCAGTTGCTTCCGACCGGTTACATTTTGTCTTATCAGGGTCTGTGTTTGTTCAGAGCTCAACCCACGATGTTTATTTTTAAATGGGTACATGTGGGGAACATCTACAAACATTCATTTTCCAACAGAGGTTCATGTCTATCTACTTGACTTTTCATAATGAATTTTCTGCCTCCTGATGATGTGTTATAGATCTTTCAGCAAGGTGAAGTGAATGAAGTAAATTGCTAGTGCAGAAGATCATGGGACTGATCCTCAACTGGGGTAAATCAGCATAGCTCCACTGACTCATCTATGCTGATTTACCACAGCTGAGTTCAGATAATCATCAAGCTGCAATGAAACTGACCAGATGCTAAAAGCTTGATTTTTTTTTCAATGGGAATCTGGGTTGCTCAGCACCTCTGAAGTCTGGACATAAGTGCTATCAAATGCACAAAGTAAACAAATTGGAAGAGAAATATTTTCCCCATTCACTCATTTCCATTTTAGTAATCTTAGATATTTCTCTTAACTAGAGTAGGTCACAAATTTTCAGACTGCATTTCAAATTGACTGCATCCCTTGAAGCTGTACTGAAAGGTATTTATTTTATGCTGTCCAGGAAAAATTAAACTGAATATGTGTGACAGAACAGGCCAATGTTTAACTTGTTGAATTTGAAGCAGGGTTTATGACCTTGTAGAACCCTTTTTATTTTTATTTTTTTTTGGCAAGTGATTGCAATATAGTACAATTTTGTCCATTCCCAAGGTAGTGGCAGCAGCAACAGCAGCCAAAAAATAAAATTAAAAAAGAGGTTTTCAGAAGTAGTGTTTTTTGTTTTTTCGCCTCCGGCAGGGATCCAAAGATGGAATAACTCCATGGGAAGCAGAACTATCACTCCAACCTTCTCTTAAATTTGGTAGTGAATTTTAACAAAAGGAGCTCAAGAGGCCCCTCCATGCCCATCACTGGATGGATTTCTCAAACCAGTTAGAACTGAGAATCTGGCTTTTAAATGTGCAAAATATAATGAACTGCCTGCAGTGGACTGATAATCTTTGCAGTAAAATTAATTCTCATTTTAAAACAAAACATTGCCTAAATGATCATTTTAGGTTTTTTTAATCTAAGTAATACTAATGCCATTATACTTTTTAAATAATCAAGAATGAATGAATTCCTGCACCCCAAGGCAATTAAAGATATTTTCATTTTAGACAAAAGTCAGGATCCAAGGCCCAGTGGATGTTTGCACTGAATAATATAATTAGAGAGACCAATTAACCACAGAGACCAGAGATTACCAGGGAAAAATAGCACTGGTGGCTAGTTTTGTGACAGGTCCCAGTGTTTCTAGAGTAGCTCATTTTCAGTTGCTGTTCAGCATACATTACTGCAACTAGTCAAAGAAAAATGAAACAAACCAAACCAAAGGAATTTGAAATTTATACAATTCGCTTGAGTGGAAGTGCCACTGGAAGTATGTATTTTATTGGATGAATGTGTTCTGATTATGCCCAATAGAATGCTCATGCTAATCAGAATGGGGCTGCATTGAAGATATGTTCCTTAAACTGAAAGTCTAGCAGCACTATGTAGTGTACCTAACCTGAAAATTAGAAAGAGAATATGATTTTTTTTTTAAAAAAAGTCGGTGTTTGTAAGCTACATTCATTTTTACCTGTGTGGGTCCTTTTATATAATATCCAAGTGCCAGAAACACCCTTGTGAGGATAGGGAGATTTCTTCCCAATTTTACTGGGAAGAATCTCCTCATTTTACTGGATTATATAGTGATTGCTTTTCTTTCTGGCCCAGTTAATGTTTAATTATTTAATTGTTCTGGAATGGCTCTAACGAGAGAGAGAGAGAGAGAGAGACCCACATCATAATATCCCATAGTTCAATCCCCAAAAACGTGAAGATATTTCATCCCATCTCTTTTAATTACTATCACTATCATTTCTGGAAATGTCAATGGAATGGAAGCAATACTTAAGTAAATATTGTTCAAAGTTCTCTCATTACAGTGTGATCACATACTGGGCTCTTGGACATGGAAAGCACTGGTTCATCCAGCAAGGCACCCAATCACATTGTTCCTGCAATGCTCGCCACTAATTCCTGGCTCTTTGGAGACAGGGTTGCAGACAGTGAAACATGTTTGTGTCAGGCTTTGACATCAATGTATCAGAATCTGCCAAATCAGTGGTTTCCAGCCTTTAATGGTAATAGATTGGCACACTTTCATCATCATACCCTAATCTCCTTTTGCTTTTTTTAATCTGTTCTTATTTTATTCCTTTTCTGTGAATTTTTCCATTTTGGCTTTGTTCTCTCCTCCCCAATCCCCCGACTCACTCAAATCTCTGACTTGCCTCATTTCCACTGAACACATTGCCCCATCTCCAGTGCTCTCCAGGCCAATGTCTCCCCCTGGGCTTTCCTCCCTTCTGTCTCTGAGCCTTCTGAAATTACAGCAAGTACTTTTGGTGTTGCTCAATCACACCAGTACAAGAGAAATAAGTGAACTGGCTTAGCTTCTTAAAGTAAAACATCAAAGGCCAAAACCAAATTTTTCCCCAAACACAGACTTATATAAAAATAAACTTGCAAACTGGAAATTAATGTAAGACTGATGTACTTTATATGAAAAGCTTGTTTAAGTTTTGGAAAATAACATACCTATTTGACAAACTCACGTTACTTTTGAAATCTGAGGCTGAATGATCAATCTTCTGTTTCTTCTGCACTGGATTAGAAGAATCAGACTGATGGTGGGAGGGTGATGCTGTATTTACTGCAGTAAGTGAATTTGCTGAATGAAATTCATACTTTTTTCCACTCTTCTGGCAGGTGTTATTCTGGCAATAGTTGTAGTTTCTTGGAGAGTCACAGTGAGAATTCCCATCTGGCGTTTGACTATCACTTCTGTCACTTTTTAACGGAGTGAATTTACTGCCGAGATCTGTCAAAACTAGAGTTGTCATTCCAAATGTGGTTTTCCTATTGACCTTTATTTCTGTGTTTGGCTTTCCAAAGCAGTTACAAGGGTACTTGACTAAGCTGCTATTAGAGGCTGAAGAATCTTTATCATTCTCTACCTTTGAAACTTGGAGAAAAAATTCTTGGTTAGCCATTTGTTGTGAAAGTTTGTCTATAGTTCATATATAAACTGCATGTATTAACATCCGCCATACGTTTATATAGACTACTTCACAGATTAGATATACACAGGATTAATCTTCCTCCATCACAGAAGTTCAGCCACTTTTGGAGTCGAACATGGTAGCTGTTTAACAACAGGTAACAGTACTACAGAAGTGTAGAATACTGTTCACAACTGGAACTCCAGGGAGAAATTAATTATATAAAATTGAACAAATTTAAAAAAAAAAAAAAAGGACCAAGAATCTCAATGTCTATAAAGACAGGTAAATGATAAAGCCCTACATTGGAAAAAAACCACTTTACATACTACTTTCTGCAACATGAAGAAAATTTGATTTAAACAGAAAATATGTAATTGAAATTTTGTAGATAAAGATGTTTCACTGAATTAAGCAAATCCTCAAGTTCCAGACCTCAGTCTTTGATAACATCTTAAGTGCTAAATGATTGGAATGGGGAAGAGGTGGAGGAAAAGAAAAATAATCAGGATTTTGTTCTAAAGCCTTAGGCTACAATGCCTTTGTTGTACAGAGACTGCTGCAAGTTTTAGAAAATCAGCTGGGTGTATAAATTAAAAAAAAAAAGTTAATTAGCAAATCTGAGTTTGCGGACAGGTTTCAGGTTTCTCACACTGGGATTCTGGAGGAAAAGAACCAGCAAACTCAGCCTCTGCTGGCAACAGAAATCTATGCTAGCTGCAGAGATAAACACTTTTCTTCATTCCTGGCCTGGGGAAAGACATCTATGCCAGCTAAAGATGACATAGGAGACAAAGCATCTCACTCCCTAGTACAAAAAGACACCCAGAATGAATTAATAGCCTCAATTTAAAATTATATATATATATATATATATATATATATATATATATATATATATATATATATATAGTAGAAACAAACATCAGCACTATGATTAAGAGTTTCAAATCGACTAGGGAATTTAAACACATTGTCAAAACCAACTAGGGGACTTTAACACACAATTCCCACAATCTATATGATCCTTTACCCATTACACTTCTTGCACATATACATAGGAAGCATAAGCATAGTGTAGAGTAACAGATGCAAGTGTTTTTGATGTAAAGAGGCACATGCGACTGTGGTATAAGCAATCTGCCTTAAAAACACATTTTGTCTTATGATGTAACTTCTTAGAATACATGTAACAACCCAAGGATTTTTGAGTTGGGTTCTTAACGTAGGCTGTTTTTCAGAGTTCCCTTTGTACACAGATCTCCTTTTCACATGGAAGAATTGGGAAGGGCTCCCCTGTCCCACATAATGTCTCTATGCAGGCCTATGCAGTAGAGTTGGACCTGGGAAGCGATGGAGCTCAGGGATATCTGCTTCCACCTCACCATCCCTGCCTGGTACACAGATTTCCAGACTAATCCAGGCAGGAGGTAATATAGTTCAGAGCTCTTTTCCCACACTGTCTGGGTCCCATCCATGGCTGCTACTGAGCAGTTTCAGGGAGATCTAGTCAAAAGCAGCATGGCTCTAGTAGGAGCCACCCTGCCTGCAAGAGGGAGCTAGCAGAGCCAAGAGTCATCTGAACAGGGTGGAGTTAAGCATGCACAGCACATCGTAAAATTAGGCTATTAGTGAGCAAATATTCAGGATTCAAAGGGTCAAATAAGTTGCCCCTCTGTGTTCTTGTGCAAAATCTACACCCATGCACACAAGGTAATAATTGGATATGCAGTTACTCATGTAAAAATAACCTGCAAGGTTATATTTTGGTTTGAAATTAACTGAAAATCTGGCCTTAAAATTTGGTTTAAAAAATTAAAACTAAGACTGGAGTTTGCAACAAACAGATTCTCAATGTACTGGTAAAATACCACTTTCTACAACTGTAATACTGTAAACAGAACACAAAAACAACACACAAAAGCCATCATTACCTTCAGGCCTTGAAGTCAAACAAACATCACAGATCTTAGCAGAAGGTTTGTTTATTAGAGTGCAGAGAGTACAAGTCCACTCTTCTTCAGATTTCTGAGCTACATGTTCATTAGAATATGACCCCCTGCCATATGCCCAGCAAATTAAGCTATTTCTAGTTGGCAGTTTGCTGTGAAACAAAACAAAACAGAGTTAACCTTTTGTGAAGTTTCTTCCACAAGTTGCCTTGCATCCAGCATGTATTGGGAGGTGTGGGGCTGGAGAACAAGTGGTACCCAGGGCTACAACTGCGTATCATAGCTTGGATTAAACAGACAACTCCTTTACCCAAAGGACAAATCCTCCTCAATGCTGAATAGGCCAATAAAAAAAAAATAGTTCAAACTAAAATGGCATCTCAGAGGATCTCAAAGTGCTACAACAGCCGTTAATTATTATACACTATGTTCTATATCATCATGCAATAGCCTCTTGCAACCAGCAGCAATAAGAAAGAGCATGTAGGGAGGCAGTATCCAGTAGTCCAATTCTTGTTCTCCTCCCCCCCCCCCCCCCCCCCCGACAGTATTCATCAACAATTAACCAAATGGGGAAATTAAAGCACAGACTTGAACAAGATCATACAGTGAATCAGTACTAGCGTAGGGAATACAACGTTGATTTCTTTACTCCATTATCCTGGGGTAGCCACTAGACCACACTACTTTCAAAATAGCAAACTGAAATGAGAATCTAACACTTACAAATAAGAAGCATAAGCATCTACTTACCTTTCAATGAAAATGAAAAAAATATTAAATATAAAAATCAGTCTCGTACAATAACAGTTTTATGCATACGGCTGAAATAGGTTTAGTATTTAGGAACCTGTTCAGAATCAGAGCATTAAACATCAAATCCACTATTTTTTTTGTTATAACTGTAAATCCATATACCACATTCCTGACTCCTGACTGATGTGCCAAGTTGTAGATAGATCTTAATTCATCTCCAGAAATCTGACATGCAACTGTTTTCATGATACATTACTCTATCCTCTTTTGTTGGTACATTTCAGCACTATAGTGGTGGATGTGAAACAGTAACAGGATTTCAAGGATTGGTATCTGTGATAGGATCCCTGGGGTGCAGCCCAGGACTGTGGGACTGCTGTGTCCCCTTAAGTGTACAACCTGGGCTGTCTCTCACGAGGCTTTGCTAGTGACAAGCAGCAAGCCCCATTGAGCTCCTCTACCATATTAAGCATGCCTAGGATTGTATTTTATAAATGTATCAATTTTGTGAGAGATAAGAATTATTTACTTTTAAAAAGTTTCACCATCTCTTTCTTTCCCTGATATTACCTTGTTTGGATTCTGGGAAGCCACTTCAGCAGCAGATAATAATACAATAGGTACTAATTTTTTTAAAAGGTTTTATTAATGCTGGTAAAAAAAAATCCATCAAAACTGACAAAAAATTGGGTTTTTGACTTAGTTCTTTGCAAAAGTGTCTTTCCAAAAAAAACATAGGTTTGTCAAAAAACGAGTACTTCATCTAAAATTAGAAATTTTTTAATTTGGAAATGCTGCTGAGATGCCTCTTGGAAGTTTTAGTTAGCTGCTTCATGCCCCTTTCCACTGCGTTAGCCCAGTTCCCTCGCCAGACTATATTTTCCATGATGCACCATGGCCAGGGACTTCCCTGATGCATCATCTCTCCTCTCCAAGAGGAGAGACCATATTGCATCATGGAACATGTAGTCAGACCAAGGAGCCTGGTTCATAGAGGAAAATGAAAGCATGATGCACCCTAACTACAACTCCTGTAAGTTACCTTGGCAGCATTTCCAAATCAAACTATTTTTGGTTTTGGATGAATAATTGTGGTTTTTGAATTTTCACCAAAAATTGAAATTGTCTGTAGGGAAAAAAGAGAACAGCTCTAGTGACAATCTGAGGAATGTCTCTGTACAAAATCTGAATTCTGGTTGATATTATGAAGTTGTTATGATGAAAACTGCTGTATCATGGAATGCATCTAGATTTATGTATCCACCATTCCTGATAAGCCTTTAAAACTGTCCTTCCCAGCCTAGGGACTATAGCCAATTGTTAAGGATGATCAGCACCTCTCCTTCTGGGGAGACCAGAAGAGTAACTGCATCCTAGGGAAATCAGTTCTCTATAACTTCTCTCAACTGGGGACTAGGTGTTTGGAGACTGAAAAGTTACCAGCTGCAGAACAAAGACACCAAGGTGGTGTTAAGAAAAGGAGGACTTGTGGCACCTTAGAGACTAACACATTTATTTGAGCATAAGCTTTTGTGAGCTACAGCTCACTTTAAAAAGGACTCATAGGAAGATGACAGACCACTCCAGGAAATGTGGCCAGGTGAGAGGGAGTGGATGAATCAGAGAGGGCAAGCTAGGAAGAGAAGTCTCAAAGGGCTAGATCCAAAAAAAGGGGATTTAGACTTGACATTGCAATATTTAACATTTAGGCACCCTGCTGCCTAGTGGAATCCACAGCCTCCAGGCAGATATGCTCCCTGTACAATGCATTGAGAGAGTCATGTGCCTAAGAATGGCATCCAAAAAAACCAGCTAGATGAGTGTGGAGCTGCCTAACCTAGCCAACAGGAAATGCCAAGGAGAGGGGGGGGTATTAAGTCCCACCCCTCAAAGAGTCTTATGCACTTATGTCTGGGCTGGAGGGAGGTCCCTATCTCTTCATGGGATTTACAGCCATGAACCTTCTCCTGGAGTTAGGCACCTAATTGCTTTCTCGCAAAAAACAATTCTGGTAGTGGTGATGGCTTATTATTTTTGCACAGAACTGTGCATTTCTTGTGCAATTAGGAAAAGAGCTATGTTACATGTTACACTATTCATGTGTCCCTTGAAGAGGTAAACTGTGGGCCCAGAACACCCACATGGTGTTAGAGCTCTGGAAGAAGACGTGTTTAAACTACAGGAGGAAGTCTGAAGTGTCAGCACCCTTCCAGGGGTGGGCAGCTGGTTGTATGATTGTGGCTCTCATAAGCGGGTACTAGACATAGGGTCTGCACCCCAAGAGTGTGTCTAAGGATGCCAAGACAAGAGCAGTGCCTGGACTCTCTTCAGACTCTTGAGACTTAAAACACCCAGCGGTTGGATTTCCTAACAGCAGTCTGGTGAGTGGCAAAGACGGGTGTTTGACTGGATCTGTGACAGCTCTAGATGTGAAGACTGCTTAGTAATCTAAAATATTTTTATTCTTAGTTCACTGGAATTTTGTCATTTCATTATCTTAAAGATTGAAGACTAGCTTGGATTTGATAAGGTACAGAACATTTAATAGAATTCCTTTAGGATTTAGGATACTTTAATCAGACTGTCACCTGCAACAAGTCACAATGCTCCCTTCTGGCCTTAAAAATCACAGCATCTTGAAGCAGTAAATCAGCCTTTTCATAAAATCCTTGACACTTGAAATAAGTGTGTTTTCATTCTGGGAAAGGTATTGTCTAGTAGAAAACACAAAGCAATGGAATATAGTGTGCTCTGACACTTGAATAACAATAGTGTTGGGAGAAAAGGGAGATTATTTTGGTCTATGGCTACCTTTACCAGATAGCTTTTTCAAATGACAAATTATATTGTTGCTTTCTTTTCTTTTACCGTTTCCTTAAAAGCACAATATTGCACAGCTTCACTTTTATTGTTGTCTGTGAGTCCTAGCATATTAGTGTGTTCTAGGAGGAGGTGAGAAAAAAAAGCAGATTTTTTTCTGTATCATTCTCTATTTACCTAGCACCACAGAACACAACTCTCACCCCAACCTGCTGCTAGTCACTTCTCATAATAACTCTTTTCCCCCATATTTTCAGAAAGTTATCAGCATGTGAAATATTTATCTTATAGGCTGAAATTTTCTTTGTTTGATCTGTGCTCAAAGGTTTAAAAAAAAAAAACCAAACACCACCTTTAGCAAAATCCTTCAGCTATTTGAGTTTTAATTGCCTGAGAAGAAGGTGATGGTGGTGGGGATTTAAATGTTCTCTAATCTTAGCTAAAATTTTTATTTGAATGAAGTCTTGGGTAAAATTTTCAAAAGTTTCTTAGGCACTAAGGAACTGAAAGCTTAGTGAAAATGAGGCACTTGAAAATTGTATCCCTTGCTCCTCTGTGATAGCAATGTATTTTCTCTCTTCCCAATTTTCCAAGTAGAAAGAGTGCTGCTATCACAATTGTCTAAGCTTGAAAATATCTCAATGGCACACACAGAGTAAAATCCTCCCAAAACTCATGAGGAGAAAAATCACTAGTATGATTAAAATAAAGAGTCGTAGATTCCCATGATTTGATAAGGACTGCAAAATTTTGCTCCATTATAATATGTTGTATATTCAAAGTTTTCATTTAAAAAATAAGTTTCTATAATTTTATTCATTATAACTATAAAGCGGAAACAAATTACATAAACATGCTGCTGCCCAGTTCATTCACTTTTATACTTCACAGCCAACCAATAGCAACATCAACAATGTGAATTCATTCCCTCCCTATCCTGTTCAACTCAATAGCATGTAAACATGCTAACTAGGAACATTTAGCTGGTAACAGTAAGAAGATGGACCAAGATTTTCAAAATTGAGGATTTCAGAGTAGCAGCCATGTTAGTCTGTATCTGCAAAAAGAACAGGAGGACTTGTGGCACCTTAGAGACTAACAAATTTATTAGAGCATAAGCTTTCGTGGGCTACAGCTCACTTCATTGGATGCATAGAATGGAACATATAGTAAGATATATATAAGTAAGATATATATACACACACACACACACACACACACACACACACACAAAGATAAAGTTGGAAGTTACCATACAAACTGTGAGAGGCTAATTATTTAAGATGAGCTTTGGGTGCCCAACTTGATTCACTTTAAAAATGGCACAAATTGCAGAGGATAGATGCTCCGCATTTCCTAGAAATCCAGCCTCTGTAAAATATCAAGTTTGGCAAACAAACAAAGGAACAAAACAAAGGAAATTTAATGTAAAACCTATGTCATAGTAAGAGAGGCTGCACAGTTTTAATAAAAAGGTATGAAAGCACAGAAGTTAAGATTTCTACCACCACATTGACTCAGCCATATTACATATCTTGGGTACTTTGTGAAATCTGTTTAAACAGTGGGCTCCCCCTTAATATCAATGGGAACAGGATTGGGCTCAAACAATAATATATTAAGGAATATGTTAAGCCAGGTCTTGCTCTCCTTACTCATGTAACCAACTATTTACTTCAGTGCAACAACTCATCTGAGTAAGGACAGCAAGATTTGCTCTTTAAGAAAAAACAGGAAGAGAAAACACTACATATGTACATTGTGGCAAAGGGAACTTTCTCTAACGTTTTCCATTTCCTCACTTAAAATATATTTCAGCTGTGAAAGCTGAATCTTACATAAAACACTTTGTTAAATACTTTTAATGTATATTTGTATAGTATGTCAGTTATACTCACATTTTTGAAAATAAAATAAAATTACTATACCCAAATCTTTCAACCATAAGTTATAAAAACATCTATTTAAACAGACATGAAAAGGTTAATGAGTTTATTTAAATAAAATAATGTATTAATTAAAAATTCCTCAAATGCTGAAGTGTGATTCTGTTCTGAAAAGCACTGTGAGGTTCCAACATTATTGTAGAATTACAGTATTATCTTTCAACAGCTTCTATATCAAATGGCTTAGTTTAGAAGTAAAACTATTTTCCCCTTAACTGTGACCCCAGTAGATACACCTGGGGTCAGAGTCAAGTAGGGTTCTTTCTTTCATCTACATCAGCAACAGTTATTTTGTAAGCCAAACCGTGAAACCTTACTGACTTCAAAATCTGTTCTCAGTGACATTTTGGAAGTCCCATTGCCTTCAATGGATTATTAGTTATTTATGCTGTGATAGTGTCCAAAGGACTCAGTTAGGACCAGGGCCCCAATTTACTAAGCATTGTATACAGAAAGGCACGGTCCCCGTCCTGAAGATTTTATGATCTAAGATCCTTATCGACAAAGACTTACAGAAGTGCTTAGCTTTACACAAGTAACCCCAGGATCAACAGGACTTATATGTATAAAGTTAAGCACCTGCTTATGTATTTGTAGGATCTGGATCTAATTTAAGATAAGATGACACAAATGAGTAAAAGATGATTGATGGACAATCATAGCGAGAGAAAGGATAACATACATTCACATAGTTATGTGAATTCACATTATGTAGGCTAACAATTGATGGTTCAAATTATTTAAAAAGGTTTGAATAGGGTATTTCGAATTGGAATTTAGCCAATAACTGAAACGGTGTGGAATTTAGTCAACAACTATGTTTATGTACAAATAGGAATTGAATTTAACTCACTCTCTTAGCTGAGCTAGTGCTGCTGTACTCACAAGAAAAAAAAACAATAAACGCCCCTTTTTGTCAGTAAAGGCAGCATACAGAGTTTTGAATACAGACAGGGAGCCGTTCTATTCAGCACTTTTCAGAGTAGGGCCACACTTTAAAGAATTATAAAGCAAATGCCATACCTAACATCAACAAGCTGAGGTTTATCCTTTTGACACTGAGGACAGAAGTATGTCATCCTGTTATTCTCTCCTAAACGACAAACCATGATCTTTCCACTGCACTGACCACAGTTAGGGCGTTTGTACACCTTGTAATGTTTGTAGAGGGCTGATCCTGTTTTGCGGCACTGAAATAGAATGTTTTTATAATGCGATTAGAAAGAGATTTGATCCAATGCAAGACTTCTGTATCTTCCAATACAAAGAGAGAGAGAGCGCACACACAACTTTGCAGCTGAAAAAATTACACAGATAATTAAGAATGGCCATACTCATCAATTGTCTTTGCATCAGATTCAAATATGAATACCACTTCATTCAAATATTCATAATTCAATTCTTCTTGGGTTTCTGTTCCACATTTAGAGTTATGTTCTCATTACCAGCCAGTTCTTTCTGTAATTTGTAACATTTGTTTAAATACTTGCGTTCCTTCCTATTTAAGTAATGGTTTTAAGAATGTCCAATAAATTTTGTGTTGTTTAACTGGAATTTGTATACACCACAGTATTTACCATTTTAGAAACAATGATGAAATGTTACTACTCTTACTAATAACACTGCAAAATGGGTTAGCTCAGGAGCTATCTTAGAGAGGATTTAGGGGCTTACTTCATTCTTTAAAAGCTCTTTGAGGTCCTTCAACAGCAAATGCTGTATAAATGCAGTATATTACACCAATTTTAAAGATTGGGAAACCAAGCCACAGAAAGGGTAAGCTACTTGGCCAATATCATGCTAAGAATCACTGGCACAGCTAGGAACAGAATCCACATCTCCTAGTTCCCAGTTCTGTGTCTTAACCACAAGACTACCTCTCTCTTGCTGGCTTCAATGGATTCAGGGTTTTAAAGCCCCACTCATCCCTGGGTGAATGAGAAGATTGCCTTGGTGAATTTCTACAAAATGTAAGTTCAAAATCTAAAAAGCTAGGTCAAATCTACTCTTTATATTTAAATAACACCACACATCTTATTTCAAAAACTTTATGAACAAAGCAGTGAGGATCCAATTATCCTCAAATATCTCACATTATTTGCTTGCTTTTTCTCAAACAGTTAATAGTGCCTGAACCAAAAAGTCCTTCTCACTTCCAGCATGTTGACTTATTGCATCTTTTTACTGTTTTCATTAGATGGCTACATACAGCTTACACATTTTGGTGCAAAGTTTCAGTGGATTTTCTCTCTTAGAAGTTATCGCCCTCACCTTATAAAAGAGAAGAGTAAAATTAAGGGTCATTTTCACCAAGTGATGTGTCTGTTCATCTGTCAATTGACAAACCTGTGAAAAAGGCAAAAATGTTTAAAAAAAATAGATTTATACAACTATAATACACTGGAGCTACTACAGTAAAGAGTGTCTCTATGGATACCCCCAACAAACATGGTATTACACAGCTACTTGGTCTCATATAGCTCATACTTTTTTGCCTCCTCTGCTTATATTGACAAACAATATGCTTATTTACTATTCCACAGTATCTGACTTTGTGCTGCTTCCCCCAGAACAGCTACAAATTTTCAGTGTTTTACTTCAGTGTTGACCTAATGGTTCCCAGTATGGGTTTCAGTTTCATGTAGTAATCTGCACTTGCTGCCTCTTGGTTTCTTGATGGAGTTTATAGGTTAATGCCAACACCTCAATGATTTAGAACCCTGTATTAGTGAATTTAATTCTCGTATGTGACATCTCCGCCACCTGCTTCAATACGGAAATAAAACCCCTTCCAACTGCATACCTCTAGTTATCACTAGGGCTCTGGGATTGTCACAGAGGTCATGGAAATCACAGATTCCGTGACTTTTGGTGACCTCCATGACTTCTGCAGCAGCCAGTGTGGCTGACCCCAGGGCTGCCCAAGCAGCTGGCTCCACAGCCAGCTGTTCAGGTGGCCCTGGGAACAGCCATACCGGTTGCTGCTGGAGTGGCCCCGCAGCCAGCCACACTGGCTACTGCCCCGGCCCCCCCAGCAGCAGGCAGACCACAGCAGTGGCCCCCCCAGGACACTGCGCCCTGCAACAGCAGCCCCCCAATCCACACTCCCCCTGCAACAGCAGCCCCCAATGCATGCTCCCCAGTTGCAGCAGCTCCCCCTCCCTCCCCCCAGCAGCAGCCTCCAAGATTTAGTCAGGGGTATTTGTACTAAAGTCATGTATATGTCACAGCCATGAATTTTTGTTTATTGCCCATAGCCTGTCCATGACTTTTACTAAAAATACCTGTGACTAAATCGTAGCCTTCGTTATCACCTACCACCCCACACTGGAACCCCTATGGGGTATCATCAAACAATTACAAGCCATACTTGATGGGGACCCCATTTTCAAAGAAATATTTTCTGAACTCCCACTTCTGGCCTTCAAACAACCCACCAATCTCTCCAGCCTCATAATTAGAAGCAAGCTCCCTACAGACCAGGACACACCAACCAAAGTGGCATCAGATCCTGCCAGAACAACAGATGCAAAACCTGTAGATCTATCTTCACTGCTATGATGATCAACACCCCCACAACACACACTTCAAGATCCATGGGTGCTACTTGTGCCTATCACTACATGTGGTGTACCTCATCCAGTACACTAAATGCCCCAACAACAACTACGTGGTGAGACAATCACTATGCTCTCAAATGAACTCACACAGAAAAATGATAAAAGACAAAAACATCGCATCACCTGTGAGTGAACACTTTTGACAAGGCGATTACTCTACATCTGATGAAGTGAGCTGTAGCTCACGAAAGCTTATGCTCAAATAAATTTGTTAGTCTCTAAGGTGCCACAAGTCCTCCTTTTCTTTTTGCGAATACAGACTAACATGGCTGCTACTCTGAAACTACTATACGTATGTCCTCTCAGTCCTCATCCGCAAAGGAATCCTGCAAGCCTGGCACCTTAAATTCATAACTTGCTAGATACTAAAAATCATGGACTGAATAGACACACTGAATTTATGGCTTATTACAACAATCTGTAACCCATTTAAACCTTCCCCCTCCCCCATAAGCTTTTTTTTTTTTCCCCCTTTCTCATCTCTGACTAAGAGAAGTGTAATCAGACCATTTAACTTTGAATGGGGCCTTGAACTGCGTGTTAACTACTCATGCTAAACAATCTGTTCCACTTGTATTCCACTGTGACACGGAGTACATTTCCCAGACCTGAAGAAGAGCTCTGTGTAAGCTTGAAAATTTTTCTCTTACCAACAGAAGTTGGTCCAATAAAAGATATTATCTCACCCACTTTGTCTCTCTAATATCCCAGGACCAACACAGCTACAACAACAGTGCATATCTCTATGGACACACTTGAGTTAAAGGCTCCTCAGTTTAATCAGGAGAATGCTTAGAGCCACATTTTCTGTTATGGGTTGCTGAACTTTGAAATGCACTTCTCCCCCAGAGCCCAGATTTATTAACTCCCAGGACACACCCCACAGCACTTCTGTTTCCCCTGTAATTTAGAGTGGGACTACAGAGAGATTAAAAAAAAAAAAAAAACTAAACACACACATGGGAGGCCTGGGTCAGCTGACTGAGGCTAGTGGGGCTCCGGCTCCAGGGCTGAAAAATCGCTATGTAGACTTTCTGGCTTGGGCTAGATCCTGTGAGCGTGGAGGGCCTCAGAACTCAGGCTCCAGCCAGCCATGACCGTGCTACAGGTTTTTTATCCCTGTATAGATGTACCCATAGGGAGCAAGTGAAGAGGGGGCAAAGGATTTCCAGTTCTGAACGTGACTGTCATTAGCTGGTGAACATAGTTATCATGTGGAAGCTGCATGGGCACCTAGGCTCAAACCCTGAGCAAAACTAAATGGAGTGCACAAAAATATCTGAGAAATGGATAGGAATACCTGAACTTTAGAGCTGTGTCTACACTGGGGAAGCATATGAAAAGATTCGTCCCACGAGTTCAGTTGAACCAGAGTTAAAACCAACGGGAGCTGGAGTGTACGTAAGGCTCTGGTAGCTAAATAGTTTTTAACCACCATTTTAGTTATATTTGCTCTAACTGAAACAGTGGTAAAATTGATTCCAATTTCTGGAGACTTGTTCCCACTGGTTTTAACCTCGGTTGAGATAAGCCAGTGACAGAACCAGTGGGAATTTTGGGGTAATGTTTCCCAGTGTAGACAAGGCCTAAAGCCCATTCCTACAGGAATACTTAAGTCTTTAACCAAAAAGGCCCAAGTCCTGCGAAGAGAACAAGAGGTCCCCTCACTAGCTTCAGGAGTTCATTTTGTAGGATCAGGGCCTAAATTTGTAAGTTACCTAGATTAGCTTTCATACAGTCTAAGGCTAGATATGTTTTCATTCCATTGAGTGATCACGATTTTCTCTCACTCATTCTGATCAACCTTGTTTTAGCTAAAAATCCAGGTGGTCTTAGATTGCTTTGAGGATATTTATTCAAACCTGTCATGAAAGACAAGACCTACACAATTGAGGAAGGTCTGGAGCCTTAAATCAGAGAGAGTCTCAGGAAGTATGGTGAATGCACTGCATGGGAAAAGCTTGAGAGCAGAGTATGAGGGACTAAAGTAACTGAATAAGATGAAGAAAATGTTGTAATTTAAACTATCTAGAGTCCACAGAGATTTTTGTGTAGGAATTTAGCAAGCAAAATGAGAACAATTTGTTATATGCTTATTAATCTATTTTATAATGGGCTGGCATGGCAATTTCATGGTAGCATAACATGATTCAAGACAGCAGGTCAAAGTTTAATAATTAAATTAATTTCTGGTCAAGAAGGGATGTAAGTTGAAGAGATAGCATGTCTGCTGCAGCAACTCTCCCATCCAACCCATGAGCAGTGTTGACAGGTTTCAGAGAGTGCCACACTAACCCTCCTAGGGCAGGATGGTCAAACATGACAGTAGAGTCTGGGAGATCACTGGAATCCAGGGTGGCATTAATTAGGGGAAATGGAGGGCATAGAAGATTATTCAGATTATTCAGATTCATACAAGCTCCTCCCTACAAAAATCTAAACTAGACCAAAATATCTTCTTGATACATGTTTATGTTCTTAATAGCTGCTTGCAATTGATACAGAAGGGAATCCATGAAAATATTTCACCTACTTTAACAGCTGGATGGAGACCACTGTCAAAGAGTGCTTCATTTTTTATGATATTTCCCACTCCAGGTAACACTGCCTGATCCAACAACACATCACATAACATGCGACCTTTCTGCTGCTTAATCTCACTTTCTGCTCTTAAGAAACTAAATTTTGGAGAGCATACATCTAAGTCTTCCATCATTCTTACTTTCTGTTCACTTTCAGCAGCATTCCTGCAAGACAAGACAAAATACAAAATAATCTAGCTTTCATTGTAACTAGACAGTACTTACACAATATGTAGTTGTGTAGTATTTATGAGTGCCCTAGCACATTACACAGAGATCAAACAGCCACACAGATACTCGTGACATGCATAGAAAAACACAGAAGTCTTACCCTTTAAAAAAATGCCACATAATAATACACATACATAGAATAACACATACATAGAATACACTAGTGCCAGGCCATGTGCATAGGCAAGCATCCCATCCTTGTTCAGGTCAGTTCTAAGAATAATTATCCGTCCGTGCCGAACATATACAGTGTTAAATGCATTTCCTAAGCAGAGACTCTCAGTTGTAACCAACTATAGGGGAGGATGGTCCAGCGGGTAGGGCACAAGCCTGAGACTTGGTTTCAATCCCTTTCTATACCACAAACTTCCTGTGTGGCAAAACCCTTTAAGCAAGATTCATAAAGATACTCTTTCTCAGTCGCAACGTAACCCTGGGGAAGCCTGAACTCGCTCGGCACCTAAGCTTTTGCAGTAAAAAATTCCCTAAGTGCCTAAGCTTTTGCCTCTGAGCATATATACTGCTGCCTCTAGGCATCCTGGCACCTATATCCTGCCTGAACCCCAAATGATTCACAAACCAGGGGAAGACAGTTGTTCATCTAACTAACTGACATGTGGGCCCCTGATCCAGTAGGCATGTTTAGAGGCCACCTAACTCTTCACAAAACACGGGGGGGTGGAGTGGGGGAGAGAGAAGAAAAAGAGGAGGTGCTCTCTTATAACTTTTAGCTCAGTGATTAGAGTGCTCACCTAACTGACTCTCCACTGGGATGTGGGAGACACCAGTTCAAGACCCCCCTCTGCCTGAAGAGGATTTGAATAGGGATCTGCCACCTCTCAGGGGCATTGTGCATGGGATATTCTGAGACAGGGCTCCCTCAGTCTTTCCCAGTGAAGCTGTTCCATTGTGGATAAATCATAAAAGAAAGTCACTGGAGTAAGAGGACTGGACCCTATCTCTCTCACCTCCTAGGTAAATGTCCTAAGCACCAGGCAACAGAGCCATTCTCATTCTCTCTCTGGCCCAATTAATATTTATCTATCTACAATTGGAACGACACCTCTAGGCAAGACTGAGGGAGACACACATCAGAATATCCTATAGCTAAGTGTTTAGGACACTCCTCTGAGAGTGGCAGATCCCTGTTCAAATCCCTTCTCCTCATTAGGCACAGGGGAGACTTGAACAGAGGATTCCCCACATCCCAGGTGAGTACCTTAACCTCTGGTTATGAGAGAGCTCTTCCTCCCCTAGCTTCTTGCAAGAAATGTCTTAGGCACCTAACTCTAGAAGAGGTTTCATAACTGAGAATCACAAGCAGAGATAGGCACCTAAATACAATCTGCAGAAGAGCACTCTCTCTGTGAGAAGGGCGAGACTTAGAACACACCCATGTCACTGGCATCTCCCATTCACTAGCTTATGCAGGAAGTCGCTTAGAGTGCTGTTTTTTGTCAATGGCAGTCTAAGGTGCCTATCTCTCCCCATTCATTGTACAAAGAGCCCAAGCACTTAACTCAGGCTTTGTGAATGGCAGTGTTATTACCGTGATATGCTAGGCACCTAAAAGTTAGGCGCTGCAACACTCAGCGTCACAATGCTCAACTCCCTTTGTGAGTCTAGCCCTTATTTTCTGGGTGTCTGAGTTCCCCCCTCTGTAGAACAGGGATACTAGTGCTTCCCCACATCACAGGGGTTGTGAGGATAAATAAATTAAAGACTGAGTTTCTATGCTCAGATACTGTGGTGACGGGAGAAATATAGATGATGTATTAGATATCTGCATTGGGGAAATTTGCCCCAACTCTCTCATGGAAACATGCAACTCCAGCACAAAACACAGTTTGCAGAAATACAATTTATTTCATTAACAGGTTCTCAAAAACAGTTTTGAGATATAGAGGAACCATCAGATTCATTTCATTCATGACCTAAATCAGATTTGAATACCCACCATTCTTATGAACAAACATATCTATATGGCACCATTTAAAAACTGTGTGTGTCATTCCAAATGCAAATATTCCTGATGTTCTGAGACAGGATTTTTGTTTTTCATTCTAGCCAAAGTGTAAAAAAAAATAAAAATAAAAATACCTTTTTAAAGTTTTACTTACAAAGAGGGCAGCTGATACTGAATGGAATTAATAAATAAAACAATAAATAAAAAAATTCAGTGTCCAGAAGTGAAAGCTATTGGATTAAGATATCAGCACATTACACTGTGAATGCTCAGAAGGAGATCAGCACCTTATTGTAATAAACATTTACATGCTAAAATAATGTTTATCCATAAATTAAAGGAAAAAACCCACAATAATTAGTAATAGATGCAAGAAAGCCCAGATTTACACATATTTATATTTAAGGCATATTCTAGAATAGAAAATACATATATTAAAATCACCTTGAATTTATACAGCACCTTTCATCTGAAAGCTTCACAGTGCTCTACAGAACAACCTCACAAAGATGCTATTCCTCTACAGCTTCCACACAGGTTAGAAGAACAGTGCCAATGGCTGGGAATATGCCCCAAAACGTGTCACAAGCACTGCTAAAAAATACCTGCCTACATTTTTTTGGGACAGATAGATTCTGAAATATTGAAGCACAAGATAAAACATACCATCTACTTCTAAGTATAGGAAATATACAGGTTTCAGAGTAGCAGCCGTGTTAGTCTGTATTCGCAAAAAGAAAAGGAGTAGTGGTGGCACCTTAGAGACTAACAAATTTATTAGAGCATAAGCTTTCGTGAGCTACAGCTCACTTCATCGGATGCATTCCGATGAAGTGAGCTGTAGCTCACGAAAGCTTATGCTCTAATAAATTTGTTAGTCTCTAAGGTGCCACCAGTACTCCTTTTCTTTTTAGGAAATATACAGTAACCATTAAAGGCCCAGACCCTCACCATGCAATCAGATCGATGCGGAAGCAGAAGTCCACTAAATTTGATTGCAGAAGCGGGAGTTTAAAGGGCAAAATACAGGTAGCACATTCAGTTGTTAGAGCAGGAAGCAGAATCAGGAGTCATGGGTTTGAATCCCAATCTGCTGTTGACTCTCTAGATGGCCTTAAGCAAGTCACTTTCTGTACCTCAGTTATGTGTACACAAAGTAATTAAAACTACTTACATACCCAGTAAGGACATTGGGAGCTTTAATGAGGTATACTTACCTTCTTTAAAGCTGGGAGGCATATTTAATTAATTTTTATTAAGTGCTTTGAAATTCTCAGATGAAAACCACTATATAAATGCAAAATAATCTTTTCTCAACTATATGGTGAAAACCTTATTTTTATAAAAGGAACACAGATTGAACACTGAAGAAATGCTTTAATTTTTACTTTACCTCAGTTCTACTGTTGCATCAAAGAAACACACCATATCATCAGTAAGCTGTATTTCCAGAATTGGTGGTGCTCCATTTCGGTCTTTGCTTGCAGTTGGATTAATGTACATGGAACCGTTCATGCCAAAGTGAACCCTAGGCGAGAAACGCATTTCTGAAAAAAATAATCTGCATCTTAACAACACTCCCAGGCATGTTAGTCTATTTTCTAGCTTGGCAATTTAATTTAATTTAATTGGCAATTAAATTCACTAAGTATATAAAATAATTCTTATCATTAGCAGCAACAGGGTGACATGAAGTGCTTGTTTACATGGTCTCTCTTTCCTCCCACAAAGGACTGTATTTACTAGCAACTAAGATGCACTCAAGTATATAGTGACTTTATTAGATCTTTATATAACCAATCATTCAGTTAATGATTTAAATTTGAAACATGTTTGTGCAACCATAATACAGTGCAGCATCCTGGGAGTTTCTTCACCTGTACTTCTGCCCTCTTACAGCCCCAGGCAGGCTCCTCCAGGGAAGTTCAAGCAAGTCCAGGGACGATGGGAAAAAATACACTTGTTTTCTTTTTTGCGGACTCATTTTAAAATTAAGACTCACTAAAACAAGAACAGTGTTCTTCTCAAAGAATATTCTATCGTCAGCTCTTCTTCTGCCAAGTGGAAATGATCCAATATAGAAGACAAAATTGCCAGCTATTTCACTACCATAACTTTCACCATATCGAGCACCTTCCAGTTGTCCTCAAAACAATATGACTAGCATCTGTCCTGTGTGGTAGCTGGTTCTTTCTTTTTCCCCACCTCTCGTCAGAGCAAAGATTGTTTAGGTTTTTAAAATTCTTAAAAATTATTATTTAAAAATAAGTGTTGGTGTTTATTAGTTAAGGTGAGGTTGAAGACCTGAAGGCACAAAAAATGTGAAGTGATGACATTTGAGAAATTTCAGTCTTAAGCCAGCCCACAGATAAGGACAGAGATCTTGAATTTGATGCAATATTCTACTTGGTATCAGTGTATTGAGCAAATGACAAGTAAATTTGATTTGCAGCCCTGATTAAAATTAATCCAAACATATCTTATATACCCCAAGTTCTCAAAGGGAAGTCTTATTTCTAAGCTTCTCCTTTAAAAACGTATTTTTTTTTCCAGAGGAAGGTTAATTATTTTGTGGTTTAGGAGATGAACAACAGACCGGGGCGGGGGGGAAGAGTGGGGAGGCCTGTCACATGACAGAACAAAGACAGCATCTCAAACATCTATTTGTTTTTAATCCGTCCCCTGTAATGCCACACATCTGTTTACTCTTATTTTTCCATAAGTACTGGAAGGATGGTTTTAAAAAAATATTTACAGTTAACTTAAAGGCTACAGTGTATCAATTAATAAATATTGACAAACTACATTGTTAGTAATTGATTACAAATCCAAAAGAAGAGCAATATTGTAAACTGATTTTCAAGAAGTATATTGTGTCTTTTAGAAGCTTTTTCTTACCATTCAGTTGAATTGAATTAAGTTAATAAATATAACTATTTTGGAAGTTGCTGTTACTGCTATATGCTTATTATATAGCATAATCTAATCTAATCTAATACAATATAATATCGCGGTGCGATATTATAGCATTGCACAAGATTAAGCAGTTTTGGGGATTTTTTTAAATGTAGGCTTTAAACTCTGTCGTGCTATCAATCATAAATGCATTTAACATTTCCCAAAAGTTCTTAATAAGAAAAAAAATAATGTGCATGTTTGCAATTAAGTGTCTCACTCACTCGCCCAGTGCCCTGTTTAAAGGTACACTACCATCACAATGATTAGCTGTCATAACTACTTCTCAGTTATAGCTACAGTAATAAAATATTTCACAATCACTTCTATGCATAAATTTCTTTTCTATTAAAAGCCTTAAGAACTTTACAAATTCCACTCCAGTGTGCCTCATTATCCCTGATGTGCTGAAACAATGAAAACTAGCATTTTTGTCATTTTAATTAAGGATAAAGTAGGATGGAAGCTACTTTAACTGAAATCTTGGTTCTGCTGTCTGATGACAGCTAGTGTTAAAAAGCTCTAAATGTTAAAAAGCGTGGCAAGCTGCAGGTGACCATGCAGAGCTCATCAGCAGAGGTGACCCTGAAGAGCTCATCAGCAGAGGTGACCCTGATGGAGTCCCAGAATCGCAAAAGAGCTCCAGCATGGACCGAATGGGAGGTATGGGATCTGATCCCTGTATGGGGAGAGGAATACATGCTATCAGAATTACGTTCCAATTTTCAAAATGCCAAAACATTTGTGAAAATCTCCCAGGGCATGAAAGACAGAGGCCATAACAGGGACCCGAAGCAGTGCTGCATGAAACTTAAGGAGCTGAGGCAAGTCTACCAGAAAGGCGAACGACTGCTCCAGGTCAGAGCTCCAAATATGCCACTTCTATGATGAGCTGCATGCCATTTTAGGGTGTTCAGCCACCATTACCCCAGCCGTGTTGTTTGACTCCTTCAATGGAGATGGAGGCAACACGGAAGCAGGTTTTGGGGACGAGGAAGAGGATGATGAGGAGGTTGTACATAGCTCACAGCAAACAAGCGGAGAAACTGGTTTTTCCGACAGCCAGGAACTGTTTCTCACCCGGGACCTGGACCCAGTACCCCCCAAACCCACCCAAGGTTGCCTCCCGGACCCACCAGGCGGAGAAGGGACCTCTGGTGAGTGTACCTTTTAAAATATTATACAAGGATTAAAAGACAGCATGTTTAATGATTAATTTGCCCTGGCATTCGTGGCTCTCCTGGATATACTCCCAAAGCCTTTGCAAAAGGTTTCTGGGGAGGGCAGCCTTATTCCATCCACTATGGTAGGATACTTTACCACTGCAGGCCAGTAGCACATACTCGGGAATCATTGTAGAACAAAGAATTGCAGTGTATGTTTGCTGGCGTTCAAACAACATCCGTTCCTTATCTCTCTGTATTATCCTCAGGAGATTGATATCATTCATGGTCACCTGGTTGAAATAGGGTGCTTTTCTTAAGGGGACATTCAGAGGTGCCTGTTCCTGCTGGGCTGTTTGCATATGGCTGAACAGAAATGTTCCCCGCCGTTAGCCACGCGGGGGGGGGGGGGAAAGCAAAATGCGACGTTGTAATGAAAGCACATGTGCTATGTATGTAATGTTAACAGCAAGGTTTACCGTAAAAGAGTGTACCCTTTGTTCTATAAAATGTGTCTTTTCAAATACCACTGTCCCTTTTTTTTTTTCCTCCACCAGCTGCATGTGTTTCAAAGATCACAGGATCTTCTCCTTCCCAGAGGCTGGAGAAGATTAGAAGGCGAAAAAAAACGCACTTGCGATGAAATGTTCTCTGAGCTCATGCTCTTCTCCCACACTGACAGAGCACAGACGAATGCATGGAGGCAGACAATGTCAGAGTGCAGGAAAGCACAAAATGATTGGGAGGAGAGGTGGCGGGCTGAAGAGAAGGCTGAAGCTGAAAGGTGGCGGCAGCATGATGAGAGGAGGCAGGATTCAATGCTGAGGTTGCTGGAGGATCAAACTAATATGCTCCAGCATGTGGAAAGACAGGAAAAGGCAGGAAAGACAGCAGGAGCACAGACCGCCGCTATAGCCCCTGTGTAACAAACCGCCCTCCTCCCCAAGTTCCATAGCCTCCTCACCCAGATGCCCAAGAACGCGGTGGGGGGGGCCTCCGGCCACCCAGACACTCCACCTCAGAGGATTGCCCAAGTAACAGAAGGCTGGCATTCAATAAGTTTTAAACTTTTAAACTGCTGTGTGGCCTTGTCCTTCCCTCCCCCACTACCCCTCCTGGGCTACCTTGGTAGTTATCCCCCTATTTGTGTGATGAATTAATAAAGAATGCAAGAATGTGAAGCAACAATGACTTTATGGCCTCTGCAAGCGGTGATCGAAGGGAAGTGGGGAGGGTGGTTAGCTTACAAGGAAGTAGAGTGAACCAAGGGGTGGGGGGTTTCATCAAGGAACAACAAACAGAACTTTCACACCGTAGCCTGGCCAGTCATGAAACTGGTTTTCAAAGCTTCTCTGATGTGCACCGCACCCTCCTGTGCTCTTCTAACTGTCCTGGTGTCTGGCTGTGTGTAACCAGCAGCCAGGCGATTTGCCTCAACCTCCCACCCCGCCATAAACGTCTCCCCCTTACTCTCAGAGATATTGTGGAGCGCACAGCAAGCAGTAATAACAGTGGGAATATTGGTTTCGCTGAGGTCTAACCGAGTCTGTAAACTGCGCCAGCGCGCTTTTAAACATCCAAATGCACATTCTACCACCATTCTGCACTTGCTTAGCCTGTAGTTGAACAGCTCCTGACTACTCTCCAGGCTGCCTATGTATGGCTTCATGAGCCATGGCATTAAGGGGTAGGCTGGGTCCCCAAGGATAACTATAGGCATTTCAACATCCCCAAATGTTATTTTCTGGTCTGGGAAGAAAGTCCCTTCATGCAGCTTTTGAAACAGACAAGAGTTCCTGAAGATGTGAGCATCATGTACCTTTCCTAGCCATCCCACGTTGATGTTGGTAAAAGGTCCCTTGTGATCCACCAGTGCTTGCAGCACTATTGAAAAGTACCCCTTGCGGTTTATGTACTCGCTGGCTTCGTGCTCCGGTGCCAAGATAGGGATACGGGTTCAGTCTATGGCCTCACCACAGTTAGGGAATTCCATTGCAGCAAAGCCATCCACTATGACCTGCACATTTCCCAGGGTCACTACCCGTGATATCAGCAGATCTTTGATTGCGTTGGCTACTTGCATCACAGCAGCCCCCACAGTAGATTTGCCCACTCCAAATTGATTCCCGACTGACCGGTAGCTGTCTGGCATTGCAAGTTTCCACAGGGCTATTGCCACTCGCTTCTCAACTGTGAGGGCTGCTCTCATCTTGGTATTCTTGTGCCTCAGGGCAGGGGAAAGCAAGTCACAAAGTTCCATGAAAGGGCCCTTATGCATGCGAAAGTTTCACAGCCACTGGGAATCATCCCAGACCTGCAACACTATGCGGTCCCACCAGTCTGTGCTTGTTTCCCGAGCCCAGAATCGGCGTTCCACCGCATGAACCTGCCCCATTAGTACCATGATGCCCACATTGGCAGAGCCCGTGCTTTGAGAGAAGTCTGTGTCCATGTCCTCATCACCGCGCTGATGTCGCCTACTCGCCCGGTTTCACTTTGCCAGGTTCTGGTGCTGCATATACTGCTGGATAATGCGTGTGGTGTTTAATGTGCTCCTAATTGCCAAAGTGATCTGAGCAGGCTCCATGCTTGCCGTGGTATGGCGTCTGCACAGACAAAAGGCTGGAACGATTATCTGCTGTTGCCCTGACGGAGGGAGTCGCAACTGACGACATGGTTTACAGGGAATTAAAATCAACAAAGGAGATGGCTTTGCGAGAAACTGAATGGCCGCCTCAAGGATAGAAGTCAAAACCTCAAGGATAGAACTCAAAACTGGGTGTAGCAGGCCGTTGATTTCACAGTGGGAGGGAGGGAGGAGAAAATGAATACAAAAAAAAAAATATGGTCTATTTCTTGTTTTGAGCCACTTCATCTATCTTTATACATCATGCTGGCAGCAGACTGTGCAGTATGACCGCTAGCCATCGTCACCTCCTGGGTGCTCGGCAGAAGACGGTGCAGTATCACTACTGGCCATCGTCTTCTGCTAGCTGCAGATTAAAAGGCAGTGCACTGCCGGTAGGACTCAATCACCATAAGACGAAACAAGGGAAATGACCTGGCTGAGTCACTCCCATGTTTGCCCAGGTGCCCGGTTAAAAGAGCACCCAGGACTACGTCGACGACGGCTACCAGTCTTACTGCACTGTCTCCTGCCAAAAGGCAATAAACTGCTGCTGTGTAGCAATGCAGTACCACGTCTACCAGCACCCAGGAGGCATACGGTGACAGTTAGCTGAGCGGGTTCCATGCTTGCCGTGGTTTGGCGTCTGCACAGGTAACTCAAGAAAAAAGGCGCAAAATGATTGTCTGCCCTTGCTTTTATGGAGGGAGGGAACGGGGGCCTGACAATATGTACCCAGAATCACTCGACAATTTTTAGCCCCATCAGGCACTGGGATTTCTACCCAGAATTCAAATGGTTGGCAGAGACTGCAGGAACTGTGGGATAGCTACCCACAGTGGAAAGCTCCGGAATCCGACAGTTGCCTTGGTACTGTGGACACAGTTCGCCGACTACATGCACTTAGAGCATTTGTGTGGGGACACACACACTCGGCTATATAAAAATGCTTTCTACAAAACTGACTTTATAAATTTGACCTAATTTCGTAGTGTAGACATACCCTCAGATGAAAGAAATTTCTCAAAAGAATTATTCCCTGACATTATTGTTCATTAATCAGGAAGTGGATTGTACCGTCCCATTTATCAGTGATAGGTGGATCACAAATTCAGCAAAAAATGAATTTCCCTCATGTGCTAATTGTTATCCATGATGTACCTCATTCATCTATAAGTCATTCAATCAGCATAGAGGATTTCATGGCCAGATCTTCCTTTTCCCTGAAGTGATGTTACCAGGGAGACAGAAATCTACAGTGGTTGGCTCTTGGCCAAAGAGCAAGTGTTTCCTTGGGCCCTTCCCAGCTCCTCCCTTGCACACTCATTTGTGATAGAGCTGTACACAGTCTACCTTTAAGAGAACAATTTTAAGGTCATTTTTCCATGGTAATAAGAAATGTCTGCCTGCCCACTTCAGGATGAATTTCATAGGTGCAATTTATAAAGGCATTACAGAGCAGTTAGTGATGTGATTGAGTGGACCAATATTTAAAAAAAAAAAAAAAAAAAAAAAAAAAAACCCACAACAAGGGACATCAGTTTCCAGTGTTAGATATCCTTTAGTTTTCAGACTAAGATTCAAAAGTAACAGATGGGGTTAAACGAAGCATCTACATAATTTTAATTGTTGTTATACTTAAAGCTTTTATCACATACTTTCAGTAACTAATTTTAAAAGGTAGTTTAAAAATTAAGATTACTTAAAATCCTGCAGTGCCATAGGATTGTATTCTTATACTACGAGGGCACATACTCTCTCTTTTTTAATGGGCATACAATGAAAATAACTTTTGCAAAATGGTATTGTTGACAAAGAAAATTTTAGTTAATGTTAAATATCTGAGAACTCTAGCTGTTTATATTACACTACAAACCATATAAACTAGGTTTTCTGCTTGATTTTCAAATGAGTCACCCCAAACATTTTAGTTTAGGTTTGACACATTTCATGTGCATTGCAGTAGACATTTGCAATACACATACTGCATGCTACACTGGAAACAGGGAGAACTATAATTAGATCCTTAGACAGTATGAGCCCAAGTTTCAGAGGTGCTGAGTAGCCACTATTTGAATGGATTTGGGAGTTATCTACATAAAGTATTTTTAGACTCTTTAGTATATTGATTATGAGCAAACCATTAAAGTTTAGAAAATTACAACAAATGTCATGTAAGTGTTACCAATTTTAGAAGTCTTACTTTTATGCTGTGAAGTCTGTGGAAGACTTTTTTTAAATAATTGGGTGGGCTCATTTTGGTTACCATCCCATGGGAATACCATAGCGTATTTGGTTATTACACACAAAAGGAATGTTAAGAATGCAAAGACAAACACTCATCATTTAAGAAGTACCAGAATTAATATTGATTATGAGAGCTTGATTTGACCTCCTTGTGCATGTGTAATATCATCCAGTCTCGCCTAACATCAAATAGAAAGTCTGGAGCAAAGCAAGGACTAGAACCCAGCTCTGCCAACTCTCAGACTTTGCCACAAGAAAATATTCTCTCTCTTCTTACAACGTTCTGCCTCATCACTGTCCAGTTTATATGGACAATCACAATTCTGTCATTTATTTCCTAACTTTTGAGTGCTTTACCACCTTAATATTCTTTTTAATGTTTTTGTATGTCATTTTCTAGGTGTGTGATTTTTTTTAAAGCAAACTGAATCAACAGAAATTCTATCAGTGATCAGTATGGGTGGAACCCAAGACCTTTAAATCCACAGCACAGAACTCAACCACTTGAACTAAAAGAGAAGCGGGAGCAACAGTATTCTGTTGCCTTGCATGTGGACCAGCCACTAGAAGAGAATGTGACATGCTTGCCAATGTGACAGCAATTTTTAAAAAGGGTTCCAGAGGTGATCCCAGCAATTACAGGCTGGTAAGCCTGACTTCAGTACCGCGCAAACTAGTTGAACCTATAGTAAAGAACAAAATTGTCAGACACGTAGATGAACATAATTTGTTGGGAAAGAGTCAACATGGTTTTTGTAAAAGGAAATCATGCCTCACCAATCTACTAGAATTCTTTGAGGGAGTCAACAAGCATGTGGACAATGTCCATTGGATATAGAGTACTTAGATTATCAGAAAGCCTTTGACAAGGTCCCTCACCAAAGACTCTTAAGCAAAGTAAGCTGTCATGGGATAAAAGCAAAGGTCCTCTCATGGACTGGTAACTGGTTAAAAACATAGGGTACAGAGAGTAGGAATAAATGGTCAGTTTTCAGAATGGAGAGAGGTAAATAGTGGTGTCTCCCAGGGGTCTAGGACCAGTCCCATTCAACATATTCATAGACTATCTGGAAAAAGGGGTAAACAGTGAGGTGGCAAAATTTGCACATGATACAAAACTACTCAAGATAGTTAAGTCCCAAGCAGACTGCGAAGAGCTACAAAAGGATCTCACAAAACTGGATGACTGGACAACAAAAATAGCAGAAGAAATTCAATGTTGATAAATGCAAAGTAATGCACATTGGAAAACATAATCCCAACTATACATATAAATTGATGGGGACTAAATTAGCTGTTACAACTCTCAAGAAATAGATATTGGAGTCATTGTGGATAGTTCTTTGAAAGCATCCACTCAATGTGCACAGCAGTTCAAAAAGCGAACAGAATGTTGGGAATCATTAAGAAAGGGATAGATAATAAAACAGAAAATATCAGATTGCCTCTACATAAATCCATGGTATGTCCACATCTTGAATACTGTATGCAGATGTGGTTGCCCCATCTCAAAAAAGATATACTGGAACTGGAAAAGGTTCAGAAAAGGGCAACAAAAATTATCAGGGTTCTGTACAAGGAGAGATTAATAAAACTGGGACTTTTCATCTTAGAAAAGAAATGACGAAGGAGGGATATGATAGAGATTATCAAATCATGACTGGTGTGGAGAAATGAAATTAATAGGCAGCAGGTTTAAAACAAACAAAAGGAAGTATTTCTTCACACAACGCACAGTCAACCTGTGGAACTCCTTGCCAGAGTCGTAAAGGCCAAGACTATAACAGGGTTAAAAAAAAGAAAACTAGGTAAGTTCATGGAGGATAGGTCCAACCATCAATGGCTATTAGCCAGGATAGGCAGGGATGGTGTCTCAAGCCTCTGTTTGCCAGAAGCTGGGAATGGGTGACAGGGAATGGATCACTTGATGATTACCTGTTCTGTTCATTACCTCTGGGGCACCTGGCATTGGCCACTGCTGGAAGACAGGATACTGGGTAGATGGACCAATATGGTCGTTCTTATTTTCTTATGAAATTGGAAATCCTAATTCTATTCTTGTGGCTGGCAGGGAGTGTGGTCTAATGCTTAGATATCACAGGCAGGCATATATATTTGATGCATTCATTCTTAAAGGAAGTATGGCTAAGTGGATGAACCCTGGGTTCTATTCCTAGCACTGCCAGAAGTGACCTTGTACAACCTCTCAGTTCCTTCATTTATAAAATTAGGAAACAATACTTGCCTGCCTGAGGTTTGGCTCAGTAATAAGGGTTGTGAAGTGCACAAAATTAAACATCCCAGTCAGCAGAAGAGCTGAACCTAGAGCTAATGATCTCCTTCTAGTAATTTCCCCTAGACTGAAGAGTTGCGGGAGTGTTTGTTATTGAATGCCTGTTCCCATCCACAGTTCTAGCTCTGCGCCTACCATGTAGAAGGCTTGGGGCCTGCTCAGTACATTTGGCTTGAAGAGAGCTCTGTGCAGCAGAGCATCAGCACTGCACATGGAATGTTCTAAGATTTTATCAGCAAGTGTCTAACATTGGTGAAGCTACCTATTTCTCCCTAACCTCATTCTCAGAAATGACTGAATTGTTTTCACTTAAACTTTCCAGAAAAACATCAGCCCTGAGACAGACACCTAGAATGCACAATTTCAGCCCACAGAGTTAAAGTTTGGCAGTTATAAGCAACTGAAAATGGGGCTAATAATGAAAGTGTTAGGCAGCTGTAACTCTAGGCACTGCTACCAGCTCGGCCTACAACAAACTGCAGTTTCATTAAGAATATTTTATTTAAGAAATACCTAAAACAATTCATGAAATAAAGTGGCACTTACCCTCTGCTTTCAGGAGAATAAAGCAGTAGGTTGTGATGTTATCATTACCACCTCCTTTCACGAGGGAAAAGCAGAATCACACTGTCATCTGTCTAGTATATCCAGCACCTAGATACAAACTGCATAGAGAAGTTTCTCTACAATACTAATTAACTTTCACATAATTGAAAATGATAGTATTGAGAAAAAAAAACCCTGAAAATGTACATGGTTAGAGAATACATAAGGAGGGAATACTGTAATTTCTCTTACCTCAATGCTTTCTGTCCAAAATACATAAAAAGCTCCTTCCCCAGAGTTTCTACACCAGTGTACACACATCCTTTCAGCAATCTCAGGAAATCCTGACAGGAGGTTTTATTCCCAGTCACAGCATTCTGAAAATAAATTCACACACACACACACACACACACACACACAAAAAAGGTTAAGGAAAGAAACAGTCCTAGAGCCAATATCAAAATTTTGCAGTTATCAATTAATACCCAACTATACAGACAAAATCTGCCACCCTTAATCATACTGAGTACAATCTTATTCCTCCAACCATCCCACTGAAATCAATGGGACTACTTGCAAAGTAAGCTGCTATTCAGTGTAACCAAGGCCATCAAACACTGGCCCATTTTACTCTGCCCTGTTGGTTTCCAGAAAATATTATCCTAGAAAAAAGGTAAGTAATTCATTATTTGTATAAAAACATAATTTGACAGATAAGATGTCACCTTAAATCTCTAACAGACACTTACAGAGTGTCCTGCCAGATCACCAATGCCATTCAGGAGTACTGAGAAGGGTATTTTGTTGAAGAAAGGTTTCAGAGTAGCAGCCGTGTTAGTCTGTATTCGCAAAAAGAAAAGGAGTACTTGTGGCACCTTAGAGACTAACAAATTTATTAGAGCATAAGCTTTCGTGTGAGCTGTAGCTCACGAAAGCTTATGCTCTAATAAATTTGTTAGTCTCTAAGGTGCCACAAGTACTCCTTTTCTTTTTGTTGAAGAAAGTGTGTGATACCATTTTTTGGTATTTTAAAAGCAAAAACCTTTTCAAAATGCCTCTGATTGGAGCCACTGACAGTGCTGATATATGTTCTGTGTACTAGATGAAACTTCTTGTTGTCCAGCAAAAATCTGCATATTGCCCCACAGGAGTACCTTTCTTTTCAAAGATCAGATTTTCAACAGCTAGAAAAAAAAGGTGTTGGGAAGGGAACACTGATGAAGGAATGAAGGGAATGGATCATTTTAAAAGATCGGAGTAAAAAATTCACTACTCACATAGTACGTGTTACTCCATTTATTCAAATGGAGTCATAAGTACTTACACTAATGATTAATTTGGCCTAGGGAACTACTTTTTAGTGACAGCATTCCAGAGCTTATGTTTTGGTGTATGGATCAAGCATTAGCATAACCATACCAGTTTCAAAGCCACCTTTGTAATTCACAAATATCCAGGTCTTCTATCATCATTGTTGCAAAATCTCTAAAGCCAGTGCTACTATGAGAAAATTAACATTTTTCCATTCTTAACAGACAGAAGCCCCAGTGAACAGTTATGACACAGGTCTGAGGCAAATCTTCAAGTCTGTATAAAGAATACACAATTAGAGCTACATTTTGCTGCCTTACATGACTAGCTATTTTGTCAGTCTGATACAATTGCTCCTTATTAACAAAAAAATATTCTGTTAAAGCAATTAACATTTTTAGTTGATTTTTAGCTGACATTTTTAGTCAATTCATTTGCCATACTATTTTAAAATCATTTCTCTATTTTTGAGATATGTACAGAAGTGTCAAAATTATGAGTTATTAACAGGACCAAGACTGTTATTTCTCACTATCTTTTCCTTTTGAATAACTTTGTGAAATAACTAAGTTATATATAGATTATCCAGTAACTTAGTATTCCTAATTATAAAAGTACCTATTCAGTCAAAATAAGTTGGATAGCCCATTGTTTATTATATTCAATATCACTTTGCCTGTTGACAAAGGGAAAAGAAAAAAAGAAAATGTATGAGCCTTTGCCTATGAGACTGTTGAATCAGTCTCAAGGTGTGATTTTTAAAACATTATATTTAAGCCTACGCAAATCCCTGTATAGATACTTATTTGGAGATATGCAAAGTTAATTATAGCTTATCTTAAGTCAATTAGCAATCAGTTTCACCAGAACAAGAGTTTCCACACAAAAAAAAAAGGTTCAATTATATGGGTTTTTTAAAGGATTTAAATTAAACCATTTCAACTTCTGTGTTTAGATAAGGCCTTCCATTCTTCCCAAAGCAGAGGCCCTTTATGCCCCACTTAAGTCCTTACATGGGCCATGAAGCAGAGGACCATCACAAGGACTACGTGGAGAACAGACCTTGTGATGGTCCTCTGCCCAGAGGGAAAATTCATCCTGAGATGAATTTCACCAGCTGAGAATATGACTGTTACTACTTTTGCCCTTTGCTAAACTCATGAAAACATAATTTATTCAAAAAGTAAAAATACTATTTAAGTTCTAAAACCAGAAGGTTATAAGAATTAATTGATTACATGAGCTCCTGCACTACATTCTTTTTAAAGTTGTGGGCAAGAGCACTGCTGTGGAACCTTAATACAGAGTTATGGCAAAACATTAATCTGTGTGTAGGCTTACATATCAGACATAAGAAAAAATCCTTCTGTGACTTTACCGTTGCTTAGAACATAAGGGAAGCACCAAGTTTGCCACACTTGTGCAGAAACTGACAAAAAAACCCAACTCAGCAATCAGGAATGGAGTACTGAATCTTCACATCTCATTAACCAGACCTGCTCATGTATATTTTAACATCTTTTTCTACAAAAAAAATCCCACAAGCCCCACAAGTTGTATGCTGTTGAATAGTTTTATATTGGCAACAAAAATGGGTAAAAATTAGCAGAGATATTACATACTGAGTACGTGGAAAGCAGATACCCCATTCTTTATTTGGTTAAATATATGCTCATTCATAAGCCGAATATTTTTGGTAAAAAAATGATGCATCAAAGAGCAGGGGTCAGTTTATAAATGGGTCTACACCAAAATTTGATCATTTTAATCTAATATCTAATACACTGTCATTTTGTTTACTTGGAGCGTCTGCAAGCATGGAGCCCCTCAGCTCTCTGTGGCCGCGGTTCACCATTCCCAGCCAATGGGAGCTGTGGGAAGTGCACCCACTTCCCGCAGCTCCCACTGGCTGGGAACGACAAACTGTGGCCACAGGGAGCTGAGGGGCTCCATGCCTGCAGATGCTCCAAGTAAACAAAATGTTCCGACCCACCAGTGGCTTACCCTGACGGGTTGGGAGCCAAAGTTTGCTGACCTATTTACTAATGCCAATACTGCAGCCTTGTAAAGTTGCAAAGGCTTTGTTTAGTGGACTAGATTGGCTTGAAAGAAATACTAAAAGAGCAGTGCTGCAGATCTGCATAACATTTGACCCATGTATTTCACAAAATGCTATGCCTTACAAGCCAATCAGAAAAATACAATGAACGATAGTACTATAGCATTGGTGTCAGTCCGCTACTGTGTAATTTGATCTCTTCATGCATTTCTACCAATGGACCTAATAAGACTCAAGCCAATATGAAAATATAATGTGTAGAATTGATGGAATTGCTAATAAAATTGAAATAGCCTGTTAGCCCCACAGACATGCCAATCTACCAGGCTGCTTTGAAATAAACAAAGAACAATAATAATTTGACAGTGATAAAGCAGGTGGCATTCCTATATAAAGTCCTACAAAATCTATAACTACAATAATTATCTATTTTCATACTAGTATTTAAAATGAACAATGGTGAGATCAAAAGAAAAAGGTCTGCTTATCACACAGCATTCAAATGTAAAGCTATTGAACATGCAGAGGCAAACAATAATTGCACCGCTGCTCGTGAATTCTGTGTCAATGAGAAGCAAGTAAGAGAATGGCGAAAAAATAAAACACCAAAAGACATGCCAAGAAGCAAGAAAAAATGTCCAACGAGGTGCACTTCATTTCCTGAGCTAGAGAAAGATCTCAATAATTGGGTTTTTGAATGTCGACAAAATGGATACATTGTCACTAGAACTGGAATTTGTCTGCATGCTCTGCAAATGTCAAACGATGACAAATACAAATCAGTAAAGTCATCAATGTTTGTTGCATTAGCGGGTTAGTGTACTCGCTTTGTGAACCATCATGGTCCGTCTTCGTCAGCGAACAAAGATAGCGCAACAGCTGCCAAGAGATCTGGGAGAAAAAAAAATTGAATCTTTCCAAAGGTTTATTATAAAATATCAAAAAGAATATGCATTTGAATTGGCACAAATAGGAAATATGGACGAAACACCAATGACATTCGATCTCCTGAGCAACAGAACGGTAAACAGTGTTGGTGAAAAAAATAGCTTTAATTAAAACCACTGGCCATGAAAAAAATCCATTCTACAGTGCTTTTATCATGTTTGGCAAATGGATCAAAGCTTCCTCCTGTTATTATTAAAAGACACAAAATTTTCTGCTGATGTCATTGTATGTGCACACGAAAAGGGATGGATGGATGAAAGTGGGACTATTGAATGGCTAGAAAAAGTGTGGAATAAGAGACCAGGAGCACTTTTCAAGAAACCTGCAATGCTCATTTGGGATATGTTCAGGGCACACAAGATGGATGAGGTGAAAAATGTGGCCAAAAGTATGAAAACTACTTTGGCTGTAATACCTGGAGGCTTAACTTCAGTTCTACAACTGCTTGATGTCTGCCTGAACAAACCCTTTAAAAACAGGCTACGCAAAATGTGGTATGAATGGATGTGCTTAGGCATGGCGAAGTTGACAAAAAGCGGGAACCTTATGAAGCCTGAAATCAATCTGGTGGCCCAGTGGATCAAGGACGCGTGGGTGTCCATTCCCTCAGAAATGATAGAAAAATCATTTAGGAAATGCTGTATCAGCAATGCAGTCAATGGATCAGAAGATACCATATTTGATGATGACACAACAGAGGCTGATGATGAGAGGGAATCAGAGTCTGAAAACGACACGGCCGACATCTACGATGACAATGCAGGTACAGCTGTGACCAAAGCTGAGTTTAATGAACTGTTTGGTGAATCAGAGACTGATTCAGACTTTGAAGGATTTTAAGCTTTTTTAAACTCTCATATTGTTCTAAGTTACTTGTTTTAAATATCCATTTACTGATTTTAAATATTGACTGTAATTTTGAAGGGGAATACATATTTGTTCTGTTATTATTAGAACAGCAGGTTTTTCATTAGATTACATTAAAATAATTCTAGCAAAACTTTTGAGTGTTTCTTGTGATGCCAGCTTTTAAAATATAGCAGGGGTCAGAAAACTTTGGCTCCCGGCCCGTCAGGGTAAGCCGCTGGTAGGTCGGGACGTTTTGTTTACCTGGAGCGTTCTGCCTGTGAATGCGCCAGGTAAACAAAACGTCCAGGCCCGCTAGCGGCTTACCCTAACGGGCCAGGAGCCAAAGTTTGCCAACCCCTGAAATATAGGGTTGGCTTATGAAAGGGTCATACAGTTTTTGCTATTTTTACCTAACCATCGTGGGGGGTCGGATTATAAACGAATAGGCTAATGAATGAGTATATATGGTAGTTTGTCTAGTTAATGTGTTTTTTTAAAAAAACTAAGTAATTCTGGAAGTAAAAATTCCTTTTCTTTGGGCTAATGTGTATCATTCTCCTTCTAGGCTTTATATTGTACACTTCTGAACCCTATATAATTAAAAAGCAACCAATGCCAGCAACAACTTCTACGATTTTCCTTGTAGGTTTCCTGAACTCAAATGATATTAAAACAATTGCCATCTTTTTCATTAGACAAAAAAGTGACTTGAAAAGATTTCCTTCATTATTTCCTACACGGGTTCATGTTTCTCCTGCTCTCTCTCTTCAAATTCATCAGATTTGCTGTGGCTGATTTATTATATTGATGACAAGAATATATTATGGTACACTGATTAAAAAAAAATATATGTGAAAAATCTCAAACAACTGCCAGAAACCTCTGCTGTAGTTAACTCTGCAATGATTTTTGCAGAAGCAAAGTATGTCAGCTACACTAATGATCTTGCTTGAAGTTCAGATCAGTCAGGCACATTTTATCATCCCCAAAACTACAAGAGAATTTTTACAAATCTAGTAAAGCTCTCTTGCATTCTTTCAAAGCTTAAAAGGAATGTCAACTGCATCACTTGTATGGGTGTAAAACCTTTATATCAGATACAGCACAGTATTACAACAAATGCCTTCTCAACATTTATTTAAAATTAAGTCCACTTAATCTGGTTTCCTAGCATTAAACAGAGAAGGTATAGTTTTCAAAAGTGACTAAGTGGCTTAGGAGCCTGACGTTCATTTTTAAAGGATTTAGGTACATAGGGCAAGATTTTGAAAAGTATTTAGGTACCTAAAGATGCAGATAGGCACCTAGTGGAATTTTCAAAAAACACCTAGGAATGTAATTCCCACTGAAATAATTTTAATGGGCCATCAGGGGTATAGGCACTTTTTAAAACCTCACTAGAGCCTCTCTGCATCTTCAGGTGCCCGAACTCTTTTAAGAATCTGGCCCTTTAAGTGCCTAACTCTCTTTTGAAAATGAACATGTACTTTTGAAAACTTTACCCTGACTGTATTTAGTGGGGAAGCAGCGAAAGAATTAGTCCTTGTATCAGCCTACTTGAAAGATGACAATGTTGCAATGCTTTTTCTTTTCTGTGCCCAAAGACAGATGGAGGGCGCTATTAAAACAATTCCTGTTTGGAGGAGCCATAGAGAAGATTTACACTTGGGGGATGAATTTAGCCGTATAGAGTGGAAATCTGTCAACTTCATGAAAAAACTCGCACAGATACAGACAGACATCATCTTCCTCTCCAAATGCAAACAGATGGACATCATACCGAAAGGACTGAAGGTAAAAAATCCATTACAATCTACATACCACACAGACTATGCTGACAGCTTGTGCCACACACTCTCAAGGAAACTGCGGAACCACCTGATCAACATCCTCTACAGCAAACAGGGAAAGATTAAGAATGAGCTCTCAAAACTGGATACTCTCATAAAGAGCCAACCTTCCACACAAACTTCCTCGTGGCTGGACTTTACAAAAACTAGACAAGCCATTTACAAAACACACTTTGCTTCTCTACAAAAGAAAAAGGACACTAAGCTATCTAAACTACTATATGCCACAAGGGGCCACAACAATGGTTCCCATAACCCACCCAGCAATATTGTTAATCTATCCAACTATACTCTTAGCCCAGCAGAAGAATCTGTCCTATCTCGGGGCCTCTCCTTTTGCCCCTCCACCCCCACGAACATGATACAGTTCTGTGGTGACCTAGAATCCTATTTTCGACGTCTCAGACTCAAGGAATATTTCCAACACACCTCTGACCAACATATTAACCCACAGAGACCTTCCTGCCAACACTACAAAAAGAAGGATTCTGGGTGGACTCCTCCTGAAGGTCGAAACAGCAGCCTGGATTTCTACATAGACTGCTTCCGCCGACGTGCACGAGCTGAAATTGTGGAAAAGCAGCATCGCTTACCCCATAACCTCAGCCATGCAGAACACAGTGCCATCCACAGCCTCAGAAACAACTCTGACATCATAATCAAAAAGGCTGACAAAGGAGGTGCTGTCGTCATCATGAATAGGTCGGAGTATGAACAAGAGGCTACTAAGCAGCTCTCCAACACCACTTTCTACAAGCCATTACCCTCTGATCCCACTGAGAGTTACCAAAAGAAACTACAGCATTTGCTCAAGAAACTCCCTGAAAAAGCACAAGAACAAATCCGCACAGACACACCCTTGGAGCCCCGACCTGGGGTATTCTATCTGCTACCCAAGATCCATAAACCTGGAAATCCTGGACGCCCCATCATCTCAGGCATTGGCACCCTGACAGCAGGATTGTCTGGCTATGTAGACTCCCTCCTCAGGCCCTTCGTTACCAGCACTCCCAGCTATCTTCGAGACACCACCGATTTCCTGAGGAAACTACAGTCCATTGGTGATCTTCCTAAAAACACCATCCTAGCCACTATGGATGTAGAAGCCCTCTACACCAATATTCCACACAAAGATGGACTACAAGCCGTCAGGAACAGTATCCCCGATACTGTCACGGCTAACCTGGTGGCAGAACTTTGTGACTTTGTCCTGACCCATAACTATTTCACATTTGGTGACAATGTATCAAATCAGCGGCACTGCAATGGGTACCCGCATGGCCCCACAGTATGCCAACATTTTTATGGCTGACTTAGAACAACGCTTCCTCAGCTCTCGTCCCCTAATGCCCCTACTCTACTTGCGCTACATTGATGACATCTTCATCATCTGGACCCATGGAAAAGAAGCTCTTGAGGAATTCCACCATGCTTTCAACAATTTCCATCCCACCATCAACCTCAGCCTGGACCAGTCCACACAAGAGATCCACTTCCTGGACACTACGGTGCTAATAAGCGATGGTCACATAAACACCACCCTATATCGGAAACCTACTGACCGCTATTCCTACCTACATGCCTCTAGCTTTCATCCAGATCATACCACTCGATCCATTGTCTACAGCCAAGCGCTACGATATAACCGCATTTGCTCCAACCCCTCAGACAGAGACAAACACCTACAAGATCTCTATCATGCATTCCTACAACTACAATACCCACCTGCTGAAGTGAAGAAACAGACTGACAGAGCCAGAAGAGTACCCAGAAGTCACCTACTACAGGACAGGCCCAACAAAGAAAATAACAGAACGCCACTAGCCATCACCTTCAGCCCCCAACTAAAACCTCTCCAACGCATCATCAAGGATCTACAACCTATCCTGAAGGACGAGCCATCGCTCTCTCAGATCTTGGGAGACAGACCAGTCCTTGCTTACAGACAGCCCCCCAATCTGAAGCAAATACTCACCAGGAACCACACACCACACAACAGAACCACTAACCCAGGAACCTATCCTTGCAACAAAGCCCGTTGCCAACTCTGTCCACATATCTATTCAGGGGATACCATCATAGGGCCTAATCACATCAGCCACACTATCAGAGGCTCGTTCACCTGCGCATCTACCAATGTGATAGATGCCATCATGTGCCAGCAATGCCCCTCTGCCATGTACATTGGCCAAACTGGACAGTCTCTACGTAAGAGAATGAATGGACACAAATCAGACGTCAAGAATTATAACATTCAAAAACCAGTTGGAGAACACTTCAATCTCTCTGGTCACTCGATCACAGACCTAAGAGTGGCTATACTTCAACAAAAAAGCTTCAAAAACAGACTCCAACGAGAGACTGCTGAATTGGAATTAATTTGCAAACTGGATACAATTAACTTAGGCTTGAATAGAGCCTGGGAATGGATGAGTCATTACACAAAGTAAAACTATTTCCCCATGGTATTTCTCCCTCCCACCCCACCCCCCACTGTTCCTCTGATATTCTTGTTAACTGCTGGAATTAGCCTACCTTGCTTGTCACCATGGAAGGTTTTCCTCCTTTCCCCCCCCTGCTGTTGGTGATGGCTTATCTTAAGTGATCACTCTCCTTACAGTGTGTATGATAAACCCATTGTTTCATGTTCTCTGTGTGTGTGTGTATATAAATCTCTCCTCTGTTTTTTCCACCAAATGCATCCGATGAAGTGAGCTGTAGCTCACGAAAGCTTATGCTCTAATAAATTTGTTAGTCTCTAAGGTGCCACAAGTACTCCTTTTCTTTTTGCGAATACAGACTAACACGGCTGCTACTCTGAAACTTGGGGGATGAAATCAGTCTTTCTTGCATAAGCACCATAGATTCTCCTCAAGTGCCAGGGAGCAGCACGTCCTGCACCTTGCAACAAGGCTCAGCATTCCTTGACACAATTCAGAAACTTGTGTACAGTTGTGTACGTTATGTGTCGTAAAATGCCCAGCGCTTGGGCTCGGCGCTGGAAAGAGTCAAAGGAAGTCAATGAGGACACTGAAAAGCGCCAGAGCCATGCACCAGGGCAGCAAGGGACAGCCTCTCCCGCTGTACTTTATTTACATAGGGGGCCGGAGGGATTGGCAAGAGCTCGCCCCGCACGTCTATAAACATCGCGTCGCTCCCCCTTTTAGCTGCTCCCACGATGCGGGGCTCAGCCGGGGGTCGCCCCCACCAGCCCCCTTTGCACCCTGGCGTGGGGTTGCCGCCTCCCGCGTGGGGGGCCGAGCAGCTGTCCCGCCCCTCCCGCTCTAGGGCAGCTGTTACCGTCTGGCGCACGCCGCCCGAGCTGCTCCCGCCGCAGCCGCTGCTCGCCCCGGTGCAGGCGGCGGGGCCCGGGGCCGCGGGCCGGGCCGGCAGCAGCGCGCGGCCCCGCACGCCCCGCACTGCCTGGCCCCGGCGCACCCGGGCCCGGATCCTCTCCCCGTGCAGGGCGCAGCCGGGACCTTCCACCATCCCGGAGCCGCTCAAATCTCCCGCTCGGTGGCTGCCCCGCCCCTGTCTCCGCAGCGCCCCGCAGGCGGCGGAGGAGGGCCGCGGCCTAGGACTGGGGCGGGGGCGGGGCCAAGCTGGGCGCCCGCCCGCCCCCTCTGTGGCCAGGAGCTAGAGGGGACTCACGCAGCCGCATCCCCTGTCTGTGTTAGGGAACGGCCCAACTTTCTACTTGCCCCAGGCCAAACACCCTCGCCCCGCCCCTCCTCCGCGTCCCCACCCCCTGCTCACTCCATGCCCCCCCCCGCTCTCACGCCGCCCACCCCCTCCCTCGTGCTCATCAGGGCCCGATTAAGTTTTTGTGGACCTGGCACTAAACATATTTGTGGGCCCCCAAGGAGTAGGATGGGCAGTCTCCAGCATGGAGGGCGGGCTGGGGGGCAGTGAGGCAGGGCGTGGCGGGAACAGCCCGGCTCTGGGCAGCCGAGCAGGAGGGCACTGTTTACAAACCAGCAGCCCCCAGCCACCCACTGGCCTGCCCCTCCCTGTGCTGCCAGCAGGCCCCTTCCCCTTGAGGACAGGCAAGCACCCCCACTGCCCCCCTGCCCAGTGCCCCACCCTTATGCCCAGCGCCCCCTGGCCCAGAGACCTCCACCACAGAGCTCTATGCCCAGCCCACACCCCTCCCAGAGACCTCCCCGACACTGGCCTCCCACCACGACTGCACAGCACCTTGCACATCGCACCGCTCGCCCAGCACCCCCCACCCATAGACCTCCCCACTGCCCACCACCTTCCTCACAGTCCCACCACCACAGCCGCACAGTACCCCATATTCCTGAGGGGACTCTGCACCAAAAAATTAAAAATTCGGTGCGCAATATTTTAAAATTCTGCAAATTTTATGTGTCAATAAATAAATGTGGAGGCTGCAACATGGCAGTGGGGAGCACAGGCTACTGGTTGCATGGAGGTGGGAGATTACCCTGCAGCCTCTCCCCACCCCACTCTGGGACAGGGATTCAGCAGTGAGGCTACACCTGACCCTGACATAGTGCAAGGGCCAGGCCTGCACCAGAAACACCCTGGGGCCCTGCCCCCCTGTGCCAGGTGCACTAGGTGTGGTTGAACAGTCTCAGGCTGGCAGCAAGATCCAAGTACAGAGAGACTTAGTGTGGGGGGATCCAGGTCAGGGTAAGAGAGTTCTCTGTGGGGTAATCTGGATGCGGGTGGCTCAGTGGGAGATCTGGATGCACAGAAGCTCATGGGGGGGGAGGTTCCACGTGCAGGGGCAATGGGACTCTGCAGGGGATCCAGGTGAAGGTGTTTTGGGCTCAGAAGGGGAGGTCTAGGATGGTGCAGGGGAAGAAGGGTTCAGCTTTCCTGCTGGGGGATTGGGCTAGCTGGGGCCCCTTCTGGCACCATGGTAAACCAGGTATTGATTTTCATGGGGCAGGGTATTGGGGTGCTAGGGTAGGTGAGGGCTCTACCTTGGGGTGCGGACTCTAGGGTGGAGCTGGGGATGAGGGGTTTGTGTGTAGGAGGCGGTTGGGGTGCAGGGAGGTGAGGGCTCCACCTGGGGATGTGGGTTCTGGGGTGGGGCTGAGGATGAGAGGGTTGGAATGCAGGAGGGGGGTCCGGTCTAGAGCTGAGAGATTCAGATGGCAGGAGGGGGATCAGGTCTGGGGCAGGGGGGTGAGGGCTCCAGCTGGGGGTGCACGCTCTGGGGTGGGGCTGGGGATGAGGGGTTTGGGGTGCAGGAGAGTGCTCCTGGCTAGGACTGAGGGGCTCAGAGGGTGGGAGGGGGATCAGGGCTGGGGCAGGGAGGGTTGGGCATGGAGAGGGGGCCAGGGTTGCAGGCTGCAGGTGGTGATAACTGGAAGCAGCAGCATGTCCCCTTCTGGCTCCTACATGGAGGCATAGTCAGGTGGCTCTGCGTGCTGCCCCATCTGCAGGCACCACCCCCGCAGCTCCCATTGTCCATGGTTCCCAGCCAATGGGAACTGCAGAGCCAGTGCTTGGGGAGGGGCAGCATGCAGAGCCCTCTAGTTACCCCATGCGTAGGAGCCGGAGGGGTGACATGTTGCTGACATGAAGCCATGGCAGGCAGGGAGCCTTCTTTAGCCCTGCTGCGCTGCCGACCAGACTTTTAACCACCCAGTCAGCGGTGCTGATTGGAGCCACCAGGGTCCCTTTTTGAATGGGCATTCCAGTCTAAAACCGGACACCTGGCAACCCTAATCTTTGTGCAATGGTCAAAGATGGCTTCCTTCCCTGGATCTGAGCACAGGGACCAAATGGAATCCCTATCCCTCCATCCCTATCACCCATGAAGGGGCCTAATAGGCTTCAACCCCAAACCTGAGCCTAACCCAGTCTGCATACCCTCAGCCCCAGCTGGAATCTAGGCCAGCGTCCAAATGTCTTAAATGCTCTGTGTCTGTAAAGGAACAAACCAAAATGCAGGATCTGAATTTCCCATCACCAGAACTTCATGTCAGCCAGCATCCAACTTTTGGGTCTTGGCCCCCATCAGTATGAGAAAAGGTAGAAACTGTAGTGGGACATGGTGAGGAAGGCGCATCCATACAGGCATTTTGCTGATCTATCACAATGAAAGCTTCCAGAAAAAAGGACTGGAGCTACTGACCTAACACATCATTTCTTTGCCCCCTCCCCCCAATCCTGTGGCTCTCTCATGAATTCTTTCCTATTTTCATTGTAATGGTGTATCCTAAATAATGATTCCCAGATATTATCACACAAATCCCTGAATGGTTACATAAGCATTGCTATTGCACGTGTTTATCCACACAATCTCAGGGCCCTCTGAAAAGAAGATGAGACACCTGCATGGAAAGGCGAATTTCATAGCCAAATCAAGAGTGTTGACAGGCAAACTTTAAATGTGTATTTTTTAAAAAAAAATCCCTGGCAATCTCATGATCATCTCACATATGTTTTAATAATCACTAAGGGAAAATATACTTTAGAAACTATTAACATGATTTGGACTGTATGTGACCTGGCACAAGAACCGGGAACAGAACTAAAGAATTCTGATTTCTAGTCCTCTATGCTAAACACAAGGCAACACTGCTCATGCATTTGTGCATACCTTAGGAGACTTGTTGACCCTCTCCACACCCCTGCATATTCCTATAATTTTCTAAGGATGCTTGAATAAATTACTAAGTACAGTACTTTCCAAAAGAAGCAGGTCAGAAAAGATAGCATATGGATAACTTTGTTATGCTGTCTGTTTTCTTTTACTTCAAGGTTACGTAGCCATTGTAGGCAGCATTATATCATAGTCAGATATTATACAAAGCCCAACTAAAGATAAAAAATATCCCCTATAAATAAATCATACAACATGTTGCCCAGAAAATTAAAAAGTGTATGATGTTGTATACATAGCTATGTATATCTATAGTTGGTTGTTTAATAAACATGCTAATTCAGAAACTATTGAGATTAATTTCTACTTGAAAAAACAAGGCTTGACAAATTGCCAATTATTGACCAAAGAATTAAACTCACTAGCCAGAGGAAGCAACCACCAATGTTCAATGTGTGAATCTCAACCACACCCCCCCCCCCCCCCCGCTCCCGCCCTCCTCTCTCTCTCTGTTTTCCATGCACCCTACTTTGGGGCTCCAGCCAAGATTTACACACAAAAAAAAGTTGGGTTCCTAAATTCATATTCAAGCATCTTAAAAAATATTGAGACCAGCAGCTCCCATTTACTTGCTAATCAAAATGTAATTCCCCCCACCCTGAACAAATAGTTTATGATTAGACATTTTATAAATGGCACTAACTATCCTGTTATGACATGTTACAACAGATCAGGTTTTAACTGTCACATCCAATTACAGGGGAAGTAGGTGTATCCATGGCTTCAATAAAAAACATTTAATAAGGATATCTTTACTTTCTTACTCTTCTCACATACACTAATTAATTTTATTTTAACAAGGTGATCTGTAGTGACCCTCCCTTCACATATACTTTAATTCCCTTTCTAATTGAACACTAGATGTATCCAAACCATTATTAGTGAGTATTATATTATTTGGTGATACTTTGTAAACAGTTTGGAGTTTGTTCTCATTAATAGAAACATTTAAGGATACAAATACCTTAAAGGAAAGGGATGTAATAAAAAGCACTGCATCAGACGCTGAGTTTAAAACAAAGGCTAAATATTGAACTTTGAAAATCTCTGTGTTTTTGTTCTACGGTGAAAAGTACAAGTACATCAATGACAGCAGTTTTACAAACAACAGCAGCTGAGCAAAAATACTAGTCATACAATTTTCTAATTACGCTGGAGGTGTAGTGAAGATCAAACATGTAAAACTGTTTGTGTTTTACTGGGTGATAAGTAGAATCATCCTAGCTGCTGTGATAACTGCAATACTTTTGAATGTTAGGAAATTCAAAATTGTGGTCCTCAAGTGTTAACCATGTACTTGCCATTTACTTGGGCTACAGAGGGGGGGTATTTTTTTTCCAAATTGTTAGTATTATCAGAATACAGTTGAACAACATACAAATAAAAGTTTGACAACTTTTTCTGTGGTTCATTGTTAAAATGTAGAATATTTTTGTGAACAGAGACAGGGCACTGTCTTTTGGCTCTGCAAAATCCAGTGGAAAAAAGAAACAGCCCTTCCCAAGGGTAAGTCTACTTGCAGAATTTAAAGAACAAGTTTAATTGTTTGGCCATTTCACATAACACTATCCTTCCTTTCTGCTCTTACATCAGCAGGACCACATCATTCAGAGGTACTGTGATAATAGATGTGGAAATTGGTGGCAAACCTAAATATTTACTATTTCAGCAAACATTTAGGACCTACTTTTTTAAATCTGCAAGTGAGGAATTCCACAAATGTGCATACAATTCCACACAATTATTGTAACTGTGTGTGAAAATTGTGCAACTGTTCAAATACTCATTTATGTATCTACTGGAAATTGGATGCAGTTACCTAATTTGTGTAGGCATTTGTAATAATTGCATGCCGAAATTAGGCATATAGTGCACAAACATTTTTGTACACACAATTGCATACATGTGGTTTTTGAAAACAAACCTTGAGTATGTTATCCTATTTATGAGCTCCCTGGGGAAAAAAAAACAATTTTTCTTTTTTAAAATCATGTTTCCCAGGCTTATATAGAAAATGTTGTCTGTTTCCCAAGATTTATATATGAGGCCTGATTCTCCACTCTCTTGTACAAGTTTTATGTTGATATAGCATGGGCATAAAACTCATGTAACATAGTGGAGAATAAAGCCAGATAATTCCTCTAACCTTGGAATAATTTCCACTGTCTTACTTTGATTCTCTCTAGTTCATCAATGTCCTAAGAACAAAACAATTAAAAATCCATAAAAAGTACAATTTATCAAAAGTTTAAAAAGAAGTAGTGAGAAGCAAAGGGACATGTGTTGAAACACACAAATCTAAATTAATATCATTTTAAAATAATTTATAATCTCTTCTATTTCTCTGAAAACAACACACACAGAACTGATTTTTCCAAACCTAACAGTCATAAAGGCAATTTTAACAGTGAGATCCTTCATATGGCAAAAACTTTTTTCTTCTGGGATGGTGAAAGCATATAGTGAAAGCAGGCATTCATGTGGGTGAAAAAAATGTTGGATAAGAATGCATAAGCAAGGCTGACATGATCCATTACATGGTTGCCTAGGGAGCTTATGAGGGGGGTGAAACACACACAACATTTCATACCATGTAATCCTACTGAAATCCTTTCTAAACCTTGTAAAAACATTACCAAATCCTTTTAAATGAAGTCTGTTAATGCAATAAATCCAAAGTTGTGGTGTTAAAGCAGTTTACCCTGCTCACGGAGCCATGAACCTGCCCATCTTGGCTGAAGGTTATGTACAGTCCACAGAGATGCAATGTTAAATCACTCGTTGGTTATTAGCCCATAATATAAATGACAGTATGTATGGTATGAACCTCTGTTCATGGAAAGCCATTTTAATTCTATTACAGAAACTATACTATTCTGACTTACTCTGTTGTTGAAGGCTAATACAGTTGTTATTTTAAAATATTTTTTTTAAAAGTGGAGATAGGAGGTTCTTAGTAAACTACAATAAAATCTCTATGGCTGAAATAGAGAGTTTAACTCTGTTGTGATTTTCAAGTTGAGTGTGGGCTAGTCTGTATTTTTTAAATGTTGCAGTCAAGATAAAATGTAACTGTAACTGACATGATATCATCATCTGATATTCAATATGACTTTACACTGATAGTAATAAAACTCATTTGCATCAATGGATTATAAACAACAGCGATAATTTTAAGTCACTGGAGTTATCACAATTTACACCTGCTGAAGATCTGACCCCAGATTAACATAATTTTAGGATTCTAATTGATATATTAAAGACAAGAACTTTCTTTTTTAATTTTAAAAGTCATGGTTTATATATCCACCTTGATCAAGGGCCCACAGGGAAACCCATACAATATAAATATGCATTCAGTTATGTAATACAAAGTTATTCCTATTTTGTGGTTCTCATAACCACCTCCTTGAGCTATGGACTCATGATTAAAAATGTAACATTTGAGATGCAGTGCAGGATTAATCCCAGCTGCTAGCGATTCCCTGTGTGGCCTTGATCAAGTCATTATTGCTCTTTAGGTAAAATCTTTTCCCTAATGAAGTCCCCATGTGTAACATGGGGATAATATTTGCTTACCTTCCTTAAAGAGTATTAATTTATGTTTGTACAGTTTATGTACATAAACTAGTTTATGTGTTTGTACAGTTCTTTGAAGAAGTAAAGCAGTATATGTAAGGATTTTATATTATTACTAAATATCTAGGATGAAATCCTGGCTCCATTGAAGTCTATATGAGTTTTGCTATTGAATTCAGTGAAGCCAGGGTTTCACCCAAAGAGTTTTAATGAAACCTATTTTTGGTCCTGCTATAACTGATAGGATACCTCATTTGCACAGTGCCTAGCACAATATTCAAAAGTTGTGAATGCTGGTTTAGCAGCAGCTGACACCATGTTCTGGGCCCTTCAGCAGGCTCTGTGAATGCATCAGGACATCAAGCATACTACAAAGCTAGATTACAGTTATAACAGCTCTATTGTATGGCAGTGAAATGTGGACACTGAGGAAGGCTAAAGAGCACTGGATTGACCTTTTCAATGCTTGTCATCTTCATCAGCTGCTTCATTTTAAGTGCCAGGATAATATCAGCAATGAGGATATTTGTAGCTGAACTCATCAGCAACCTCCATCAGCAGTGGTTTGGTTTCAGTGGCTTTCTTGGTTTGAATATATTATTAGGATGGAAGACCAACTAATTATAAAAGAGCATTTACCAAGGAATGTCCCCAAATGGTTGGTGATCACATAGCTTTGGTGACACAATAAGATTGCCAATGATAGACATACAGATAAAGATCAAACTGGATGGTGCTTGAACTGCAAGGAAGTTACATCCCTTTGTCATTTGATATGATGATGATAGCACAATGGGATCCTGGTCCACGGCTGGTATTCATGGACACTATGGTAAAAGAAATAATAAACTATAGCTCATATCTTAATGTCTTGTTTTGGAGCCAGCAGCTCAAGATTCTTGTCACAACTGTACAGGGCAGTATGGTTTATTTAGCAATGATGCTGTTTTTATTTTAATTTTTAGCACTAGATTAATTACAGAAAGGCACCTACTGTTTCTTTATATATGTAAAAAACTGGTCAAACTGTTGCTGAATTACAGGTGACTAAAAATTACCCTGATTATGGAACCACTCAGTAACGGCTCCATTGTTCATACTGCGGCTCCAGTTTTATGACAGTTTTTTGTCTTCATACCCCTGATAGCTGCACTGAAAAAATGTTTTTAACCAAAATATTTTCTGAACACATTTATTATAGTACAGAAGAATTTTTAGTTTTTTGAACCCTCTGAGCAAATATTATTCAAATTATTTTTATGTTTAAAAATGAAAGTTTTAAAAAAATTCTTACTAACTATATTCTTCCATCTTTTAAAAAAGGTTGATTGTAACATATCAAACTTTACATGTTAAATAACACCAAAATCCAATGTGTCCACTAAAACACTTTGAAAAGATTTATTTATAAAAATTGTATGTATTGTCTTTTATAGCGGTATATACTATTTTAGGAAGAAATGCAGGAGAAGAGATGGGGATGAGTAGGGCCCTACCAAATTCACTGTCCATTTCACGGCCATAGGATTTAAAAAATCATAAATTCCATGATTTCAGCTATTTAAATTTGAAATTTCACAGTGTTGTAATTGTAGGGGTCCTGACCCAAAAAGGAGTTTTTGGGGGGTTACAAGGTTATTGTAGGGTGGCGGGTTGTGGTACTGCCACCCTTACTTCTGCACTTTGCTGGTGACAGCGCGACCTTCAGAGCAGGGCAACTGGAGAGTGATGACTACTGGCCGGGAGTCCAGCTCTGAAGGCAGATTCTCTGCCAGCAGCAATGCAGAAATAAGGATGGCATGTTATGGTATTGCCACTCTTACTTCTGCACTACTGCCTGCAGAGCTGGGCCCTTAGTCAGCAGCCACCGCTCTCTGGCCACCCAACTGTGAAGGTAGCAATGCAGAAGTAGGGTAGCAGTACCATGATCCCCCTAAAATAACCTTGCAACCCACCCTGCAACTCCTTTTTGGGTCAGGACCCCCAATTTGAGAAATGCTGGTCTTGCCTGGGAAATTGGTATAGTATAGGGTAAAAGGACACAAAAGACCAGATTTCATCGGGGGACACCAGATTTCACAGTCCGTGATGTGTTTTTCATGGCTGTGAATTTGGTAGGGCCCTATGGATGAGTCAATTAAGAGAACCAGGGATTTTTTTTAAAAGTGTAATCTTAAATTTTGCAGAAATTTTGCAGGGATAGAGCTACCACACTTGCATGGAAAAATCTTCTTATTCACCAGTAGTGAGTACATTGTTCAGACCCCTAAATATTGACATGTCAGTAATGGAATGTTAATTTATTGTATTAAGTAAAGGGTTAATCATATTTATAGGTATAAGTCATGTCTCTACCTCAGCTTCTGTCTTTTCTTTACTAAATCAATAACCATCCTGACAATCCTTATCAATTCTTGTTTCACAAGTTAGTTCTCAGTATGGTAACCTTAGCATATAAAACTGACATAATTAGCAGTGAATTATCTTTCAAACACTGAGAATCATACTTATTTCCTAAAGGACCTCTGTGCTATGTAAACCTCCTTTGTCCCCTTGCTGAACTAGGTATCTGAACTGATGTTCATTCAGTCTGGCACACTTTGGTTATGTGTGAACCACAAGAGATCAAGTGCTTTTCAGATATTAGATCAGAAACCTGGCTTGATTGTATCCTTACCATTTTAGATTTCATTAGGTAAACACTCAGACAGAATATCTGTATCCATCTTGTTTGAAACTGATAATTGACAAAACTTGCTCATTCAGAAATAAACTTAAAACTTGCTTGTGTATAAGCAAGGGCATCATAAGCCACCTTTCATAAATATGATCAAATCTTATGTCAACTTAATTTTATTTGAATCACGATATTGGCACTTCCCTATTTAAACCACGCTAGAAGAGTCTCTCTATACCAGGATTGTAATTCTGAATATAGCTCTTTCAGTAGCTAAATGGTCTGGCTCCAGGGCCTTCCAGGAGCTTTATTGGAATAGGTCAATTGACCTGGTTAATCCCACTTTTATCCAGACTACATAATGTGTTGTTTCTTTAGTATAAACAAAATAAGTGTTCCTATATTACCTGGGAAATTCTAAAAATAAACATTGTACAGCACTACCACTTGTTGCTGGAGGCATTTGGATATTAATTTTCTTTCAACACAGGGTTGTAATCCTGAGATCAAAAGAAAGTATTCCCCTCCTACCCTCCCAGCCTTTTCTGGTTGTTTCAATTGCTTTTGTGATAACTTTTGTCTTTTTAAAATCATATTTTACTTTTATTAAAGAGTACTCCTAAACTGTTCTATTTTCTGATTAGAAAGAGCAGCATGAGAATCAATCTGGGAGAATTGTCAGGTAAGAAAAACAAACACTGTTTCTGGACAAATGTTAATAGATATATATTAATATTCCTAATTCTTAATCTTTGACTGGATGGATTCAAGCATCTCAGGTGATTATAAATGGAATCGTACCATATGTTATTCTAAAGGTAGTTTTCCTAGAATTAGAAAGCAGAGCTGAAGAAAAGGAAATATCTCAACACATAATGAATTCCTTGAGGAATATCCTAAAATGTTCATTTATGGGGACAGAGATCTTCTTAAATTGCAAAGTCATATTAGACAAGATCATGTGTTTCCAAAATTATTCTTGGAAATGCGTTAGGCCTCAAAGGACTGTTTCTTTTGTTCTAATATTATAAATTAATTTTTAAAATGGGTGGTCATGAGCTGAATTAGATTTAGAAATAAAATAATTTGAAATTCAGAACAAACACAGAAAATTAAAAAAAAAAATAGTGACAAAGGCCCCATGTTCCCCTCCCAAATAAATTCCCAATCCTGCATTTAGATACTTGGATCCTGTAGTAGGCTATATTTCTGTAACACACCTTTGGGGAGAGGGTGGGCACCGCTCCAGTCTCAGAGGGCACAGACCTAAAGCTGTGATGGTCAGGGCATCTGTTCCCTTACACATGTCCCACAAAAAAGCAGAGTCCTAGGACTTCAGAAGCTAAAGAGAGGGGGGAGTACGAGCTCTTCTCCTTTCTGAGAGGGCCAAGGCCCTCCAGCTATTTCCCTAATATACAGTCTCATGTTCTAGTTACAGTCCTGCTTTTTTAGAGTATCACCCACAATTAAGCAGGGATCCTCCCTTTTAAGGGCCTGGCCTCCTCCAGACTTGACAGGCCTCACAGCTGCCTGGGGGTTGGTGCTCACTGTGCCCAGAGGAGCTCATTAACACCTTTCTGACTGGGATGGGGATCTGACTCACCACAGGCCCATTAGCACAGATCCCTCCACCTGGTGTTCACAGTGCCATAGTCTAATTCAGGGTTACAATGTAAATTCATTTGGAGAAGGAAAGCTAACCGTGATGAGCAACTGCCTTGGGTGCAATCCACAGAATTATTGAAATTGAGGATCCACAGGATACATACGGACAAAGTACACAGAATAGCTTTGTCAGTAGCGTCCTGACTTTCCGCTGCATCCAGAAGCCCAATCCAGTGCCGGCTGCATCCCTGATTTGTTGATATATAATAGCGCCACCTAAATTAACTAGAGTTATACCTGTGTTTGGAAAAAAGCCCATCACCTAAAATCAACAAAGGAATAATTTCATTCAGAGGACAAAATATTAAGCCATTTAAGAAACAAGCAGCTCCTTCAAGCTATCTGCATGCTGAAAGAGACAGTACATAGAAAAATGAGTCTTTGCTAGCTGGAGAGATGCGGAAACAGGGAGCAACCACTCTATGCAGCATATTTGCATAATATTCAAACCATTCCAGGTGAATGATAGTGCTTTTTCCTGAGTTGGGTTCACTTATCTTGAATGTTCTATATCAGAGGGTTAACATCCTCTAGAGAAAGTACAAAGAGATGGGAGAAGGAGAACTTTGGATGAAGAATCTGCTGTTTCTACTTGGAATAGAAAGGTTGAGCTTTCAGACTCACCAGAAAAAAAATAGGGAAAACCATATATTTAAAGTAACAGCACACATATATCATAAAATCCAACAAACTTTAATAATAGAGCTTTATTGATATTCAACTGGGAATTGTATTGCAAAATATAAACATGGAGGTCCATCAAGGGTGGGGAGTGAAGCTTCCCTTGGGGGAGACTAGCTCCCCATCCCGCCTTTTCCGCCCATGGCCCCACTCACACTCCCCCCACGCTCTGCTGCAGGCCCACGCCTAGGCCCCGGCCCCTCCCCTGGTCCCTCGTGCTCACTACGTGTGTCCCTCCCTCAGCAAGGGGCAGCGGGAACCTCTGGAGAGTGGATGAGAGAGAAGCAGCCAGGCAGCGGTAGCCGGTTGGGACCTTGGGGAAGGGGAGGAGCAGGGAGGAGAAGAGGGGAGCTACCACAGCTCAAGCATTTCCCTTGGCCTATTATACCCGTTGCCCATGAGGTCCATAGCAATTTCTGGGTTAGCATATACACCTTCTTTTTCCCTCTCTGTTACCAGAATACTCTGGTTCTCGGTGCTTGCTACAAGCCTTTATCAGCTGCCTGCATGTGTGCAGCACTCCATTTTAATTAGCCTCAAGATTCAAGGCTTAGATGGAATAGCAGGGGTCCCTAATTATCTTCACAAACTAGTGATCTGCCTAGAAAATGAGGAATGAATAAGGTAATAGGCAGTCAGAGGCCATTGTTCAATCACAGAGAGGAGCTAGAAGAATGGAAGATAAGCAAGCAGGTTTTTCACTGACTTTTTGGATCTCAAATTACTAAAAACAAAAACAAAAAACCCAAACAAACAAACAAAAGACCCCCCCTAAAAAAACCACCACTCATTTTTATTAACAAATTGTGCCAATTTTAGATATGCAAATATTTCTTGTCAGAGGATTTGGAATAGGTGGTTTAAGTTAAAATTGTCTGGTGCCTATGAAGTGTCTTTGGTTTTTTATTTTTATTGTATTTATTTAGGCATCCATAGTATTTCTTGGAGATCTCATATACAAGAAATATGCCTCCTAGCCCTTATTTATAATTATGCCCTCCATATGGGGGAGGGGGGGAGGAACCTACTATTTTTTTCCATTTCAAGAGATTTAAGACACTAGGATTTAAATAATGCTATTCACAAAATGGCCTTGACAAAAGGGCCCAGGATTATCTCTTTAGCAACTTTAGAATCAAAGCTGCATTATTGATATGAAGCTAAAAGGGCTTTGCAGTTCTTCATGTAATTAAAAGCAACTGTTATTATGGAAATTTCTCAGTGCAGCTGTTGTATCAGAAGAAAGGTTGCACTCTTCTCTGTCAGAAATCCTTTTAAATCTCTGACATGATTCATAGCTCCTTATACACTGTCTGTAAATTAAACAGAACTGGCTGCCTTCCATAGGTAAATGCTATTTATTTATTACTTTCACGTTCACCTCCATAAGCAAGTTATTCAAGAGCATGGTAGCGGAACTTGAATTCAGTAGATGAAGCAATGATGGAATTTCCTTTCATCAATTTAATTTTGGTTTTCTTTTTTTCAGATCCCTCATTATTTTACAGTGCCCAGAAGTTTGATGGACACTCAAAGAAGCCATAGGAAAACACAGGGCCGGATCTAGGTTTTTTGCCGCCCAAAGCAAAAAATTTGCCGCCCCAAGCTCCGAGAGCGCAACCGCCCAGGCAAAAAAAAAGTTTGTATTTGACAGAGCAATCAAGGATGACAGATACGGGGGATGGGATACAGTGTTGCTGAGTTTGGCCAGTCTCACAATGACGCTAGAAGTTTCAACCTTGCCTGGGGGGAAAAGATCCTTCTGATTGGCTGCCTTCCATACCTGTTCACCTGGGGCATAGCAGCCAATCAGAGCTGCTGCAGCAGGCAGGCTGAGCTTTCCCCATCACCTCAGGAGCCAAAAGAAGTTTTTGGTTAGGGGAAGGGAGAAGCCCACACCACTCTCATAGTGGCGGTTAGGAGGAAGCAGAAAGAATCTAGCAACTCTGAGTGGCTCTACTCCTCTTCTTCATTCCCCTCATGTGAACAGGGGATCATTCTGCTCGTTGTTCCTCTCCATTCCCCTCTAAAAGCACTAGGATGGCTCCTCTGCTTCTTCCCCTGTGCTCTATCTGTCCTGGCAACAACCGGATGGAGAGAAGAGGGGAGTGAAGAACCCCAGGAGTTGCTGCCCCGAGGCCTGGGGGAGCAAGATAGCAGAAATGAGGCTGGGGGAAGTGCAGATTTTGGGGCAGAGGTGTGCATAAGTAATGTGGAGACTGGAGGGTAAATAATTAATTGGAGGACTGAGGGGAAAAATTAGTTAATTAGAATTTGGGGGTTTGTGGAGAAGCTTGGAGCTCCTTACCATCTGGTGGGCTCAGGCAGAGCTCCTGCAGATTTGGGGACCAAAATCACCTTTCTCTATACATTTGGGAGAGTGGGAGACACTAAATGTCACATCTGCTGGGGATGGGCAAATGGGAGTTCAAAAATCAAATGGCAGCTGCCAAAACACCATGTGATGTCTTTTTTTTTAAATATATATATTTTATATATATCGTGGTTTCTGGGCTAATCTCATGATTTTTGAATGTTTGGGGTTGTCAACCCTGGAGATGGGATGAGGGTTACAGTAATAGGATCACATGATTACTTGGGTTAGGCATATTCATGTTTGGGCAACTTTGTATGTTTTTTGTTTTGTTTTTGTTTATTTTGTTTTCCTTGAGAATATGTTTACAGCTTGAACAGTTTGCTGTGCTTGTCCTTTTAACTTTATACATTTTCAACTCTGTGTATTGTGCCCCGTGCTCCCCTTGTGTGATTTGTAAAATCTTTACATTTTGTATTAGTATATATTGTGGATTGTCACAGGCTGAGCATGTTTTTCTAAGGGTCCTAGGCCCAGCCCTGACCCATGACCCATCTCCCTCCCTGCTTTGCATTGTATGACTGAGAGAGCAAGCGACTGAGAGGCAGGCTGCTGTTAGTAGGAAGGGGAGCTGGTACAAGGACTGGCACTGTGTTTGGATGCTTTCCAGAAACTGCAGAAGAACCAATGATGGTTTCCTCCGAGAGGGAGCTAGTGCAGGAGCCCAGGAAGGGCCTTTGTAAGAAGCCAGGAAAGACCAGAGAAGAGACCTAGGGCTGCGCTATAGAAGGATATTAGGGAATGTAATAGGATGGCTTGCCCCTTTTAAGGGCCAGAGGCCTCGGGCCAGTCAGCACTGGTCTGTTAGCCTCTGCCTTACTACACCAGTGCAGAGTTGGCCATAAGAGGAAGGAAGTCCAGAAATAGAGTGCTGGCTGGAGAGGGAAGCAGAAGGCAGTGAGGAGCTAGTGGCTCATGGGAGATTCCAGGCTTGGGAAGGAGCCGGGAGCAATCCAGAGGAGCAAGGGAAGGGCTGAGGGGAGAGAGGAAGAGGAGCCTGGGAAGGTTGAAAGTGGAGCCCAGAGACTGGGCAGAAGAGTGCGTGAATTGGAGAAGGGAAGACAGAGCCCTGGGTAAGAAGGGGCTGGGCCCAGTTTGAGACTGGGGCAAAGATTCTGTGTCTTGTGCTTGTTTTTGGATTTGTAAGGACTGGAAGGGATGGACTTCTTGTTAATGGAATGGCTGAAGGGTTAAGTCTAAGAGGGGAAACTGAGGCAGGACTGCTGCAGAGTCCACCCCTGGCCATGAGGGGGCACACTGGAAGTGGCAACCCTGTAACAGGGAGAGATTTATACACTGGGGAGTCAGGGAAAAAGGTCTGACCCATAGACAGGCACAGTAGGAAATGGCACTGAGAAACAGGGAAATAGAGTAGCCTTGGGTTTAGCATAAACTCCTGCCTCCAATTTAGTGTTGAAGTCTGGTGAAGTAGGAGGCCCCCATGCATGGCCCTACAGAAGTGGTGTGGTAAATCACTACACAAAGAGAGGCTAAGGAATGCTGAGCCTGGGGAGGGCCAAATAAAAATCTGTTTTGTTTGATTTCCAAAAGGGAGGACCCTTGTTTTGACCAGAAAGCCAACGCAACCAAGGCCACATCAAACTATCCTACAGAAAAGAAAACAGAAGCACCCGATTATGACACAGGGAAATCATGAACTGGAAGTGATACAGGGCAATGATGGGGAAATGAAGGCAGTGATGACATATAGGTAAGAACCCCTTTGCATTGACCATTATCTGAAAAACCTTGAGTTATGAGTCTCTGATCTCTGATTAACTAAATGTCTGATAATTTCTCTGTTTCACTTGCGATATCTATAGATGACTCAATCCAAGCTAACTTGAATATGAGTCAACTGAAGGTAAATAGACTTTGTCCTCAAAATAAAAGAAAATAATGTATACATTTTTCTAAGGTGCTCTTGATACTTACCGGTTTCAGAGTAGCAGCCGTGTTAGTCTGTATTCGCAAAAAGAAAAGGAGTACTTGTGGCACCTTAGAGACTAACAAATTTATTAGAGCATAAGCTTTCGTGAGCTACAGCTCACTTCATCGGATGCATTTGGTGGAAAAAACAGAGGAGATGTGTGTGTGTATATAAATCTCTCCTCTGTTTTTTCCACCAAATGCATCTGATGAAGTGAGCTGTAGCTCACGAAAGCTTATGCTCTAATAAATTTGTTAGTCTCTAAGGTGCCACAAGTACTCCTTTTCTTGATACTTACCGAGGATGTAATTGTTCTTTAGGCTTTTGTGATGGCTATTTGTGGCATAGAACATCTTAAAAGAAAGAGCTAGATTCATCAATATGTTCTGGTTTTCTTGTGCCCCTAGGGCAGGGGTTTTCAAACTTGGTTTGCGGCTTGTTCAGGGTAAGCCCCTGGCGGGCCATGAGACGCTTTGTTTACCTGAGCATCCATAGGTACGGCCACTCACAGCTCCCATTGGCTCAGAATCGTGAACCGCGGCCACTGGGAGCTGCGATCGGCTGTACCTGCGGATGCTCAGGTAAACAAAGCGTCTCACGGCCCACCACGGGTACCCTGAATAAGTCACGAACCAAGTTTGGGAACCCCTGTACTAGGGTGATGCAGAGCAGTTGTAAACCCAGATTATAAGAGTTGTGCAAAACAGACAGAGAATATTGGTGGATCTGGCTTATTATTTTGAAAGCTGTATATTCATACTAAACTAGTTAAAGATTTCTGTCTCTTCTCTGGCACAATTCTGTACCAGGTATCCTTTATGAAAGCAATAAAGCACTTTTTTCATGGCCATTAGAATCTTTTCTCCCTTAATGATTCTAGTCAAAACTTTCAAAAGTGACTATTGACTTCTGGTACCCAATATAAGACACCACAAAGTAGTCTGAGTTTCGAAAAGTGCCGAGCACCTTCCCCACTGAAAATTGGGCCCCCTGAGGTGTCAAGTTGGGCACTGAAAATTAAAATTCACTTTTGAAAACTTAGATCTACATTACCAATGACCATTTGCTAATGATGAACAAAGCCATGCTAATACTCAAGTGCTGAAATCTTGCTCTTTGCCTCTACTAGCCCCTATGTATTATCCTGTTGTGGACTTTTAGTTTAGTGTTCTAATTGCTGTATCCACTACTGTTTTATCAGCTGAGACTAGTACGTTTTCACAAAGCATGTGTGCTGTACTTCTCCACATTCCATGCGTCTCTCAGATTCTGATAAATGAGTTTTTGCCACACTTAAGAACTTGTCTGGTATCTGGCTTGTGTTAAACTGGCTCTGTTGTATTTCTAGAGGTACTCAGAATTCTGTGTATTGATGGTTTGTTACTACCTCAAATTTTCTACCAGTTTATTAACCAATGTCAGCAATGATCTCAGACACACAATAAATCATATAAAACCAGTCAGCCCCTCCTCCCTCCTAACAGAAAGCCATGAGAATAGATAGGTTTGAAACTACCCATGAAATTAACATATTTTGGTTTTGACCAGTGAGAAATGTAAGTTCCACATCTGTTGCTCTCCATTACAAACCACCTACCTTCAACTTCCAGAAGTTCAGATCTATGGGCCAGATTGCCAACTGGTGTAAATTTGTGCCTCTCCAAGAAAGAGAGTGGAAGGATGCTGATTTACAGCAGCTGAGAATCTGGCTCTATAGATTGCTAGCAAGAGTATCTGTGCCGATCTTAACTGTTGAAACAGTTGCAGTCTCTCAGGTGGCCAGGCCAACTTTATAGATCAATGTCATCAACACTCAGAATTGCTGCCAGAAGCAAATAAAAAGGCAGTGAAGTTTTTAAATAATTGGTGTAATACGCTCCCTGTGGTTAACACAGCCAAGCAGGTGGGCAGCCTCATTTTGCATCAGCTGTATCTTCCAAGCAATCCAAAAAACACAGGGTTGTGATAAATTGAGTTGGGAGGGAGGTGTCTGAGATACCATGGGGACTAGTGTTAGAATTGGTTTTATTTAACATCTTCATTAATGATCTGGAAGAGGGATTAAGCAGCACATTAATTAAATTGGCAGATGTTACACAGAAGTAATTCTAAGGGTCCTCGATAGATTACAAACGTGAACAGATATTAACAAAACACAATTCAGTTTGGGGAAAATGTAATCTCATTGCCTGTAGCTATCTCTGAGTCACTTTGTTATTTGGATCTGTTTTCCTGTGGGTTTGCCATCCTTTCCAATTTGTATATCCACTATGTTTGAACACTGTTGCATTTATAACAAACATTAATGACAAAAGAGAAGCAGCAGCCACACAGGATACAGGAAGAGTGCTTGTTTTGGATATTGAGGGATAATGGGGCAATAAGGTTTCTTGCTTTTGAGGGGGAGTTATTTGTTCAAAAAAGCCTCTGGAAACCCTAAAAGTGACCTGACCTAGGCTACAACTATCAAAAATCACGGCAGATGTTTCACTACTGTGACAAAGCAGTTCCACAGACCAACTGGAAGCTCTATGGATGTATTATCCACCGAGGATCCATGACTCACAGATGCAGAATTACAGGTTTCAGAGTAGCAGCCGTGTTAGTCTGTATTCGCAAAAAGAAAAGGAGTACTTGTGGCACCTTAGAGACTAACAAATTTATATGAGCATAAGCTTTCGTGAGCTAAAACTCACTTCATCAGATGCATTCAGTGGAAAATACAGTGGGGGAGATTTATATACATAGAGAACATGAAACAATGGGTGTTATCACTACAAAAGGTTTTCTTCCCCTTCCCTCCCCCCGCTCTCCTGCTGGTAATAGCTCATCTTAAGTGATCACTCTCCTTACAGTGTGTATGGTAATACCCATTGTTTCATGTTCTCTATGTATATAAATCTCTCCACTGTATTTTCCACTGAATGCATCCAATGAAGTGAGCTTTAGCTCATGAAAGCTTATGCTCAAATAAATTTGTTAGTCTCTAAGGTGCCACAAGTACTCCTTTTCTAGATGCAGAATTAATGCTTTAGATACTTTCTCAGCCAATCTGTGTCACCTCACTATCCCCTGAATCTAGCTTGAGCCAGATCAACTTCAAAGTCCCTGCTGGCAGTGGGAAAATAAAAAATCTGTACTTTCAAAGATTGATTAAATGTAATCATATATTCTTATATGTCCCTGTGATGGGATGGACACCCCACAATCAGCTAATAGGGGTGCAAGCAGGGCCTGTATTAATCCAGGTAGCTTGCAGTAAAGAGGGGCTGCTACTGGGAAAGACTGCAGGGAAGTAGGTTGCAATCACTTCCTGAGTGGAGGGACTTGGAGGCTAGCAAACCCAGAGAGAAGGAAAGCCTATGGAAAGATCTGCCAGAGGTAGGACTGTACAGAGACTGTGACAGCTTGTTGTAGGGTCCTTGGGTTGGAACCCACTGTAGAGGGCAGGCCTGGGTTCCCCTACCCAGCCAGTGGGAAGTGGCAAGAGTGTTGGAGGCACCAGTCAGACAGCAGGTCTGGAAAGACTGTGAATTCCCTGAAAGGGGAGGACTTTGTGACCTGGCTGGTGGGCTAAGCCACAGAGAGGAAGCTGCAGACCCAGGACTGAGTGAGGCAGTAGAGCGAGACAAGACTGGAGAAGACCACACCGGAGGGAGAGCTGGCAGAGCTAATCCCCAGGACAGCCAGCAGGAGGTGCTGATGGAGTGAGTAGACCCAGTGACATCCCCCCATTACCATAATATTTGAGTATTTTACAATCTTTAATTAACTTGAAATGAAAGTGTTTTAAGGCTTTCTCTTATCCTCAAAATGTATCAAACCACAACCCAAGAAATCTCACTTTGTCCTGTAGCTGCCTCACATGCGGCTAATCAGGTCAGGTGGTATGGCACAAAATGAAAGAATAGAAACACTGAAGAGCTCATCCGCCCTAGAGGAAGTCCACAAGAGTCTCAACAACCCCTTCTTGCAACCATATGATGGATGGTGATAGAACTAAAGGTAGAAGCATTGACAACTGACCTCTGTTGTCCTCCCCATCATTAACTAACAAAACAAATGTAGTCTCCATGATTTACCCAGCCTGAAAGACTGATTGAAAGCGATTAAGAAAATCTGAGATCTCTAAATGGAGCCAAAATTGCTCCTCTACAATCTTTTCAGTAATCTGGTTTGTATTTTCAGCCCCGATGGGAAAGAGATCCTCCATCAACTGTATAACTTCTAGTTAAGTTAAGTTAAATTACCAAACGAAACTACAGCATTTGCTCAAGAAACTCCCTGAAAAAGCACAAGAACAAATCTGCACAGACACACCCCTAGAACCCCGACATGGGGCATTCTATCTGCTACCCAACATCCATAAACCTGGAAATCCTGGACGCCCCATCATCTCAGGCATTGGCACCCTGACAGCAGGATTGTTTGGCTATGTAGACTCCCTCCTCAGGCCCTACGTTACCAGAACTCCCAGCTATCTTCGAGACACCACTGACTTCCTGAGGAAACTACAATCCATTGGTGATCTTCCTAAAAGCACCATCCTAGCCACTATGGATATAGAAGCCCTCTACACCAACATTCCACACAAAGATGGATTACAAGCCGTCAGGAACAGTATCCCCGATAATGTCACGGATAACATGGTGGCTGAACTTTGTGACTTTGTCCTCATCCATAAACTATTTCAAATTTGGGGACAATGTATACCTTCAAATCAGTGGCACTGCGATGGGTACCCGCATGGCCCCACAGTATGCCAACATTTTTATGGCTGACTTAGAACAACGCTTCCTCAACTCTCGTCCCCTAATGCCCCTACTCTACTTGCGCTACATTGATGACATCTTCATCATCTGGACCCATGGAAAAGAAGCCCTTGAGGAATTCCACCATGATTTCAACAATTTCCATCCCACTATCAACCTCAGCCTGGACCAGTCCACACAAGAGATCCACTTCCTGGACACTACGGTGCTAATACGCGACGGTCACATAAACACCACCCTATATCGGAAACCTACTGACTGCTATTCTTACCTACATGCCTCTAGCTTTCATCCAGATCATACCACATGATCCATTGTCTACAGCCAAGATCTACGATATAACCACATTTGCCCCAGCCCCTCAGACAGAGACAAACACCTACAAGATCTCTATCATGCATTCTTACAACTACAATACCCACCTGCTGAAGTGAAGAAACAGATTGACAGAGCAGAAGAGTACCCAGAAGTCACCTACTCCAGGACAGGCCCAACAAAGAAAATAACAGAACGCCACTAGCCATCACCTTCAGCCCCCAACTCTCCTACGCATCATCAAGGATCTACAACCTATCCTGAAGGACGACCCATCACTCTCACAGATCTTGGGAGACAAGCCAGTCCTTGCTTACAGACAACCCCCCAAACTGAAGCAAATACTCACCAGCAACCACACAACAGAACCACTAACCCAGGAACTTATCCTTGCAACAAAGCCCGTTGCCAACTCTGTCCACATATTTATTCAGGGGACACCATCATAGGGCCTAATCACATCAGCCGCACTATCAGAGGCTCATTCACCTGCGCATCTACCAATTTAATATATGCCATCGTGCCAGCAATGCCACTCTGCCATATACATTAGTCAAACTGGACAGTCTCTACATAAAAGAATAAATGGACACAAATCAGATGTCAAGAATTATAACATTCAAAAACCAGTCGGAGAACACTTCAGTCTCTCTGGTCACTCGATTACAGACCTGAGGGTGGCTGTCCTTCAACAAAAAAACTTCAAAAACAGACTCCAACGACAGACTGCTGAATTGGAATTAATTTGCAAACTGGATACAATTAAGTTAGGCTTGAATAGAGACTGGGAATGGATGAGTCATTACACAAAGTAAAACTATTTCCCCATGTTATTTCTCCCCCCCACTCTACCCCCCACTGTTCCTCAGATGTTCTTGTTAACTGCTGGAAATGGCCTACCTTGCTTGTCACCATGAAAGGTTTTCCTCTCCCCCCCCCCATTGCTGGTGATGGCTCATCTTAAGTGATCACTCTCCTTACAGTGTGTATGATAAAACCCATTGTTTCATGTTCTCTGTGGGTGTATATAAATCTCCCCACTGTATTTTCTACCAAATGCATCCGATGAAGTGAGCTGTAGCTCACGAAAGCTTATGCTCAAATAAATTGTTTAGTCTCTAAGGTGCCACAAATACTCCTTTTCTTTTTGCGAATACAGATTAACACGGGTGCTACTCTGAAACCAGTTAAGTTAAAGCATATCATTTTAAGAAGACTACCAAAGTTTATTTAAGGACTTCAAGTGATAGTGAATACCTCACTTCTTTCTTTGGTAAGTTGTTTCAGTGGTTAATTATCCTTGGTTTAGTTTGATTTTTGTCTCTCTTCAACTTCCAGGCAATGGATCTTGTTAGCTCTTTGCTAAATTAAAGAGCTCTCTACTGTCATCTTCTCCCATGCAGCTACTCTTAAATCATAATCTAGTCACATCTTAATCTTTCCTTTGATAAGCTGAATAGTGTGAGCTTCTTAAGTGTCTCACCATTAATCAGGTTTTTTCAGACCCCAGATCATTTGTGTGGCTCTCTTGAAAGAATGGAAAGAGCTCAGAACATCCTCTTTGAAGTAAGGACACCAGAACTGGACACAGTATTCCCACAAGGGTCTCACCAAAGCCATATACAGAGGTAGTTCCACCTCTGTACTTCTTCTCAATATCCTCAGGTTTATGTCTCCAAAGGTCACATTAGCTATCTTAGCCACAGCATTACCCTGGCAACTAATATTGAGTTGATTATCCTACATGTCTAGTAACCCCTCTTCAAAATCACTGCTTTTTGGATACAGGTCCCCATCCTGTAAATATGAACTAAATTAATTGTTCTGAGATGTACAACCTTGCAGTTGGCTGTATTAAAATGCATGTTGTGTGACTGAGACCAGCTTACCAAGTGATTCAGATCATGCTATATAACTGACCTGTCGCCGTCACTGTTTGCAACTCTATCAATTTTTGTATCATCTGCAAACTTTACCAGCAATGATCTGATATTTTTTCCAGTTTGTTGCTCAAGACATTGCATTGAATAGCAGTGGACCAAGAGCAGATCCCTATGGGAAACCTCTAGATAATTTGATAATCGGCCTTTTACAATTACTATTTGAAATCTCTCAACTACAAAGTTTCTAATAATTTAATATGTACTATATTGGTTTTTTTTAAATGTACACTAAGATTTTAATCAAAATGTCATGTGGTTTAAGTATATTATGTCAACATAGTTAACAACCAAATATGTAACTTTAAAAAAAAAAACAACTGAACAAGATCATTTTTTATAAAATGTTTATTAGCATTAATTTTGCTAAATTTAGTATCTGAATAAGTTCTGTATCACTGGTTCAATGATTTTTCCCAGGATTAATATCAAGCTACCTGGAGTATAGTTACCCAGGTCATCCCATTTACCCTTTTAAAATATGGACACAACATTTTTTTTTTTAAAAAATGCTTGTTAAATGCCTAGTCAACAATTTTCATTTTGTACAATGTTGACTATTCCATGAAGATCAAAGGGATTTTTCAGTGGTGCTGAGCTTGTGTGATTCCCACTTACTTCAATTTGAGGTATGTCTTCTCAGCAGCTCTGAAAACCAAGCCCATGGTCTCAAAAATCATAGAATACAATATGTGACTGCTATGTAAAGATTAACAGTGTGAAGGGCTTAATACAAATCAAATGTATTCTCTTCAAAAATCAGGTAGGCACTGAGTTGTGTATACCCTAGTTGTAGTATGCATTGTAGGCATATCACTCAGAAATCAGTTGTCTTTGTGAATCAAAGATAACTCACCCCAGAGTGTGTTGATTTTAACAGTAAAGAATGTATCTGTAACACATAATTTTCTGTTTTTGTGGTGGTTGAAAATATACAGTGTCTCTCCTCATGAATATAGAAAACAGTCTCATGATACACCAGCGCTCTCAGGAGGAAGTTGGAATTATAGCAGAGTCTGAGCAAGCTAAATACAGAGATTTCTGCAAGTGCATCTGTCAAACAGGAAAAAGCTGGAGAAAACAAGAAGGTGACAGTCTGGACAGAAAGAGAAATAGCATAATATAAAGTGAGTTAATGATGCTAGCAGTTTTTAGCCATTGAGAAGGCAAGGACTGCAAGACAAGATGGCACATCGTGATGTATGGGTATGAAGTAGGCAATGTGACTGTCTCTTTTTGTGTGTGTATTAAACTCCCAGAATAAGCTCAGATGCTCAAGTTCTCTGATGTGGAGCATCAATACAATAATTATAAAGAATGTTATTGGAGTTTTCTAGTTAAAAGATTTGCTACTTGTCTAATGTTGTGAATACAAGCTAAAGGGGATAACTTACTATTGCCAACACAGTAAAATCAAAAACAAAGTATATTTTCCATCTCATGCCAGTTCCAGACAGATGCTGCTCTATTGCCTTCAGCGAGGTCGCTCCTGATTTATCCTAGCATAGGAGAATCAGGGCCAAACTATCTATTGCTAGTATACTTTAAAAAAACCCAACCTTACTTTGGAGGGATTCCTAGCAATGATTTGAGCCAGGCTTGATATGGGGTAATTTCTTTGTAAGATTCTAGTCCACATAACTTTGCTACTGCTCCTCTCATCTACCTCACAACCCTCTAGTTATTTCCGTATTGAGCCTCTTCAAGGAAAAATTGCCATTCATGACAAAGCATGTAATTGTTTAAAAAAGTCATTAAATCTGACCACTAAACAGAATGAGGATTTGGACTCTGCTAATTAGACCTGAAAAGTCAGCATACTAAAACGCTCTATCATAGATCCCCTATATGTATGAAAAACCTTAAACAGAATAATTGCATCATTATTTCTATGCTACTTTAAGAAACACTAAAGGAAATCATTATGAGCAATAAAGTTTTACTGGATTTCCTTCACAATATCAAGTAATACACAAATAATTCTGATTTTAAAGGGTTCCTTTCCAGCTGATGTTGAATTCTAGTTAGCAAACACTTTTCTGTAACTCATTTTAAAAAAAAAAAAAAGCAAGCTGGAAATGATAATGTAAAAGAAAAATCAGCCCAGAACTACAGATTTTTTTTTCCTTAGAAGTTTAGTGATTCATTTGTCTCAGTACTGTCTGTGTTAGAACTGGGAAGCAAAGGCTGGCTTGAACTGAACTGTGGAAAAGAGGAATGATTATTTCATAATCAAAATAAACTAAAGTTAGGTGGGGATAAGGACATAGTTGCTCTTGCTGTTACTATGTATTTAGATTGTGGTAGGTAGTACTCTAAACAAGTAATGTCCTTTCAAAATATCGAGGAAAACAGTCCCCGCAGGATTGGAGCATCAATTTAAGTTATTTTAGTTGTTCAGAGTGATTTAAATGAAAAGAAGGTAAGTGGTGGCTTTTTAAAAAATATGGATTGGGTCTGGAAGGGTGTTCCTTGCATAAGGGGTAGCATGAAAGAACTTGCTTGCTGTGCTTCAACATTAAGGAATAAATTGTGACTGCCTGTATGAGTAAGCCAGGAAGAAAGCCCCCTCTCACCTGTACAATTAAGCAGGTAGCAGAAATAATCTGGCTGCCCTCATCAAGGTGCTCAAAGGTACATGTATGCTGGTTAGTATCAGCTGGAGCACTTGAAATTGGAAAGAGGTCAAATATAGGTGATGCAAGCCTGAGTCCGAAGTTCTGTCTTCTGCTCTCCACTCAAGGCAGCACTAGCAGAGAATTGCTAGAAGAGTGCTCATTTTCAAAGGGGGGTAGCAAGTGCACTCCAGTCCCCAGTGCCCAGAAGAGGCACAGTCCTTCCTTACATATGCTTCAGGTGGTGCACCTCCATCCCCTCTCCTTTCTAGCCTTGTGCAGAGAGGCATAATCTAACTCTAAAGATCCCATGATTCTCCAAAATTAATGGCCAAAGCTTTCTCTCCTTGGTGTTCATGCAGTGTGCTGTGTACTAGCTGGTTACAGGTATCCATATGAGAAGTGGCCGTACTTCACTAGTACTACATGTACACTGTATGCTTTGTGGATACTCTTAGTGGTGTTGGGATCAAAGGTATGTTATGAACATTACCTACAATGAGCACAGTCCTGGATTTTAAGAATCCTGAACAAATTTGAAAAAATTGTGGGTATTATGTTTAAAAAAATCTATCCAGTCTTGAAACTGTGCCCTGTTTCAAGTTTTAGCTCCCAACTTCTTAAACTACTTTCTCTACGCTCCTGGGCCAACATATCTCTGGTGTAAATAGCTGTAGCTCTGATTGCTCCAGGGATGAATTTAGTACTTGCTACCTACTCGTTTCTAAAAAAAATGCTTCAGTGGCACTTTTAACATTGAAACAAGAATCTCAAGGAGTAAATTATCTAACAGAAAAGATGTTTGATGCTTAGCCTGTGAAAGGAAACTTGTCTCAATACTTTGTTAAATAATGCTAAATCAGCATAGGTGTAGCAGTTGACATTTTCAATGAGAAGTAAATGTGTGATCAGGTCATCTTATAGTAGCCACTGGTCACTGCAATGATGGTAGCTTTAAGTAAGAGAAAAAAATGACTTTCATTCATCAGTTTGACTGAAGACAACTTTAATTTTGTCATTAGCACAGGGATGCTGAAATACAACTTCATCATAAAGGAGTCAAGGCCATAAATTTGTTACGTTAGCTGTTGTTTGTAAAGGAAAACCTCAGAATTTATCTGTTGCAAGAACTTGTTTTTTATGTGACTATTGAAGTGCTGAGTGTTGAATCAATTCATTAATTCTCAAGATCATCGTAATCAGAGTAGGCAAAGTATATATTTGCTCAGGGAAACATCTGTTAATGAATCTCTCCTGAGTCTCATCAGGAGTTGAGAAACTTTACTGCTTTAGCAATGTTTTCATTACTGCTGTGTCTATAAACTAGTGCAAAATGTTCTGCACTATTGCCCTTTTATCATTAGTTTGCACTGAGAGTAGATAAATATTTTAACTGCCTCTTTGTGCAGTGTTAGAAGCAAAACTTAAAGTAAAATAACTATATCTTTTTACAGGTTTCAGAGTAGCAGCCATGTTAGTCTGTATTCACAAAAAGAAAAGGAGTACTTGGCATGACAAGGAGACTTGTGGCATCTTAGAGACTAACAAATTTATTTGAGCATAAGCTTTTGTGAGCTACAGCTCATTTCATTGGATGCATCTTTTTAGCTTCATGTTTGTATACTGGAAATTTTATATGAAAGGCAAATACAAACCACCCTAGTGAATATAATCGGACCTGTGAATCTGGTTCTGTTTAAGATTGATGTAGTTACTCTGGAAATATTGAAGTAGCTGTGCCATTACTGAAATTCTCACAATAGGCACATTGTCATTTTTCCCATGAAGGCTCATTAGGGAATCATTTATTCAATTGCCACAGACTTGATATTTTGTTGTTGTAGTAGCAGTAAGTGGAAGAGATTAGGGTGATGATAATTCCCTTAGCTGCAGTAATCTTAAGGCTTGTCTACATGCAATGTAGATCAAAGCACACTAGGGAATTAGTAGTGCATGGCAGCAGGGCCCACATGGACACCTAAAGTACATTCAAACATACTAAAAGTGTAAATTTATCTTGCACTAGCCTGCTGTTCACTAACAGTATGTCTACACTTGGAGCTGGTGATTTACAGCTCATGTAGATATACTTATGCTAGCTGTTGTGAAGTCAGCATGCTAAAAATAATGGTGCAGCCAGAGTAGCAAGAGCAATGGCATGGGCTAGCCAGGCTGAATATGTGCTTGTGGGGTTGAGGGAGGTTTCTACTCAGCACAGCTAGCCCATGCCGCAGCTCGCTGCTGCCAATGCTACCCTGGCTATGCTACTATTTTTAGCAAAATAGCTCCATAAGTATATCTATGGGAGCTCTGAACCACCAGTTCGCCACCAGACATAGCCTTAGTACACAGCAGGCTCCTGTTGGGTAAATTTACATCCTGTTTTGCTGCAAACTCAGTGTTCATCTACCTAGGCCCTTGGATAATAAAGTGGTATGGGAATTGTCATGCCAAATCAAACAAGTGGTCCATTTAGTTCAGTGTTTTGTCTCTGAGAGTGACCTTTAACAGAAGTAGAGAAGGAGTTGCAGTGAACTGACTGTGGACCATTATGGAACAACTTGCCCGTAAGGAAAACCATGAGGCTTTGTATACCTGTATTAAATGTGCGTAATATGGAGATAGAGACTCTGTAGTTGGGGTTGCATTCTAAAATGGGACACGTATTCCCGTTTTTCTCTAAATAGGTTAATTTTTCTGTCCTTTGAATTTTCTATGTAACTTTTGGTTTTTGTTTCCTATGAATAACTTTTTAATAGGCAATGTCTGAAATTTGTCCTTGTCAGTCCTACCTGTCATTGTTAACTGATATCTCTTAAATAAAGTTGTCTTTCTACTAGGGCTGTCGTTTAATTGCAGTTAACTCACATGACTAACGCAAATATTAATCGTGATAAAAATTAATTGTGAGTGATCACAGTTAAACAATAGAATACCAATTGAAATTTATTAAATATTTTGGATGTTTTTCTACATTTTCAAATTACAACACAGAATATGAAGTGTACAGTGCTCACTTTATATTTTTATTACAAATATTTACTCTGTAAAAATGATAAACAAAAGAAATAGTCATTTTCAATTCACCTCATACACTTTCATGACAAAGATTGCACTAAAGTACTTGTAACTTGCAGAAGTAGATTTTGTTTTTGTTGCATAACTGCACTCAAAACCAAAACAATGTAAAACTTCAGTGCCTACAAGTCCACTCAGTCCTACTTCTTGTTCAGCCAATTGCTAAGACAAACAAGTTTGTTTACATTTACAGGAGATACAGCTGCCTACTGCTTATTTACAATGTCATCTGAAAGTGAGAACAGGCATTCACATGATACTGTTGTAGCCAGCATTGTAAGGTATTCATGTGCCAGTTATGCTAAACGTTCATATGCCCCTTCATGCTTCTGTCACCATTCCAGAGGACATGCTTCCATGCTGCTGATGCTCATTTAAAAAAAAAAAGCATTAATTAAATTTGACTGAACTTCTGGGGGGAAGAATTATACATCTCCTGCTCTGTTTTACCTGCATTCATCCATATATTTCATGTTATAGCAGTCTCGCAGGATGACCTAGCACATGTTCTTTTTAAGAACACTTTCACAGCAGAGTTGACAAAATGCAAAGAAGGTACCAATGTGAGATTTCTAAAATCTAAAACAGCACTCGACCCAAGATTTAAGACTCTGAAGTGCCATCCAAAATCTGAGAGGGACTAGGTGTGGAGTATGCTTTCGGAAGTCTTAAAAGAGCAGCATGCCGATGTGGAAACTACAGAACCTGAACCATCAAAAGAGAAAATTAACCTTCTGCTGGTGGCTTCTGACTCAGATGATGAAAATGAATATGCGTCGGTCCGCTCTGCTTTGGATCGTTATCGAGCAGAACCAGTCAGCCGCATGGATGCATGTCCTCTGGAATGGTGTCCCTCATGAAGGGACATATGAATCTTTAGCACATCTGGCACATAAATATCTTAAGATGCCGGTTACAACAGTGCCATACGAATGCCTGTTCTCACTTTCAGGTAACAATGTGAACAAGAAGCAGGCAGAATTACATCCTGCAAATCGTAACCAAACTTGCTACAATTTTCCACATGGATTTTAACTGTGAATTTTTCCCTCATTTCACTCTTGGCTCACATAATGGTCTATGTGGTCTAGAATTTCACTTGGGTACTTGCTGCTGTTATTTGCATATGTAAATACAGTACTTTAGAGAGAGTTCATAACCAACACCCTACTACACTGTTTCTGACATTATATATGAAGGATGTTTCTTTTGTGTATATAAACAAAATTACCTAATGTGTAACGAAAACACACACCTTCAATGTGTTCTGTACACAAACTAATGGAATTTGTCATGCTTATAAAAAAGAGCATAAACAGGAAAAAGGATCAAACATGTTTACAAGTGCCAAAAAACAGACGGATCCCTGGTGTAACTCCTTTGACTTCATTGGACATACCCAAAGACAAACTTGGCCTGGGCTCTCTGTGGTTGATGCTAATCTGCAGTTGCTGCTGCCATTATTAAGTTAATTGTTAGGGTCATCAATCTGTGTCAGAGAAGCTTTCAGAGTGCTTGATGAGATTTCAAGCATCAAGCTGGGCAGCATTAAAAATGATGAATTTACACCCAGGTAAAACTGTGCCCTTCAGGAATAATAATGAATCACCATTTTGTTTACATGAGACATTCACATGAGGTATTCACATGAGACATTGCGTGCACAGACAATTTTAAAAGGGGAAAATCCATTAATGCAGTAAGTGATCTTTTGAACTAATGCAGAATACACAGGCATGAGAGAGATCATGTCAAATTACGTTTGATTAAAGGCATTATGGATGCAAATTCAAACTGATATGGTCTGATCTATATTTAAACATTAATAAAGGATATGTTTGAATAGTCAAATGTCCTTCAGTGGAGACATGTCAACACCAGTGTATTTCATCTACAAGTGTTCAGTGCTGCACAGAATCTAACAGGAAATACCTTTAGCTCCTGCAGTTAATACTAAACCATATTCAAGGAATGAAAGATTGCTTATGCTGGGCTGTGCCAGCTGCCAATTGTCCACTGGCAGCCAGACAGTGCCAGGGCATGGGAAAATCCCACCAACAACTTCTCTTTTCCCTAAGCACACCATTTCTACTGTGGGCCAGGAGAATGGTTGGGCATAATATTGTCTCAGAGAGTACAAAGAAACCATAAGTGTCTGTTTCTTGTCTTAGATCATAATCTCTTTGGGACAGGGACTGTCTTTCTGTTCTGTGGTTGTAGAATACCTAGTACAAAGTGGTCTGGTCTCTGACTAGGGCTCATAGGTGCGATGGTAATACAAATTAATAATGGAACCACTATGCCACCTGTGGGCTGCTGGAGGAATCCCCTAAGCAAAGAAGATCCTCAAGTGGCTTGAGAAGATGGATTTGAGGCAGCTTTGTGCCACCAATGACAATTGCTTCATCATGGCTGAGAATCCAGTCCTTGAATCTAAGGCCCCATCTACACTGGCAAGTTTGTGCACAGTAAAGCAGCTTTGAGCACTGTAACTCCCAAGGTGTACACACTGCCAAGCCACTTAGTGTGCAGAAACTGCAGATGCAGTGCTCTAAAAAAACTACCTTGACGAGAGGCGTACAGCTTTCTGTGCCGTGGCGACAGTGCTGTGGTGCCAGTGTAGACACCCTGGTGATTACAGTGCTGCAATTGGCCTCTGGGAGGTGTCCCACAACGCCTGTTTTCACCTCTCTGGCCATCTTTTTGAACTCTACTGCCCTGCCCTGAGGAGACCAACCATCATCCCCACCTCTTAAATGCCTTTGCAAATTTGAAAGTCCCCTTCCTGTTTGCTAGGTGACACTTGCAGTGGTCTCCGCATCTTTTCAGGTAGCCATGCCTGTTCCACACACCAGGCGATCCCCCACTTGGAGCAATGCCAAGCTGCTGGACCTCATCAGTATTTGGGAGAGGAGGCAGTGCAGTCATATCTGCACTCCAGCTGTAGGAATTATGATACCTAAGGACAGATTTCTAGATGCATGATAGAAAAGGGCCATGACCGGGCCACACTGCAGTGCAGGGTCAAAGTGAAGGAGCTGCAGAAAGCCTACCACAAGGTGCAGGAGGCAAACAGCTGCTCCGGTGCTGCGCCCATGAGCTGCCGGTTCTACAAAGAGCTGGATGCAATACTCGGTGGTGACCCCACCTCCACTGCGAAGTCCCCTGTGGATACTTTGTTGGCTTCATTGCCAGTCGAGAGTGGAGTGAGCAGGGAGGAGGCAATCTTGGATGAAGAGGGGGAGGGGGACCCAGAGACAGAGCATGACTCGGAGGTCAGAGATGCATGCAGTCAGGAGCTCTTTTCTACCCTGGAGGAGCCTAGCCAGTCATAGCAGTCGGATATTGGTGAAGCGCAAACAGGAGAGGAGGCCCCTGGTAAGAGGATCTGATTTTGGGGAAGTGCTGAAGCAAGTTGTTGGGGGGCAGGAGGGTTGTAGAAAGCAGATTTGTCTCCCACCTCATGCCTAGTTTGAGCAGTGGAACAGGCTGTTGATACACTTCATGGGAATCTCCCTCAGAAATCTCCAGGAAACTCTCATGAAGATACTGGGCAATCTGCTCCCGCAGGTTTCTTGGCAGAGCTGCTTGGTTTCTTGCCCCATTAATGTTTACAACTTTCCTGTGGCACTGTGTTGGCACGGCGGGGTGGGGGGGGGTCCATAGCTGCACACAGGCTAGCTGCATAGGGGCCAGGGTGGAAGCTGCAGGCTTGGAGAAGACCCTCCCTTGATTCCCTGCTCACCCTTGGCAGCAAGATATCTTTCATAATGATCACCTCCTGTAGAAAGTGTGGGGACAGGAATGATTATCAGCCCCCTCCCCCCCCTACAGTGCTGACTCTCCCCAAGTGCCCAAGAGCCATGTGTAACAGTGATTTACCCTGCCCCTGTGGCTACTCACCGTTTTGGGGGTCTTGTGGCTTATGTGTGCTTGCCTGGGGTCAGCCAGTTAGTGTCAGGTGCGTGAGTACTGGCTGTGTTTTAAAGCACTGAAACAGTGTTGTCTGTGTTCCAATACTGCTTCTGCATTTAAACTTCACAGAGATGACCTTGGGTGGCAGAATGGTTGTGAAGAATTAGAAAGCGTCCAAGAAGAACTAAGGAGGACTTTATGCATGAGGTTATGATGCACTCTACCGCCGAGAAAAAGGAATTGAAGGAGTGGCAGGACAGCGAGAAGAGGGAACGAAAGGAGAATGCACCACACCAGAAAGAAGCCACAGAGTGGCTCTTAACAGTTATGGAGTACCAAGCGGATACACTCCAGATGATACTAGCTCTTCAAACTGAGCAGCTCTGCGCCTGCCCTCCCCTCTAGCCGCTGTTGCAAAACTCTTTCCCATGCACCCCCCTCTCCCCGCCACACACACCGCCAACACACTATTATCAGCCTCCTGGCTCCACTCTCTGCCGACAGCATTCCACTCATCCCTCTTCACAGTCCAACACTGTGGACTCCCAATACCCACTGCACTCAACACCCATCCATCTGCAGTTTGGCCCTGCTGAAGTACAGCACCCCCTGCACCATACTCCAAAAGGAGAAGGTTGGGTATGATCCCTGGACATACACAAATCTGTAGCCATCCCGGAACCCGTCCTCCTCTTGAGACCTTCCATTCCTTCCATTCACCCTCCCTGCTGATAATTTTTTTCATTGTCTTTCAATGAAAGAATAGTTTGTTTGAAAGCAATCTTTATTCTATTAAGCAACCTACAGTTATGTTAAGGCCCCTTTTTGCATCATGTGCACCAATCACCTCCTAGCATTACAAGCACTGCACCCCTAAGCATAGCAACAAATGTTAGTGGCTTTCAGTTTCAAATTGCTGCTTCAAAGCATCCCTGATCCTTATGTCCCCACACTGTGCCCCTCTAATAGCCCTGGTCTCTGGCTGTTCAAACTCAGCCTCCAGGCACTGAGCTTCTGTGGTCCAGCCCTGAGTGAAGCTTTCACTCTTCCCTTCACAAATATTATGGAGTGTACAGCATGCGGCTATAAGCACAGGACTATTGTCATTGGCCATGTCCAGCTTGCCATATGGGCATCTCCAGCGGGCTTTTAAATGGCCAAAAGCACACTCCACAGTCATTCTGCACTTGCTCAGCCTGTTGTTGATCTGCTCCTTGTTGCTGTCAAGGTTTCCCATGTATAGCTTCATAAGCCATGGCATTAAGGGGTAGGTGGGGTCTCCCAGGATCACAGTGGGCATTTCGACTTCCCCTACAGTTATCTTCTGGTCCGAGAAGAAAGTCCCTGCTTGCAGCTTCTTGAACAGGCCAGTGTTCCAAAAGATGCATGCATCATGCACCTTCCTGGACCAGCCTGTGTTAATGTCTGTGAAATGCCCATGGTGATCCACAAGAGCCTGGAGAACCATTGAGAAATACCCCTTGCGATTAATGTGCTAGGTGGTCTGGTGCCAGAATTGGAATGTGCATGCCATCTATCGCTCCTCTGCAGTTAGGGAAGCCCATTTGTGCAAAGCCATCCACGATCTCATGCATGTTGCCCAGAGTCATGGTCTTTCGGAGCAGGATGCGATTAATGGCCCTGCGCGCTTGCATCAACACAACTCCAACGGTCGACTTTTCCACTCCGAACTGGTTAGCGACCGATCGGTAGCAGTCTGGAGTAGCCAGCTTCCACAGTGCAATCACCACGTGCTTCTCCAGCAACAGGGCATCTCTCATTCTCGTGTCCTTGCACCGCAGGGCTTGTGTGAGCTCATCACAGTCCCATGAATGTGGCTTTCCTCATGCAAAAGTTCTGCAGCCATTGCTTATCATCCCAGACGTGTATCACGATGTGATCCCACCACTTAATGTTTGTTTCCCGAGCTCAAAAGCAGCGTTCCACCGTGGTCAGCAGCTCTGTGAATGCTACAAGCATTCTCGTGTCATAGCTACTACGTGTGGTGAGATCAATGTCGCACTCCTCTTGCCTTTGTAGTGCTGTGTTGGTCAGTGCGAACAGCATTCTTGTTAACAGCTCGGGATCCGTTCCTGAACCCAGAAAGAGGCAGGGCAGGGCATGCAGCACACAAACCTTTGAAAGATGGTGCCAAATGCGGATGAAAGCATAGGGATTGCTGGGATGTGAAGCAAAGTATCAGAGGGCATTGAGACAGGACCCATGATGCCCTGTGACCCCTTCCGCCTTCCCACAAGTCCTAGCAGCAAAAGAGAAAGAGGTGCTCTGTGGGATAGCTGCCCAGAGTGCACTGCTCCGAATAGTGCCGCAAGTGTGAACACACTATTGTGCAGGCAGCTGTCAGTGTAAACATACAACAGTGTTTCCTTCAGCACTCTCTGAAACTGCCAGCGCTGTAACTCTGCCAGTGTAGATGTGCCCTAATAGGATAGATATCTTAAGGAAGAGCAGAGGAACTAAATCATCTGCTTCTCCCCACTTCTTAAACTATTATTTTTTTCTTAAACTGTTTATGAATATGGCCTCTGTCATAAAAATAAAGGGAAGGGTAACCACCTTTCTGTATACAGTGCTATAAAATCCCTCCTGGCCAGAGGCAGAACCATTTCACCTGTAAAGGGTTAAGAAGTTAAGATAACCTCGCTGGCACCTGACCAAAATGACCAATGAGGAGACAAGATACTTTCAAAGCTGGAGGGGAACAAAGGATCTGTCTGTCTGTGTGATGCTTTTGCCGGGAACAGATCAGGAATGCGGACTCAGAACTTCTGTACAGTTAGTAAGTAATCTAGCTAGAAATATGTTTAGATTTCCTTTTGTTTAATGGCTGGTAAAATTGCTGTGCTGAATGGAATGTATATTCCTGTTTTTGTATCTTTTTGTAACTTAAGGTTTTGCCTAGAGGGATTCCCTATGTTTTGAATCTGATTTCCTTAGGCATTTCAGCTGCCACTTCTACTAAGGGTCCACTGAGCTGCGGCCTCAGCTCTACATGTATTGTACACAAGGCAGGCCCTTTCAAAGTTTTCTAAGAAGGCCTCAGTATGATCGCCTGCCTTGTAGGTGGGGAACTTTCTGGGATGGGAAGCAGTACCTAGAGAAGTATTGCTAGGGTTTGTTGGTATATTCTGCTGAGCCTTTGCCTTCTCCATCTTCAGTGCATGCTTCCACTCTTTTTCCTTTGCCGCCACTTCTTTTTCCTTTGCCTCCATAGCTCTCCTGTGGGCAGTCTCTTGGGCTTTTTCTGTCTATTTGCCTGGAGACAGAGGTGTTAGTTTCTTTTTTTAAAGGATTTTTCTGTAGGCTGAGAATAGCTATCAGAGAACATAGGTATCACGTTACAGCACAGCTAAATTTTACACGCCAGGTTTTTTGGGGGGGGGGTTGTGGTTTTCTTTCTAACTCTCGGGTGTAAAGTTAGTTAAAAACAGAGAGACTAGGATGACAGAAACCAAGGCACAGCACAAACTGAAGTTAACCAGACTGGAGGCAGTGAAAGAGGCAGAAAAAGCCCAAGAGGCTGCCCACAGGAAAGCTATGGAGGCAAAGCAAAAGGAAATGGAGGCAGCGAAAGAGGCTTGCTTTTTCATTGTTCTTAAGATCCAAGGGTTTGGATCTATGTTCACCTGTACAAATTGGTGCAGATTTTTATCAAGCCTTCCCCAGGAAAGGGGGTGTTGGGCTTGCGGGGATATTTTGGGGGAAGATGTCTCCAAGTGGGCTCTTTCCCTGTTCTTTGTTTAACACACTTGGTGGTGGAAGCATAGGGTTCAAGGAAAAGCAAAGTTTTTAACCTAAGCTGGTAAGAAAAAGCTTTGGGGGTCTTTCATGCAGGTCCTCACATCTGTAATGTAGAGTTCAGAGTGGGGAAGGAACCTTGACAGCCTTGATCCTGTACATACTCATTAACATACTTTACTTAACACTGAACTTAATGTGAATGGGTGTTTGCAGGGTCAGGACCATAATGGTGAGTTGGCATACTTTTTGGATAAAGTTAAAACCAATGCAAAACCTAAACCACTACAATAGACTCTATATAATGTAAAATAAAAAAAATTACTTCAAGCCACTGTAGTTTCTCTTTAGATGGAAAGCAGAAATACCACAATAGCAAGAAAGGCTGTATTTAAGGGAGCCAAATTTGGGAGGGGATGCATCTCCTTTCTCACCCCTCCTGAAAAGCTTTATTTTGTTAATATAACATACTTTAATTGATTAGTTGAACAATAGCCAGGTGGCAGTGGATAGAAACACCACAAAACTGGCTCAAGGGCTGTCTTATGAGAGTGTGGCATGGAAATAACTGCCTGTCAGAGAATACCTTTACAATGTGGGAATTTCTTTGGGGGATAAATGTTATCCTAAGAAAATAAACTAGATGAGCCCCATAAGAACACTTGTAGTAATTTCTGTTCCTCTTTGAAATGTCTTCTGTGTGTTATTGTATTTGCCTCAGTATGTTTTAGTGAAATATTGGCATGGTATGTTGTGATAGCAAATAAAATTTTTAAAAGGATAATTAAACAAATATATTCCAGCTATAGGGAAGCCTTAATAGGTCATTACAAGTCTACTGCTCTTTTGGAGTCATAAATGCTATAATAAACAGCAGGGTTCATTAGAAAGAAGAGTGACTATGCTCAGAGATTTACTATAGCCTATTCAGAATGTCTATAGTTTTGGAAACAAATGTACCAGAAAAAGTTTTGTTTCTGGAAGGGAAGGAGGGGTAAAGAATTACTCTGGTCTGTTAGGATGTCAGAGTGAAAGCTATGATTCACTTTACAACACTTCCAACTGGTAAATACCATCTATAACTCCATACTTTAACTGTACTAAGTATTTTTATGCAGTAATTATTTATTTTTTGAGAGAAGATATTTGGTTTTCTCCCTTTAATTGCAGAGGTATCTAACTTTGAAACCCTGTCGGAAACATACAAATGGCCTCTAGGGGCTTTCACTTTCCCCCAGCAATGTCACTTTCCTCTTGCTACACTCGTAACAGCAAGGACGTGAGACATAAATCTGCTCTACATTACCAAACAATCCTCTTTACACTGAGATGATACTCCTTAGGATGGTTAAGCGTCCTCAGGGTTGATTTATGCTAATACTGCAAGTGACCACACCACACCAGAGAATCTGGTCCAATATTTTCAATATGGCTTCACTAGTGCCTCATTCACCATGACTAGATTAGCTTTTCTTAGCTAATTTTTCATATCTCCTTCTTCAAATATACTGAACCATTTTATTGCCCAATGCTGGGCAACTGGTTTTAATCAATTTCACATGATCATCAGAAAAAGATTTGACTTTCTTACCGAGAAAACAAACACAAAGCAAGGACAAGTAATGCACCCAGAGTTGCACAGAGGGAGCTCCTGCTTTGTATTTGCAAAGCAATCGCACGGTAAATATCTCTGAGCAATATAAAATACTAAGGTAGCATGGAAATAATTCATAGATGCGGCAGTAATAGCATACCATAGTACTCTAGTACCCACCTCCCCTTCTAACACATAATTCAATATCTTCAAAACATACTTTTGCAGCCAGTTTACTGCATGTATCATTTACTAAAGTATATAATGGGTCTAACTAAACCCATGTTACAATTAAACCACAAAATCCACATTACTGAAATTAGAAACTTCTTATTTTAGGTAACATGTTTATAAAATAAGAATAATAAAAGTAGAAAACCAGTGGTGGAATAATTTATATTTGCCATTAACCTCAGGTAACTTGGCCCACCTTTCATTTGGGGTTGATTACTAGATGAAGGATTCCCACCCCTACTAGCTCTACCTACAGATGCAATTAAAATACTTTAATCAATTCAGTAATGCTTGCTGTGTTCCAGTTTTCCTTTCCTGGAGTTGTTTGATTTTCACAGATTGATTGTTGTTGAACTACTAAACACAGTAACAAGAATGAGTTTTCCTTCTCCTCTGTTTAGATGTTTACTGGGGGATTAGTGTTCACCACTGTCCCATAAGAATAACATTCTCTTCTATGGGAAAACTGAGGGGTGCATACAACACCTATGGACTGCAGTAGCAGGGACAATACTGTGCACAAGAGGATAAAAACCTGCCCAAAAATCTGTAGGGCTAAGAAATAATGTAACTGCAACAGGTACACTTAACATGGCTTTATAAATGTGGTTAACCCCCTACATAGCTTAACTTTTCTGTCCATCATTCTAATACTGTCTACACTCTACAGGTGAGAGAGAAGAGTATAAACACATGACAATGACACAATCTTTTTTTTTGAAAAGTTACCTGCCAATAAACTGCTACCAAATATAGTAGCAGAGCAGATCAAATAGCATTCCTAATATAATCTACACAAATTTTTTTTCTTTGCAATCCAACATGTTCATTTTTCTAGGAAATAACATAAATTGTTTACATGTAGGGACAGTCAATGAATCATGGAAAATCTAGACAAGGTAGCTATCCAGACTGGAAGCCTAAATTAGTGCACATGCTGATCTATATGCTCATCCAATCATCTCTCTACTCTTCCTGTCTGAACCATTCTGATAAAGACCATTTTGAACTGTACAGGATAAAGGACTAAATACTGAGCTGGTGCAAACTGGCATATGCACCAGCTATGGCATATGGCCTATGGTTTTTTAAGGATTCTTACATATTTTGGTATATTTTACATTTGTAAGAAGTAGATCGGGCAGGCACATCAAATGTGCTTTATATATACCTGCAGCTGAAAGAAATCTAGGCCCCTGGTTTGTTGACGTTAGGGTGGCCACTAAAGAGAGTTGATGTTACAGTCCTCAATTTGGAGATCAGATTGTCCATAATCAGGAGGTAGCCTAACAAGTAGGAGTCACTCCAGATTTTCTCTTGTGTAACAGAGAACAAAGTCTTGCAGCCCTAAGTTGCTCAATTGACTACTGGAGCTAAGCTAATTTATACCATCTAAGAAGCTGGCCAAGTATATTTTGGGACGGTAAACTCTGGTAAACTCAAGGTCACAGCCAACTTCAGATTCCTGTTGGTAAACTGTGAACCTGCAACTGTTACAAGTAACTCCTAAAACAAATACATCAGAAAGAGATTAAAGGGAAACACTTTTCTCTATATTTCAGCTTCCTTTGTATATTTGACAGTTCTTTCTATGTATCTGTTCTTGCTATTTTGTGGATAGCCGGTTCCATTACAATCTTGGATTGCTTTGAGAGAAGTTCATGCATATATTCTTCCTTTGCCCCTGTAAGAGTGTCTTTACTATTAACAGCAGCAACAAGCTGAAACTGAGAAGTCAGCAGGCAGATCGAGGCAAAGAGAGAAAAGGGAGTAGGGAGCAGGAGTGTGCCGTGATATATTTAATGATGTTTCTTTCAGGCATGCCCTTGTAAACACAGTTGGGGAACAGAAAATCAATAATTTTACTAAATAAATAAAACAATTCGGGACTCACTATTTCAAAGCTTCTCCTGATTAACATTAATGCAGAAGATGTGGATAGGCACCTGCTGCGATTTTCAAAAGTGTCTAAATATGTTAGGTGCCTAATTTTATTGATTTCAATGAGACTTAAAAGCTAACCTATTTAGGCACTTACTGGGATTTACAAATGCATCTAAATGGGTTAGCTCCTAACTGTCATTGAAATCAATAGGAGTTAGGCACTTAACCTGCCAAGGTTTTCAAAATCCCAGTCCATGACTATCTGCACACTGAAATCCTAAATAACTTTGA